>NC_083338.1:97889850-98222053 GCF_019175385.1 Lycium barbarum | reverse complement strand
TTGAGAGGTAAGATGAAGGAAACGATATCTGAAGGGAATAACTATAGGAGAAGAAGGAGTCAAGTTAAGACTAAGCGCACAAGAGAGACAGTAACATTTCAGCGGAAGAGCTCGCAATACAACTGACAACGGACTGCGAACTAAAGAGGAGAGTAAAGACAATGACGTGGAATTATTACCTCGGGAAGCAACAGAAAGAGGAGATATTACAGGAATGACTATGTAGAGGCCTGGAATGCGTTATAATGAATTATAGCGAATCGACCAATGGAAGAGGTATGTGAAGGGCATAATTAAATAAGAGAACACTTGAGAAAGTATTGGGAATTCAGGATCAGTTTAACATTCGAGGACAAATGTTCTAAAGGGGGGAAGGATGTTATATCCCGCATATTTATACGTTGAATTATTCGCAAGAAAATCGACTCAAGTTAAAGGCGGAATTATTTTCGGACATAAAATAGGAACCTTTAATTTTCAATTTTAATTATTACAAATTGTTTATAAATTTTATTTAGTGTAGAAATATTATTGGAAATTAGGGACTAATTAATTGTGATTAGATTATTAATTAAGGATTAATGATTAATTAAAATTAATTAACTTAATTACAATTTGTGGGGCCCACCCGAAAAATTAAAAAAAAATATAACAAGTCAAGAAAATCATTTAATGAGTCACAAGGGAGGGGGAACGTGTCAACACATGGAAAACCATATATAAGTTGTTGGCAAGTGAAGAAATCAACACTTGATTCATTTTTACAAGAATTAAGTTAGGAAAAAAAAAAAGAGCATGGCCATGGCTGCTGCTCACGGCCAGCCATGGTCAAGAAAATTATGTTGTTGTTTGCCTTGATTTAATTCCAAGATTATTTGCAAGTTCAAGGAGGTGATAGAAACATTGGATATTAAGTTGGAGAAGAAGAAATTGTAAAATTGGAGCGGTTGAGCGTAGAAATTCCTCCGAGAAAATTTAGGTAAGATTTTCTTATTTTGTGGTGTAATTGTGTTAATAGTGTTGTAATGGAATTATTAAAATTGGATTGGACGAAACTGGAAGTAAGAAAATGCATAAAATTGTTGTTATATGAAATTGTGAGTTGAAATGGATTCAGAAAGGTTGTTGGGTTGTTAGAATTGTTATGGGCTGAATTGTAAGAATTTTGTATGTATATCTCTATTGTTGGTATTTCTGTGATAACAAGAGAATAATTGAAAATTCGGGTTAGGCGAATATATAGGGGAAATGCTGCCCGATTTCCGTTAAATCCTTAACTAATGAAAACCCTAATCAAGAAAGTATAAGTTAAAGAATGAGTCCTATAAGCGATGGGCTACGGATTTACGAACTAGAAAGTATAGTTACTAACGATAGCGTTACTTTTATATTAAATAGGCTAAAGGGGCTACGAAGCGAACGAGATTACGATTAATCGTTAACAGGTATGTAAAGCTGTCCCTTCTTTCTTTTGGCATGTCTTAGATCTAAGTGATGAATGATATGAACTTTGGGGTAATTATATTCATAAGTTTTGAGTGTGATTTATGATTCTTATTCACTTCTTGATGTTAGAGCTCTTAAGTGATTGAGCTTCCCTCTTCAGTTTCCTGTACGTTGGATAATAGTCGATATATATAAGCTCCTATTTTTAGGAACTCTATAATAACTAATGTCCAGACTTCTATAAATTGTTTCATACTGTATTGACATATGTCTACGACTCCTAAGGCTCTTTTGATATTGTTTATGATGACATTCGAGGGATATTTGATATGATTGTCGCTATTGATACTCAGGTGTAAATCCCTTCTTCTCATTCTGTTTGAGTCTTTATAATGTTTTAAATTGCATATGGTTGCTCACTACTCTGCTCGTGCATACCTCAATATGTCTTTCACCGAGTCCCGGGCCGGGTATGTTATCGTGCACAGTCTCACTGCATTGTTCACCGAGTCCCTCACTAGAGGGCCGGAATATGATATATATATATATACTGGAGTTATGCTGTGTTATGGCGTTATGCTGTGTTTATGGAGTTATGCTGTGTTATGGCGTTATGCTGTGTTTATGGAGTTATGATGTGTTATGGCATTATGCTGTGTTTATGGAGTTATGCTGTGTTATGGCATTATGATGTGTTTATGGAGTTATGTTGTGTTATGGCGCCAAAGACGGGGTGGCGACCATGTTCACCGAGTCCCATAATGGGCCGGGTATGATATATGATATTGACATGCATGATTTATGTTTCAAACGGGCAAGTGTTTTGGTATTCTGGACATTGTACTTGTTTTTGTACTCCTTATTTCAGTTATGATCCTTTTTACTGTATTTCATGCTTTATCTACTTAGTACATATTCTGTACTGACCCCCTTTCTTCGGGGGGCTGCGTTTCATGCCCGCAGGTACAGATAGTCAGTTTGGTGACCCTTCAGCATTGGACTTCTACTCAGCTGTCTTGGAGAGCTCCGTTGTTCCGGAGTTTAGACTTTTGGTACAGATCTTATGATATATATATATATATATGTATGTTTATCCAGGGGTACGACGGGGCCTTGTCCCGTCATATTTCACTGTTAGTACTCTTAGAAGTCTGTAGACATATGTGTGGGTTGTGTATAAGTTCTGTTCAACTGTGTCTAAACGTTGTGCCATGTATATGTTCGTCTGTAATGGCAGCCTTGTCGGCTTGCATATGACATGATATTGATGTGTAGTGGCAGCCTTCTGGACTTGCGTATCATTTTATGTTCTGATTAGTTGTGACTCCTCAGGAGACAGTCTATCTGGATATATATATATATATATATATATATATATATATATATATATATATATATATATATATATATATATATATATATATATATGATGACGTTATGAACCGTTAGAGTTCTTTCGTAAGTTTCCATATTGTTCGTAGTTTCAGTTTGGCTATATCTAACAGGTACGTATACGGGTGTCCAGGTCGGGCACTAGTCATGGCCTACGGGGTTGGGTCGTGACACAGGACATTTAGGAAAAATGACCATCTTTCTTCTTAAGAAATCGTGCGATAGAGCTGTGTTATAAGATTTTCCCCTCTTAATAGTGTGTTATGATTTCAGAATGCCGCCAAACGGAAAGGCTACAGTCGCCCAGAAGGGAAAGACTACGACAAAAAAGCGGGTAGAAAGAGAGCCGCCAATGAATGTGGAAGAGGGCTAGTCGCATAATGAGGCTCCATCTAATGCTTCTTCTACTCCACCTATTACCGAGGAACAAGAAGGGGCTTCAGCTCCAGCTCCTATGCCTCCAGTTCCTCCACCGGTTACTTCGGGTCAACAAATGACCGAAGCCGTTCACTTATTGACACAGTTGGTTGCCACCCAGGCACAGCGGCAGAATGCGGGCCCAAGTGATCTGTCAGCTAGTACCCGAGCTCGTGACTTTATGAGTTTGAGTCCTCCGGAGTTTTTCGGGTCAAAGCCGGATGAAGACCCGCAAGGTTTTATTGATGAGATGCTGCGAACATTGAGGATTATCCATGCCTCCGAGACCGAATCTGTGGAGTTGGCATCTTATAGACTCTGAGATGTGGCGGTGTTGTGGTACAATAATTGGTTAGCATCAAGACAAGAAAATGCGCCTCCTCCCGTATGGCAAGAATTTGTAGATGCTTTCAGTCACGACCCAACCCCGTAGGCCATGACTAGTGCCCGATCTGGGCACTCAAACGCATTTTAGTATATGGCAGAAGCCGACAAGGCTTTATTTCAAATTTAGCTAATTTTTAGAAAAATTTCGGCAGAGTTTCCTTTGTTTTACGGACTATCCCATATATCCTGCACGCAGAAAATACCAACAAAGGCCACACAGGGCCAACAAAGCAACATTTAAATCTATGCGGACCGGCCGCCGCGGCGAATGGGATCGCCCAAACACAACATAAGCACCCAACTGTACAGAAAGATCCCGACCCACAACATGTCCACAGACCTCTAACAAACCGACAGAATCATATGACGGGACAGGGCCCCGCCGTACCCATGAACGAGAATATACATATATAGAAGTGACAGACTATACCAAAAGATGGCTCTGAATAAAAGAGCGCTCCAAGAATAGCAGAATGAGATCCTAAGCAGACGGATCAGCAAACCTGTCGTCGGTACCTACGCGGCATGAAAACGCAGCCCCCGAAGAAAGGGGGTCAGTACGAAATATGTACTGAATATGTAAAGCCTGAGTTGCAGAAACAAAATCATAACTGGTGCAGAACATACAGAATGTAAACGGAAAATCCAAAGTATCAGATACATATTTCCAAAACATGCAGAGTGTGTACAGAACATATGTCATATAAAATCCGGCCCCTGCCAAGGGACTCGGCAGACAGAACGTGGCCACCCTCCCGACGCTGGTGCCACAACACAGAAGAATCAGAATAGGGGCATAACCCCGTAACATAATATGTCATATCAGATGGCCATAGTAAATCATATCAGAACAAACGTACATGGCACAGCATACTCCACAAACCCATGTACGCATATACCTGCCCCCTCACATCGAGGCACGGCGAACAATACAGGGGATTACGCTTGACAACATATCCTGGCCCGGGCTCAGTGTGGGAAACATTGGGGCATCCACGAATAGAGTAGTGAGAAACTAAATGCAGTCAAAATATCATAAATATTTTCAGAGACTCGATGAGGCATATTAATGACAAACAAATCCAATGAAGTCAGACGGAGTCATAATACATGGGGTTCGGATGTCATGAAGAATTACAGAAGCATAATCTTTCTGAAATCGTTCCGGGTGCCAAAACAATTTATAAGACTTAATGGAATATTTAAAACAGTTTTTGTTTAGTAATTAAAAGAGTAGTTAGGACATTTCTTTCAAAAACTGCTCGAAAACAAGCCTTAAGTACAATAAGGGTAAAACCGGGAATAGTGGGCCCACCCCGGGACAAGCAAGGCGGTGGGCTCAAATTACGCATTTTTTTTATGCTTATGAGGTCACCTAGAAAGACTCTAGGGCATTCCGTAGTTTTCTAGACCATTTGGGGAAAATATGCATAATTCTCCAAAAAGGACTCTTAAGGTGTTCAATTCCATTGAATGAAAATGCGACAATTTCAATCGCGGATTCCGATGAACAGAATAATCCCCGAGGCGTAAATCCAAGCCTAGTACATCTAGGACATGCCAAGAGAAGAATCGGGATAGCTTTACATACCTTTTGAGCTTTTTATACCTTTCCAAACTCAGTTCCCGTTTCGTCAGAAATCTGCAAATGGTCACATTTACCAATTGTAAATTATGGATTCTACGAATTCACTTAAGTTCACATTTGTCTACCGAAATTTCGGCAGCACTTCCCCTATACATATAGCACCCCCGAGAATTCAACTCGGCTCACAATCATCAACAACAACCCAACAACAACATCAACATCAACAACAAACACTAGAAACACAATATGGCACAACTAGTTCTACTTGCCGACATAATGTCATAACCTTTACTTTAACCTTAACTTTCAAACTAATATCAATGATTTCACATTCATTAACAATCTAGATCACCACAACATAGTTTAGAAGCATTTCATATGGTTTTCCTTAAATTATACACACGATATACATAATATACAAACTTTCCGCCAAAGTCATAATTTATCCAAAACTCCTAATCTTTGGCATACGTATTCGTAACATGTTTCCTTCTTCCAAGTTCATCAATACTTGTCATAATTGGCAACCTAATAACTTCATTTTCATAATGTCATAAAATCGTACTAAAACGACATAAGCTTCAATATTCCATTTCGATACAAATTATATCATTCTAACTTCATTTACAATACAAACATCACAACAACACTCTAACACATTAAACAAACTTAATCAATTCCATTCCATAGCCAACATACCACACGGCCAAGAACCCTCTTTGCCAACTTCAACTAAATCATTCAACTTTCAATCCCAATATGCATTTCATCACAATCACAACTAGAATATAACATGGATTCAATACATTATAGGTATACAATACACCCATACCCACGGCTACATGTACATACCACACACCCACCTTGCAAACTTCCATTTTTCCATACAATCAACACATTTCTATATACTACAACACAAACAAAACTCAACAACACAATAAAAAGGTAGGAATTCTTACCTTTTCTTCAAGTCTTCTTCACTTGAATAAGTGATCAAATTGAGGCACCAAGTGTTCTTTCTTCCAAAGCAACTACACCAAGTTATAAAGGGTACTCAACTTAGTAGAAATTCACCAAGAGAAAAATTTTAGGAGCAATATTTTTGGAAGTGATTTTTGCTTAGCTAGGGTCGAATGGTTCTTGGTCTTTTGCTCTTGCTTTGCTTGTTTTCTTGAGTCTTCTAAGGGATAGGGATGACTATATATAATATAATCTCTTAAGTCAATTAAACACATGGCAATTTAATTACTAACCATGGGTTTGGGCCACTATGTGGCCGGCCACCCCTTAGTATTGGGCCCAAATTTTTCTCTTCAATCTTTCTTGGCCCAATGGATTTAAATCCTTGTTTTACAATTCCCGAAACTAATTTCCAAAATTTCAAAATTGCCCTTAACCTTATCCCACATTTCCACGACACTACTCTTTCATGCACAACTCCTATGTTAACTAAAAATCAATTAGTGCCTTATTTCTTACAAGTCAAGATTATTTCCAATTTTCCAAAGGTGTGAAAACACGGGATATAACATCCTCCTCCCCTTTAGAACATTCGTCCTCGAATGTAAAATTAATCTTATAGGGTTTGAAAACACTTTGGGGGAGTTCATGGTTACAAACAACACATATGACATACGATTGGCATTGAAATGAAATTAAGTAGGGATTCAAGGTTACCTGTGGGCATAGGGAACAGATGAGGATATTTCTTCTTCATTTCTTCCTCGGACTCCCAGGTCATTTCCTCCCTATTCTCGTTCCGCCACAGTACCTTAACAGAGGCTACATCCTTATTACGGAGCCTCCGTACCTGACGGTCCAAAATAGCTACGGGCTGCTCCTCATAAGATAACTGCTCCGTCACCTAAATATCATCCGCAGGGAATATTCTGGAGGGATCACCAATGCATTTGCGGAGCATAGACACATGGAATACCGGATGTACCGCTTCCAAATCAGATGGCAAATCTAACTCATAGGCGACATTCCCAATTTTCCGCACAATCAAATAAGGCCCAATATAACGCGGGCTAAGTTTCCCCTTTCTGCCGAACCGCATCACGCCTTTCATAGGCGATACCTTCAGAAATACCCAATCACCAACCTAGAATTCCAAAGGACGACGCCGTTTATCAGCGTATGATTTCTGTCGACTCTGGGCTGCCAATAGTCGCTCCCGGATAAGTTTCACCTTATCAACTGCCTGCTGGATCATATCTGGGCCGATTAATTCTGTCTCGCCAATATCAAACCAGCCAATAGGTGACCTTTATTTCCTACCATATAAAGCCTCATACGGAGCCATCTGGATGCTGGAATGGTAGCTGTTATTATAAGAAAATTCAATCAATGGCAAGTGATCCTCCCAGCTACCTCTGAAATCAATAACGCAGGCCCGCAACATATCTTCAAGTGTCTGGATAGTGCGCTCGGCCTGTCCATCACTCTGAGGATGAAAAGCTGTGCTCAGGCTCAGCTGAGTCCCTAATCCTTCCTGAAAAGATCTCCAGAAGTTCGCCGTGAACTGAGCACCTCTGTCAGTGATAATAGATATAGGAACTCCATGAAGCTTCACTATTTCTTTAATATAAAGCCTGGCATAATCCTCGGCGGAATAAGTAGTCCTGACGGGGAGACAATAGGCTGATTTTGTCAGCCTATCAACAATAACCCAGATGGAATCATACTTCCGTGGAGTGCGAGGAAACCCTGTAATGAAGTCTATATTAATGATCTCCCACTTCCACGTCGGAATTTCCATTTCCTGCAACAGTCCACCCGGTTTCTGGTGTTAAATCTTGACCTGCTGACAATTGGGACACTGGGCGACGAACTCTGCGATGTCCCGTTTCATGCCATCCCACCAGTATAAGCATCGGAGATCATGGTACATCTTCGTAGACCCAGGATGGACCGAATAGCGAGCATAGTGTGCCTCGCTCATAACCTGCTGCCGAAGACCTGCAATGTCAGGTACACACAACCTGCCCCTAAATAATAAAGTCCCGTCCGGAGTGAACTCGAACGGAGTCTTCTCCTTATCATAGGTTGTGTCTCTGTATTATGCCAAAACAAGATCTTCATATTGATGCCGTTTGATATCTTCCTTAATAGATGATTCAGAAACCCCTCGGACAGAAATCCGTGTACTTCCAGAATCGGCCAGACGAACCCCAAGATTAGCCAACTGATGAATGTCACGTACTATCTCTCTCCTGTCTGGCTGTAAATCTACCAGGCTGCCCATAGATTTCCGGCTAAGCGCATCTGTAACAACATTAGCCTTGCCCGGATGATACAGAATATCCACATCATAGTCTTTCAGGAGCTCCAGCCACCTCCGCTGCCGCAAATTAAGCTCTTTCTGTCTGAAAATATACTGGAGACTCTTATGATCTGTATAGATATCAACATGAACGCCATATAAATAATGTCTCCATATCTTCAGAGCATGGATCACTGCTGCAAGCTCCAGATCGTGAGTAGGGTAATTCTTTTCATGCTTTTTCAATTGCCGAGAAGCATAAGCTATAACTCTGCCGTGCTGCATCAATACACAGCCCAATCCCACGCCAGAAGCGTCACAATAAATAACATATCCATCGGGTCCCTCTGGAAGAGTCAGAACTGGGGCTGTAGTCAGCTTCTCTTTCAGCAACTAGAAGCTTCGTTCACAAGCATCAGTCCACTGGAACTTGGCTCCCTTCTGAGTTAGCCTTGTCAAAGGCGCTGAAATCGAAGCAAACTTTTCCACAAATCTTCTGTAATAGCCAGCTAACCCCAGGAAACTACGTACCTCTGTGGGCGTCGTGGGTCTGGGCCAATTTTTCACGGCCTCAATCTTCTGTGTATCCACCCGGACACCATCAGCTGCAATAATATGCCCCAGAAATGCCACTGAAGCCAGCCAGAATTCACATTTAGAAAATTTTGCATATAATTCCTGATGCCGAAGTACCCCCAATACCGCTCTCAGATGATCTGCGTGCTCTGCCTCGGACCGAGAATAAACCAGAATATCATCGATAAATACAATTACGAACATATCCAAGAATGGCCTGAATACCCAGTTCATTAAATCCATAAATACTGCAGGAGCATTAGTCAGCCCAAAAGACATAACTCTGAATTCATAATGCCCATATCTGGTCCGGAATGCTGTCTTAGGAATATCGGCCTCCCGTACCCGTACCTGATGATAGCCAGACCGAAGATCTATCTTCGAAAAATACTTGGCGCCCTGCAACTGATCAAACAAATCGTCAATTCTAGGGAGGGGGTATTTATTCTTTATGGTTACCTTATTCAGCTGTCGATAATCAATACATATACGCAACGACCCGTCTTTCTTACGCACAAATAATACCGGGGCTCCCCAAGGCGAAGTACTGGGTCTAATGAAGCCTTTTTCTAACAGATCCTTCAACTGCTCTTTCAGTTCTTTCAATTCTGCCGGTGCCATTCTGTACGGGGGAATAGATATCGGCTGAGTATCTGGAAGCAAATCAATAGTAAAATCTATCTCCCGCTCTGGGGGAAGGCCTGGAAGCTCTTCTGGGAACACATCTGGAAATTCATTAACCACGGGAACTGACTGAAGAGTCGGCGTTTCTGCTGTCAAGTCTTGTACCCGAACCAGATGATAAAAATAACCCTTTCTGATCATTTTCTTTGCCTTAAGGTATGAAATAAACTTACCTTTCGGCGATGCTGTATTACCGGCCCATTCTATAACTAGCTCCCCAGGAAACTGGAAACGAACTACCTTATTTTGGCAATCAACATTAGCATAACAGGAGGCTATCCAGTCCATTCCCATAATAACATCGAACTCGACCATATCTAACTCCACCAGATCTGCCTTAGTGTCACGGCCACATACAATTACAGAACAGTCTTTATATACCTGTTTTGCTACAATAAAGTCCCCAATCTGTGTGGCTACCTCAAACGGCTCTATAGGTTCAGATGTTATACCAATTTTACAAGCAACCAGAGGCGAAATATATGACAAAGTCGAACCTGGATCAATCAATGCATACACAGACCGAGAGAAAACCAATAATGTACATGTAACGACATTAGGCGATGCCTCCTGATCCTGGCGGCTGGACAGAGAATAAATGCGGTTCGAAGGACCGCTAGTACTAGAAGCTCCACCACGGCCTCTGCCGCGACCCGCTGGTGCTGAAGTACCTGGCCCCGTAGGGCGCATAGCCACTGATGAAGATGAAGACCCGGCGGCTGATCAATAACCTGGGCTATCAAATCTGCGACCTGTAGGCTGTGGAGGTGCGCTCTGTGCCGGCTGGGATAGATGTCTGCTAGGCTGCTGCGGCTGCTGAGGCTGCCTGCCCCGAGAATCTCCAGAATACCCAGATGATCTGGCCCTCTTAGGCTGTCTCCAATCCTGGCTCCTATCAGGCTGACGCTCCCTATGCCGGTCCTCCATGCCCTGGGCGTGGGCCTGAATCCGGGCAATATCCATGCCGGGCTGAGCAGCCAATACCAAACAACTATCGACAAAATAACGGTCCAGCCCCATAATGTACCTGTGCATCCTTTCAGCCATAGTAGCTACCATAGCAGGTGCGTATCGGGCCAATGAGTCGAACTCCATACTGTACTCTCGAACACTGCGACCCCTCTGTCTCAGCAATAAGAATCTGTCAGCCTTGGCTCGCCGTAGCTCCGGAGGCAGAAAATGGCTAAGAAAAGCCTGAGAAAAATCATCCCAAACTGCTGGGGGAGCGCCGTCGCCTCTGGATAACTCCCATGACTCGTACCAATTTGCCGCTATATCATACAACCGGTAAGAAGCCATTGTGACTGACTCTGTCGCGGAAGCACTAATAAACTGTAAGGTGCGCCGCATCTTCCTGATGAACTCCTCGGGATCCTCCTCGGGCTTTGTCCCGAAGAACTCTGGAGGGCCACAAGTCAAGAACTCACGGGCTCTCGAACTGTCATGCCTGTAAGCCCGGTCACCTCCCAGTCCGTGCCCCTGAACCTGTCCTGCCACAAGTCTAGTCAATAGCTGGACTGCCTCTCTCATAGTCTGATCCTCAGTCCCTGGCCGTGGAGCTGGAGGCTCAGGTACTGGAATCTCGGGAGCTGGCGGTGGAGCCGCCCCTCGACCTGCAGCCGCTGCTGCTCCAATATCCTCTACGTGTGGCGGGGTGGAAGAGCCCTCTGCCGGGGGCAAAATATCAGGAGAAATATGAGCATGGGCCCTGGTAACCCTCTGGGTCCGACTAGTCTCTCCCACAGCTGCTGCCTTGGCCTTTTGGGCCGCTGTCGCCTTTTTTGGAGGCATAACTGCAAATGTAACAATTCGTTAGGGAGGAATCATCCTGATAACACAGCTCTATCGCACGATCTAAGACAGAAAGAAGGGTAGTATCCTAAATGCCCTGTAGCCTCCTGTTTATAGGTATGGTGCACAACACACCGATAAACAAGACTCTACTAGACACGGTTTGTAGACATTCCGAGGACGAACCGCTCTGATACCACTTTTGTCACGATCCAACCCCGTAGGCCATGACTAGTGCCCGATCTGGGCACTCAAACGCATTCTAGTATATGGCAGAAGCCGACAAGGCTTTATTTCAAATTTAGCTAATTTTTAGAAAAATTTCGGCAGAGTTTCCTTTGTTTTACGGACTATCCCATATATCCTACACGCAGAAAATACCAACAAAGGCCATACAGGGCCAACAAAGCAACATTTAAATCTATGCGGACCGGCCGCCGCGGCGAATGGGATCGCCCAAACACAACATAAGCACCCAACTGTACAGAAAGATCCCGACCCACAACATGTCCACAGACCTCTAACAAACCGACAGAATCATATGACGGGACAGGGCCCCGCCGTACCCATGAACGAGAATATACATATATAGAAGTGACAGACTATACCAAAAGATGGCTCTGAATAAAAGAGCGCTCCAAGAATAGCAGAATGAGATCCTAAGCAGACGGATCAGCAAACCTGTCGTCGGTACCTACGCGGCATGAAAACGCAGCCCCCGAAGAAAGGGGGTCAGTACGATATATGTACTGAATATGTAAAGCCTGAGTTGCAGAAACAAAATCATAACTGGTGCAGAACATACAGAATGTAAACGGAAAATCCAAAGTATCAGATACATATTTCCAAAACATGCAGAGTGTGTACAGAACATATGTCATATAAAATCCGGCCCCTGCCAAGGGACTCGGCAGACAGAACGTGGCCACCCTCCCGACGCTGGTGCCACAACACAGAAGAATCAGAATAGGGGCATAACCCCGTAACATAATATGTCATATCAGATGGCCATAGTAAATCATATCAGAACAAACGTACATGGCACAGCATACTCCACAAACCCATGTACGCATATACCTGCCCCCTCACATCGAGGCACGGCGAACAATACAGGGGATTACGCTTGACAACATATCCTGGCCCGGGCTCAGTGTGGGAAACATTGGGGCATCCACGAATAGAGTAGTGAGAAACTAAATGCAGTCAAAATATCATAAATATTTTCAGAGACTCGATGAGGCATATTAATGACAAACAAATCCAATGAAGTCAGACGGAGTCATAATACATGGGGTTCGGATGTCATGAAGAATTACAGAAGCATAATCTTTCTGAAATCGTTCCGGGTGCCAA
This sequence comes from Lycium barbarum, assembly GCF_019175385.1. Classification (NCBI taxonomy): domain Eukaryota; kingdom Viridiplantae; phylum Streptophyta; class Magnoliopsida; order Solanales; family Solanaceae; genus Lycium; species Lycium barbarum. The sequence continues at coordinate 98,209,154 of NC_083338.1, read as the reverse complement.
AACAATTTATAAGACTTAATGGAATATTTAAAACAGTTTTTGTTTAGTAATTAAAAGAGTATTTAGGACATTTCTTTCAAAAACTGCTCGAAAACAAGCCTTAAGTACAATAAGGGTAAAACCGGGAATAGTGGGCCCACCCCGGGACAAGCAAGGCGGTGGGCTCAAATTACGCATTTTTTTTTATGCTTATGAGGTCACCTAGAAAGACTCTAGGGCATTCCGTAGTTTTCTAGACCATTTGGGGAAAATATGCATAATTCTCTAAAAAGGACTCTTAAGGTGTTCAATTCCATTGAATGAAAATGCGACAATTTCAATCGCGGATTCCGATGAACAGAATAATCCCCGAGGCGTAAATCCAAGCCTAGTACATCTAGGACATGCCAAGAGAAGAATCGGGATAGCTTTACATACCTTTTGAGCTTTTTATACCTTTCCAAACTCAGTTCCCGTTTCGTCAGATATCTGCAAATGGTCACATTTACCAATTGTAAATTATGGATTCTACGAATTCACTTAAGTTCACATTTGTCTACCGAAATTTTGGCAGCACTTCCCCTATACATATAGCACCCCCGAGAATTCAACTCGGCTCACAATCATCAACAACAACCCAACAACAACATCAACATCAACAACAAACACTAGAAACACAATATGGCACAACTAGTTCTACTTGCCGACATAATGTCATAACCTTTACTTTAACCTTAACTTTCAAACTAATATCAATGATTTCACATTCATTAACAATCTAGATCACCACAACATAGTTTAGAAGCATTTCATATGGTTTTCCTTAAATTATACACACGATATACATAATATACAAACTTTCCGCCAAAGTCATAATTTATCCAAAACTCCTAATCTTTGGCATACGTATTCGTAACATGTTTCCTTCTTCCAAGTTCATCAATACTTGTCATAATTGGCAACCTAATAACTTCATTTTCATAATGTCGTAAAATCGTACTAAAACGACATAAGCTTCAATATTCCATTTCGATACAAATTATATCATTCTAACTTCATTTACAATACAAACATCACAACAACACTCTAACACATTAAACAAACTTAATCAATTCCATTCCATAGCCAACATACCACACGGCCAAGAACCCTCTTTGCCAACTTCAACTAAATCATTCAACTTTCAATCCCAATATGCATTTCATCACAATCACAACTAGAATATAACATGGATTCAATACATTATAGGTATACAATACACCCATACCCACGGCTACATGTACATACCACACACCCACCTTGCAAACTTCCATTTTTCCATACAATCAACACATTTCTATATACTACAACACAAACAAAACTCAACAACACAATAAAAAGGTAGGAATTCTTACCTTTTCTTCAAGTCTTCTTCACTTGAATAAGTGATCAAATTGAGGCACCAAGTGTTCTTTCTTCCAAAGCAACTACACCAAGTTATAAAGGGTACTCAACTTAGTAGAAATTCACCAAGAGAAAAATTTTAGGAGCAATATTTTTGGAAGTGATTTTTGCTTAGCTAGGGTCGAATGGTTCTTGGTCTTTTGCTCTTGCTTTGCTTGTTTTCTTGAGTCTTCTAAGGGATAGGGATGACTATATATAATATAATCTCTTAAGTCAATTAAACACATGGCAATTTAATTACTAACCATGGGTTTGGGCCACTATGTGGCCGGCCACCCCTTAGTATTTGGGCCCAAATTTTTCTCTTCAATCTTTCTTGGCCCAATGGATTTAAATCCTTGTTTTACAATTCCCGAAACTAATTTCCAAAATTTCAAAATTGCCCTTAACCTTATCCCACATTTCCACGACACTACTCTTTCATGCACAACTCCTATGTTAACTAAAAATCAATTAGTGCCTTATTTCTTACAAGTCAAGATTATTTCCAATTTTCCAAAAGTGTGAAAACACGGGATATAACACTTTCATTCACCACTACTTGGCACCCAAGGTCCGCCGAGCTAGATCGGATAGATTTTTAAATTTGAAACAAGGAAACATGAGTGCCCGGGAATATAGCCTTCAATTTAATTTGTTGGCTAGATATACCCCGACTATGGTGACCAATATGGGAGACAGGGTACATAGGTTTTTGAGTGGCTTGGGGCCACATTTGTTCAAGGATTGTTTGACGGCTTCGTTGCAAGATGGGATGGATATTTCCCGAATACAAGCCCATGCTCAAAATTTGGAAGGACAACAACCTCCGCAAAGAGGTGACCGCGACATTGATAGAAGGCAAAGCAAGAGGGCCAGATCTATGGGGGCAGGTAGCAATTTTAAAGGGGGATCGAGGCGGACTTATTCCCAACATTCAGGTCAGTCGGTGACTAGTGCACCTCCACGATTTACAGGTAGGAGATTTGATCGCTTCTTTCATTCGGGACAGGGTCTGAGTTCGAGGGCCTCAGATTCTCAGTTCAGAGAAGATTATAGTCAGAGGAGACCCCCAGTACCGCGATGCAGCCAGTGCGGTAGATTACATTCCGGACAATGTCTTCAAGGTTCGGATGCTTGCTATACCTGCGGCCAGGTTGGGAGTATGATGCGAGATTGCCCGTCGACGAGCGATAGATTTGGGGTTCAGCCCACAGGATCAGCAGCTGGCTCATCTTCAGTGCGCCCAGTAGGGCAGACTCCCTAGATCCTAGCAGGTCGAGGTAGAGGCAGAGGGGGAGCATCTACTTCAGGTGCCACTCAGCCCCGTGTGTACGCTTTAGCCAGACGATAGGATATTGAGTCCTCCCCGGATGTGGTTACAGGTACATTATCCGTATTTTCCCATGATGTGTATGCATTGATAGATCCGAGTTCTACTTTCTCTTATATTACTCCATATGTTGTTGGTTGTATTGGGGTGAAACCCTAGCCAATTAAACCTTTTGAGGTATCTACTCCGGTTGGTGATCCTGTGATAGCTAGACAAGTGTATAAAGATTGTGTAATTGTGATATGTGACCGCCAAACTAAAGCTGATTTAGTTGAGCTGGAAATGTTATATTTTGATGTAATTAGGGGTATGGATTGGATGGCATCATGTTACACTAATGTCGATTGCCGATTGAAAGTGGTGCGATTTCAATTTCCGGGAGAGCCCGTGCTTGAATGAAAGGGTAATACAGCCTCTCCAAAAGGTAGGTTTATTTCCTACCTTAAGGCAAGGAAGATGATAGCTAAAGGCTATATTTATCATCTAGTCCGAGTTCATGACACCGAAGCAAAGTCGCCAACTTTCCAATCTGTTCTGGTAGTGAGTGAATTTCTGGATGTATTCCCAGATGAACTCCCAGGCCTTCCTCCAGAAAGAGAGATTGATTTCGCCATTGATGTGTTGCCGGACACCAAGCCTATTTCTATTCCTCCTTATCGAATGGCTCCGGCAAAACTGAAAAAACTAAAGGCACAGTTGAAAGATTTACTTGAGAAAGGGTTTATTAGACCCAATTCATCACCGTGGGGAGCACCAGTCTTGTTCGTGAGAAATAAAGACGGATCCCTACGAATGTGCATCGACTATACGCAGTTCAACAAGGTGACGATAAAGAATAAATATCCTCTCCCAAGGATTGATGATTTATTTAATCAACTACAAGGTGCCAAGGGGTTTTCTAAAATAGACTTGGGGTCGGGTTATCATCAAGTGAGAGTTAGAGAAGAAGATATTCCCAAAACAGCTTTCAGAACAAGATATGGTCATTATGAATTCTGGGTGATGTCCTTTGGGTTGACTAATGCTCCGGCAGTGTTTATGAATTTGATGAATAATGTATTCAGGCCTCTCTTGGATCTATTTGTAATAGTATTCATTGATGATATTCTGGTGTACTCTCGCACAGAATCAGAACATGCAGATCATTTACGTATTGTCCTTGGAATTCTTTGAACTCGAGAATTGTATGCAAAATTTTCAAAGTGCGAGTTTTGGCTGAACTCTGTGACATTTCTAGGTCATGTTATTTCAGATGATGGCATTCGAGTTGACACTCATAAAATGGAAGCTGTGAAGAACTGGCCAAAGCCTACGACGCCTACAGAAGTTCGTAGTTTTCTGGGATTGGCAGGTTATTATAGAAGATTTGTAGAGGGCTTCTCATCTATTTCCGCCCCATTGATGAAGCTAACCCAGAAGTCAGCTATATTTCAGTGGGATGATGCTTGTGAGCGTAGTTTCTAGGATTTGAAGGACAGATTAACCTCAGCTCCAGTCTTGACACTCCCAGAAGGGCCAGATGGTTATGTCGTGTATTGTGATGCTTCTGGCGTTGGGTTAGGGTGTGTATTGATGCAGCATGGTAGATTCATTGCTTATGCTTCGAGACAGCTACGGAAACATGAAAAGAACTACCCAACTCATGATCTCAAATTGGCTGCAGTTATTCATGCATTAAAAATGTGGAGACATTACTTGTATGGTGTGCATGTCGATATCTACACAGATCACAAGAGTCTTCAGTATATTTTCAAACAGAAGGAGTTGAATCTGTGGCAGAGGCGGTGGTTAGATTATTGAAAGATTACGATGTGAATATTTTATACCACCCCGGAAAAGCAAATGTAGTAGCTGATGCGCTTACCAACCGATCAATGGGCAGTTTATGTGAAGTTCCCCCGGAAAAAAAAGAGATGGTTCATGAGCTCCACCAATTAGATAATCTTGGAGTACATGTGCTTGATTCGGGCGGTGCAGGAATTAGTATTAATGATCCCACAGTTCCATCTCTGAATATAGAAGTGAAAGAGCGTCAGTATGAAGATCCTCATTTGTGCCATTACAGAGACATGTCTCATGGAAAGGCGAAGTCCCCATTTGATGTTTCCATGAATGGAATTCTTAGATACCGAGGCAGGCTATGTGTTCCGAATGGCGCAGAGTTGCGCCGTCGAATTCTAGAAGAAGCTCACTATTCTCGGTATTCTATCCACCCAGGTACAACCAAAATATATCATGATCTCAAGTTGATATACTGGTGGGACGGCATGAAGAGAGACATAGCAGAATTTGTAGCCTAATGTCCAAATTGTCAACAACTGAAAATCGAACATCAAAAGCCAGGGGGATTATTGCAAGCAATGGAAATCCCTACGTGGAAATGGGAAGTAATCAACATGGATTTTATTGTGGGATTACCTCATTCCCGAGGCAAGTATGATTCTAAATGGGTAATTGTGGACAGATTAACAAAAACAACTCATTTTCTTCCAGTCAGAACCACATACTCAGCAGAAGACTATGCAAGGTTGTATCTTAAGGAAATTGTGCGACTCCATGGTATTCCACAATCCATTATCACAGATAGAGGAGCACAGTTTACAGCCAAATTCTGTAAATCCTTTCAAGAAGGTCTAGGTACCCAAGTGAAGCTAAGCACGGAATTTCATCCATAGACTGATGGACAAGCTGAACGTACTATTCAGACTTTGGAAGATATGCTACGGGAATGTGTATTAGATTTTGGTGGTAGCTGGGATGATCATTTACCTCTGATCGAGTTCACATACAACAATAGCTACCATTCCAGTATTCAAATGGCTTTGTATGAGGCTCTATATGGAAGAAGGTGTAGATCCCCGATTAGATGATTTGAAATAGGAGAAGTACAGCTAATAGGCCCTGAATTGATTCAGCAAGCGATAGAAAAAGTCAAAGTGATCCGAGATCGATTGTTGATAGCCCAAAGTCGCCAAAAGTCTTATGCGGACAACCGCCGGCGAGACTTGGAATTTCAAGTTGCTGATTGGGTATTTTTGAAGGTGTCTCCAATGAGAGGGGTAATGAGATTTGGCAAGAAATGAAAGTTAAGTCCTCGATACATTGGACCCTATAAAATTATCCGCAAGGTGGGTCATGTAGCCTACGAATTGGACTTGCCTTCAGAGCTTGAATCAGTTCATCCGGTCTTTCATGTCTCGATGCTCCACAAGCGTGTTAGAGATCCTATGAGGATTGTTCCGATTGATGATGTTCACGTGATAGAAAAGCTAGCGTATGAAGAAGTGCCTATTGCCATCTTAGACAGGCAAGCACGAAGACTTCGAAATAAGGAAGTAGCCTCAGTCAAAGTCTTATGGCGAAATAACAATCGAGGAGAGATGACTTGGGAAGCGGAAGAGAAGATGAAATCCATATACCCGCATCTATTTCAGCCCCCAGAACAAATTCATGATGAAACACCAACAATATGAGGTATGTACGCTTTCTTTTCATGCTTTTGGTCGTGTGTGGCCAAATTATAGTTCTATTGTGTTGCGGCCCTGTGAAGCAATATTATTATGGGTTGTTGTGACAGGATGGTAGAGCTATATTACAGGGGAAATTCTGGCAAAATTTTCGTAGGATTCCTGAGTGTTTAACACTCGAGGACAAATGTTCCAAAAGGGGGGAAGAATGTTACACCTTGGAAATTTCATGTCGTTGCATAGTGAATGAACCAACGCAAGCTTAAGGATAATAGGAAGTTCTTAAGATTATAAGATGGATAATTAGTGGTTTTAGAATGCATACGTTAAGATCTTGAAGTTATATGAATTGATGAAATAAGAATTGATACGGACAAGTGGAGTATAAGTGTGGTTTAGGAAGGGTTCCGTAAATTTTCGTGTTAAGGATTGTTTGGTAAGGTTTTGAGGACGAGTTATAAGGATGTTTAGATCATTAATGAAGTATTAAACAAGTGTTAAGAAGGTTGTATAAGGATTGGAGATCAAACGAAACGACGCGGACAACTTCGGAAGAAGCTGTGAGTTCCACGACCATATTTCACGGTCCGTGAAACTTTCCACGGGCCGTGTACTGGTCCGTTGAATACCCAGCAGAGATGATGACTGGCCAGTGTGAACCACGACCACTTCCACGAACCGTGAAATGTTCCACGGGCCGTGAAACTGTCTGTGGAAGTCCCGACGAGCTGAACAAGTTCTGATTATATAAATGTGTTCCCACTTTATTAAAGTCATTTTCCCACATTCCTTCATCTCTCTCAAGACCTCTAGAAGGTTCCATACACTTCATCCACAATAATTCAAAGGAAATTTATGATCAACTTCATCAAACCAACAAGAATCAAGAGTATGAAACCCATTAAAGTCATCTAAGCCAAGAAATTTCAAAGGAAGTGAGTTAGGGTTTTTGGTGTAAGAAGAGTATTGCTACTCAATGCTTGTTCCTACAATATCTAAGGTAAGTTTTATGATATTTTCATGATGTAAGTTTTATGATATTTTCATGATGTTTAAGATATTGAGAAGTTGAAGCACTTGGATTGTTGAAGAATATAGAAAATGGGTCATAAATGTGGGAATAGTGCTATTGTTGAGTAGTAGTTTGGAATGAATCATGAATATGGATATGTTGTGATTGTAAGTAGATTATGAATTACATTTATAACATGGAATGAGCATTATACGTTCAAGTACATAATAGTGAACTATGACCATGATTATGGGGAAATTGAAGTGAAATTGTGAAATGTGGATAATGTAGATAAATGATGATTGTTATTTATGATATTATGAATGATGTTACGGATGTTTGGGAGTTGATATGGAAAATGGAGGAAGTCATATAAACAAAGGAAATGCTACCCAATTTTCTCTAGCTTTAGTAAGCACGTTCTTATAATCGCTTAGCTAATGTTAATGCGAATTCTTTTGAAGGTAAAGACGTGAACATTAAAGGAGAATGAGCAAGCAATAGAGTAGTTAAATGACAAAGGTATGTGAGGCTAGTCCTTTCTTTCTATGGCATGAATCCTATGGTATGATTTTCCTTCTTCTCTATGAATTCTCTATATCCCGAAAAGCCAAGAATATGATCATGAATAGCCAAATGAGATAAGAGATGTGTTATGAGTTCGACAATGATGATGATGAGTTAAGTATAAAGATTCTAGAGTTCATGATATGATATTCTTATAACGCTAATGATGTCGTATGTTGTATACACTCACCTCATATATTATTTCATTCAAGGTGAGGTAGAATACCATTAAGTTAATGATGTCATTCATTGTATCCACTCACCTTATATATTATTTCCTTCAAGGTGAGGCAGAGTACCATATAGTTAATGATGTTGTTTACTGTACCCACTCAACTTATATACTACTTCCATCAAGGTGAGGCAGAATACGTATAAATGCTCCATAATGGAATCGGGGGTTCACGACCTCATGTCACCCTGACATAGCCATAGTTTCCTTCAAGTTATAATGTACGTTTCAATGATAAATGTCTAATGATGCTAAGTCATGATAGGTCTATAAAATGATCAATAAAGTAAGTTATAATGTGCCTTTGTTATGTGTGAAAATGTTGAATTACGATAAGTATATGATGATATGATATTACACCGTGCCTATATGGACGGGCAGATATACACACCACTATAGTGGGCAGCTTATACCCCGGACGCGGGAGGCCTTGACGCAGGTTAATTATTATCACACCGTACCTATATGGACGGGCAGCTTATACATTATCACACCGTACCTATATGGGCGAGCAACTTATACATGTATGCATATATGATATGATGATGGATATGAAGTAAGTCAGTATGTGCTATTTCTTTTCTAAGTGACAGTCATACACAGTTGCTCCTTATTGATGCTTCCTTGATATCATTGACGTACTATTATTGTTTATGCCTCTCATACTCAGTACAATGTTCGTACTGACGTCCGTTTTCTTTGGACGCTGTGTTCATGCCCACAGGTAGATAGGGAGGCGATCCAGACTCATAGGAGCTATTAGCTGATTTGAAGAGCACTCCATTCTCCGGAGGTGCCATTGATTATTCTTTTGGTGTATATGTATATGTATGTTTTGGGCACGACGGGGTCCTGTCCCATTCATATGTCTAGTACTCTAGTAGAGGCTCGTAGATGCGCAGTGTGGGTTGTATGGTCTCACAAAGTTGCTATTGTACCTCTATATGTATATATATTCATTTTGATAGCCGAGAGGCTTACGTATATAAAGGTATTTATGTTTTCAAATTGAAATGATTTTCTTATGATTTAAGTATGAATTTGATAAGAGGATGCTTAATGAGTATGATGAGTAGTAGAATGAGTGGTGCTCGGTGGTTAGCCCGGGTACCCGTCACGGCCACTAGTCGGGTCGTGACACATTCAGACTGTCGAGAATACACTACGGGCATACGTGTTAGATTTCGGAGGTAGTTGGGACGATCACTTACCACTTATTGAGTTCAATATAACAATAGTTATCATTCCAGTATCCAGATGGCCCCGTATGAGGATTTATATGAGCAAAAGTGTAGATCCCCAATCAGATGGTTCGAAGTGGAGGAAACTAAGTTACTAGGGCCAAATTTGGTCCAGCAAGCAGTGGAAAAGGTCAAGCTTATTCATGATCGTTTATTGGCAGCCCAAAATCAATAGAAGTCTTTTGCGGACAATTGCCGACGAGATCTAGAGTTCCAAGTTGATGAGTGAGTATTCTTGAAGGTGTCACCTATGAAGGGCGTCATGAGATTTAGCAAAATGAGTAAGCTTAGTCGTCGGTATATTGGACCTTACAGAATTGTACGCAAAGTAGGCCAGGTGGCCTATAAGTTAGATTTACCTTCAAACTTGTAGTCAGTCCACCCAGTTTTCCATGTGTCAATGCTTCATAAGTGTATTGGAGATCCTTCCAGAGTTGTACCTGTAGATGATGTTCAGTTTACGGAGCAATTATCTTACAAAGAGGTTCCTATTGCTATCATATTTAGACAAGTTCGTAGATTGAGGACTATAGATGTAGCTTCAGTCAAAGTTCTCTAGAGAAACAGTAATAAGGAAGAAATGACTTGGAAAACCGAAGAAGATATGAAGTCCAGATATCCGCAGTTGTTTCCTATTCCAGAAGAGGTTCAGTCAGAGAAGACTTTGGCTTCAGGTGCGTAATGTTTTTTTTATATAGCTTCTTGGTAATGTTGGGCCATTGTTGTTATTATTGTTGTGGCCCTGTGAGGCGCTGGATATTTTGGGTTGTTGTAGCAGGTTGATAGTGGTACGATTGCAGGGGAAACTCTGCCAAAATTTTTATAGGATTCCTAAGACGTTAACATTGGAGGATGAATAATTCTAAGGGGGGGAAGAATATTACACTACGTATTTTCATACATTAAGTTTCTTCATTAGATAGTTGCCATAAGTCTCGGAAGCGGAGTTATTTACGAGGATTAGGGAATTAGATATGCTCATCTTAAGCATATGAGGGTTTAAGTCCATGCTTAGTATGTGTTGAGAGGAGTAAAGATTGAACAAATCAACGAGAATATATTTTGGGAAAAATTTGGGTTTTATGGTTGGATATACGGACCGTATAATTTTTACGGTCCGTAAAAGTGGACCGTAAATCTAAGTCGGTGCCAGACTTTTTTTATGATATATTTTCGACCCTTGTTCATTTTAGCTCATTTCAACATTTCCCTAAGTCTGTGAAAATTCTAGAACTCTCTTCTAAACATATCTAACCAACCCCAAGTGAAATCAATGATTAAAAGGCAAAAACCAAGAGATTCAAGTGTTGGAAGGTTCACTAGGGTTTGTAGAGTCTAGGTATTCCTTTGGTGTTAAAGTTGGAGGTTCCATTCTAGTGGAATAATTTGATCCAGAGTTTGTTCTTATGTGATTGACGTAAGGTTTCATCTCTATTACAAGTTATTGAGGTTGCTTGACTGTTGTACAACTTGATTGAGGAAAGAAAGTGAAAAAGGAAGTTCAAATATGAATTTGATGATATTTTGAGTAGTAGATTAGCTTGAGCTATAATTATTAGAATGTTTTGAGCATAATCTCATTATGAGGGATAATAATGATATTGAGCAAGTGTTAGATACAAGTGTATAAGGGGTTGTGTTGAAATTGCTGTTATAAATTGATTATGAGAATAAGTTTTGAGATTGTATTGAGAATAATTTGAATGAAATCTCTTAACCATGGCATTGTTGATGTTGTTATTGTTGTTTGGGAGTTGATTTGGAATTTGTTGGAAGTAGATAAAATAGGGGAAGTGCTACCCAAATTCCGTTAGCTCATTAATTACTCTAGTTTGAGCTTATGAGTGTTTTCAAGACTTAACTCTATTATGGATTCTCTTGAATGTATATTTTTGAGCTTGGAAGGAGAAACATTAAGTAGTTGAGGAGACGAAAAGGTATGTTAAGGCTAACCCTTTCGTCCTTATGGAATGGTCACTTTGACACGAGCATATATGCAAATGTCCTCCATGATGACTCCATTTCTAGAAACACTAAAGCTTATGATTCTTGATGTTCTTATGATATTATTGAGCTTTGTTGCATGATTATTGATGTTGTTCATTATTGTTGACCTCATCTTATGATATTTGTTCCTTCAAGATGAGATATAGCGATGATGATGATTCCATAATGATAATCGGAGGTTTACCGGCCTTACGTCACTCCGATAGAGTTATAGCTTTCATTTGGGCTCTGTTGCATGCTATGTATATATGTGTGTATTTTCTCACACCGCGACGTGCTATAGTCAACCGGGCAGGCACGTAGATGTGCACGCCACTGCAGTGGGCAGGTTATGATGTTACCCTGAACGCGGGATGATGATAAGACCAAACCTAAATGGCCGAGCAGGATACTATATATATGCATGTATGAAAATGTTTTTTTTAAAAGTTAAGCATGCATGACATCCGCCTTAAGAGGCACTCAGAGATATAGATTAATTTCTCTATCTGAAGTTATCTTCATACATTTGTTATTCTATTATTCATGTGTTACATACTCGGTACATTATTTGTACTGACATACTTTTTGTTTGTGGACGCTGCGTTCATGATCGCAGGTAGATAGGGAGACGGACCCGAATCCTAGACTACTTCATTAGCGATTGTACAGGAGCGCTCCATTTGTTTCGGAGTTATGGTTCAGTAGGTATTATTCTTTTGTGCACCTATATGGGTATGGCAGGGTCCCATCCCGTCTTTATGATGTTATACACTCCATGTAGAGGCTCGTAGACAGATGTATATAGTTAGATGTCTTATAACCTCATCGGTTCATATTTTATATATCATTTTTGGCAGCCTTGTCAGTTTGCGCATATGGTCCTAGTTAATGATGATCATATGGATGTGGTTTTATCTTTTGGACTATTGCCCTTACCGATTATGATATTTATGAGTTATCTATTATGGTCCACCTAGATATGATTATGAGAAGTATGTTAAGAGGTGCTCGGTAGGTTAGCTCTCGGTGCCCGTCATGGCCCTCCGGTTGGGTCGTGACAGGTGAAGAGAATATAACACATTGGTGACAGACGAGAACCTTGGGCTCCTTATAAGGCTCGAGGAATCCGCCACCCTTTGAGCTAGCTTTAGGGGTATGAGTTAAGCCCAAGGCCTAATTTAACACTTATTCATACATGAAGCAATGGATTCTAGTCTTATTAACACTACAAAGAAAGGTAAGGATCAAATGAAATGTTCGTACTATGCTGAAGGGAATAACGAAAGTTCTTGCATACCATTTTGCAGAAGCGTTGCATCAGAGGAAATCTAAAAGAGATACCTTTTTTAGATCTCATATCCGATCAAAAGTGATAATATCTGAAGTGGTACGAGCACAATTACTTTTCCATACCTCCAAGAAATAGGATGATTCCTCTATTGCTTTTAAACCTGCAAATTCACTCCATGGTCTGTCTCCGGAAGCTTTAAAATATTTGGAGTTTGCTCTTCTACTTCAAGCTTATGCTGAAATGTTTTCCAAAAGACACTATTAACGTGTAGTGGTGTTTCTAATCTTGTGTAACCGGTCTGCTTCTCCTACAGGTACTTCGGTCCAAAGATGTGTGCATTGGTTTGGTGAAGCTCTTCGAGACAGGATTGGTAAGGAGAAAAAATCGATAACAGGATTACTACTAGATAGACCTGGGATTTTGAAGTGGAACCTATTGATCTTGAAGAGCTTTTTTGTCCAAAGCCTCAGGTAATTCCTTGTTATCATGCACTTCCTTTCTAGCAAGTCTCCAAATTTGCTGGTATTCAAGCCATTTTGGATAAAGTTAAGTCAAAGAGTCTGCTTCATTTGATTGATTTTGGAATCAAAAGTGGGTCTCACTGGACAATCCTCATGCAAGCTCTTGCAAATCGAGGTGATTACCAACTTAAGCTTCTTAAGATAACTGTTGTTGGAACATCTAAATAAGGGGTTGAAGAAATAGAGAAGAGATTGTCATCTTTTGCAGCTGAAAACATGAACTTTCCCTTTTTTTTTTCAAGGCAGTGGTGTCAGAAATAAAGGTTCTCAGTAAAATCTCTTTGAGTTAATTACTAATGAAGTTGTGGCAGTTTACTCAGAATATCATCTCAAGGGCATGTTAGCATGTCCCAATCACCTGTAAATTGTTCTAAGATTCATTAAAAGCCTCAATCCTTGTGTGGTAGCGGTCATCGAAACTGAGGCAAATACTAATGAGAAAAATTTTACGGATTTTTTACTGATACGCCCTTTGATTCTTTGGATATTTTCATGGGACGAGACAATCAATAGAGGATGACATTTGAAGGACCTATTTCTTAAAAATATCATTCACAATATGATCACTTGGGAAGGAGAAGAGAGAACTTTTTGCAGTATAAGGCTTGAAGTATGGAGAGCCTTGTTTGAAAAGTTTGGTATTATAGAAACAGCATTGAGCAAATCATCCTTGTACTAGGAAAATCTAATGTCTGATAGGTCTGATCATGGTTTTTGCACTTTGGATATGGATAGAAATGGCCTTATTCTTAAATGGAAAGGAACTCCGATTATATTTGCTTCATCCTGGAAGTTTCACCATAACCGATAGATGCCCTTGCTTGGTGGTGGTGGTGGCACAGAGCCTTTTGGTGTAGAACCTAAAGAAGCATACGGAAATAAATCATCTTGTAGTATTTAGGACCTTCTGATGAACTAATGATGAAACCTGAAAAGCCTAGCTAGTTAGATTCTGCATATCTATCCTTGTTAGTTCTATATCCCATGTATTTCTCATTTGTCAACGTTAAGTTGAAAAGATCCCTTTCAGTAGTCTCGGCAATAATTTTTCCTTGTTTACATTTATTTTATTATTTTGTTGCAATTTATTCATAAATTTCATCAGATAACTCTGACCTTTTTTTTTTCCAATTCAGGGTATCTAAAGAAAAAGAAAATTATCTTGTTCTGGCACAGAGTTTAATGTTTCAAAGCGGGCTTGTGGCTTCAGAATTATTAGTTATTAATTTAAGGGCATTTATAAAACAATGTAGATAAGATGCATAAGTCTTCCATGCCATTGTAAGGTAGACAAGAGAATAAAAGTTCATTGTGAATAGGCAACAACTTGTTTATGTTACCGTTGGTAGAAAGATTTCACTTTCTTGTTTAATAATAAACCGGACATGTTTGGACTGAAGGTCTTTCTTTTGCTACCAGGCATTCTTAGAATTTAGAGTTAATGTTTCAATTAGTTTTGAAACAGTTCATTCGATATAAGCTCTTGATTTCCAAAACCAAATGAATTTGAATTTGAAGATACATTCTTCTTTTAGTCTTTTACGTTTTAAGTTCTTGAAAGATACATTCTTATTTGTTAAATTCATGAACGTATTAATAACTATTACTAAATAAAAAAACTTCTTACAAGAACTTTTATCCTATAAATAGTTCTTCTTTTCTTGTAAAATAAGAGTAATCCAAAATCAATCCACAAACATTTTTCCTTTGAAATAGTTGAGAGAAATTGATCAAAAGGTGAAATCACAGATTCAAGAATAGAAGAGAAACATTCTTGAATGCTACTTGTTGTGTGGCTTAGTTGAATCCCGAAGATAGAGTTTTCATTTGTTCTTCCGTTTGCTTGTGGGAGAGACTCAGACTATCTTCAAGAAACTTCTTGACATGCCTCTAAGCCAAGCAAGTCCTATTTGGGGTTCCTAATATTATTATCATATGTATTCTAACAATTTGATGATATTTTAGTTCGAGCAATCGGAAGATATTATTATCCTTGTTCTAACAATTTGAAGATAGTTATCTTTATGGGTTGAGCAACAAATACAGGCATTAGAGTGCATATAGCTATGGAGGATTCAATTGGTATGTTGAATACGTTGGGGTAAAACTTGTCATATGTCTTGTGACATGAAATACTTTAAAATAATCTATGATATAGTGGGGAATATGATAGAGTTAATATATATTATATATCTCTATCGAAATTCTATCATGTGTAAAGGTTGAAAAAAAATCAAGGACTATATTATGGCTTGAAACTTTATCTTGAAGATGTGAGGTCCATCAAAATCTTTTATTTTTTCGATAGAAGAATCTTGAAGATTCACTAAGATTTGGTTGCTCTGTTGATGAGAAATTAGCAAACGTAGCATAAAAATTGGCATTGGATAAAAGCCAAATACTTGAGATCAAGTGTTAGCAGAAATCGATCTCAAAATTTCCGAGTATTTTGCTGAGGTTGACTATGGAGATGACCAATTAGACAACATCAAAGTCATAAACAAAAGGAAAGTTGTTAATGAAATTCGGGTTCTATCTTCTAAACTCTATTCTATTCTTTGCCTGTTCTAATTTTTTGTGAAATCTAATATTAGTTAGATGATCATTTTGTGATAATCTCTAATGGTGTACATGATTAGAGATAACATATGATTTTTTTGAAGATGAAAAAAAATGTGCAAATTGATTTGCATGCATAAAATTACAAAATGTGAATTTTCAAGTTCTTGAAAGAATATGAAGCATATTATTTGAAATGATAATATATATACCTGAAAGCTTAACTATTATTTTGAGAGTGTGACAAAATGAAATTACTTCTCCTTATATTGTGGAGTTTGTTGATATTTAGACATGAACGTCTGAATTATGTAAATATTAGATCTATTTGATTCTTGGTAAATAACGGATTAGTTATTGTTTGTGAAAAGAAACATGTTGTTGGTATCTTACTCGTAGTAAGTGCAAGATAATTAAGAAATATTTCAAGACAATTGAAAGAAAATTCACACTTTTAGGAGTAATTTACAAAAACATTCATGAGAAGGTTTATTTGTCACAAAACGGAAAGAGATTTTGTCACTTTCATCCGTGATTATTCAAGATAAACTTTAAGCTTGTTAGTAGATATGAAACATGTAATTTAAAGCATCATACATATACTTGAAAGGTGGTGTACATATATGTTGCATACAGAAATCATGAAAAATATACTTTCGAGTTTGTGTAGTGGTATGAATATATTATTTGTAAAGATCATATCAATACTTGAAAGTTAAAATATAATTCTGAGATCAAGAGGAAATAATATTGATTCCATTATAAGTTGAAGGCTTTCCATGAATTTATATGATGAATTTGGTGCATTATACAATATGATTTTTGAGTTCTAGACGATGAGAAAGCTCTTGGAATATTAAAAATATGAGGTATTTGACTATCTTTCAAAAACCAATAGTAGACTGGATTATCTAACATACTTTTTTGTTGAATTTAAGGACATAAACTTTGTTATGGTAGCCCCAAATAATCTTTGGTGGATACATTGTACTGGTCCAGTATTGATGAAAGATCAAGATCATGGCGTTTTTACGGAGAGAAGGATCAGTCTATGCTTTGAACGACTCGTATTCCGAAAATACGAAAGAGGTCGAGAAGCAGAAGATTGAGATGGATGCATTTAGCGCAATTCAATTATCCTTATCAGACAGCGTGTTATGTGAAGTCAGTACCGAGAAAACAACTGCGAGTTTGTGGAAGAAACTTGAAGATCTCTACCAAAAGAAATCAGCAACAACTAAAATGTTGTTAAGGCAGCGTTTACACACTTTCAAGATGAAGATAGGTACAACTTTACAGGATCATCTTGATGTTTTTAATAAATTGGTTATAGATCTTACTCATGCTGATATTAAAGTGGGAGATAAAGAACTAGCGTGCACTCTACTGTTTTCATTATCATCGTCTTACAAAGACGTAGTTAATTCAATGATGTACAGTAAGGAGGTGGTCACATTACAGATGGTACGACATGCATTGAATTCGGATGAATTAAGAAAACATATCGACAATGGTGAGAAAGAGGACCATGGTGAGGGTTTGACGGTTAGAGGTCGCTCGAGCTAAAGAAGGAGAGGCAAATCAGTAGCTAGGTCAAAGTCTAGAAAAAGGGTGAGTAAGAAGGATGCTGAATGTTGGGGTTGTCATCAAAAGATTAATTTTGGGAGGGATTGCCCGAATAAGAAGATTGATGAAACAACAGCCAGTGCTTCTACGGTTCAGGTAGCTCAGACATCTGGAGAAAATTATGTGCGAACTGCTTCAACAGATTACATTCAGACACACAAGTGGATTTTAGATTCAGCTTGTACCTTTCATATGTGCTTCAGAAAAGATTGATTTACTAGCTACGAGTAGACGAGTGGGACTGTACTTATGGGTGACCATGCAATATGTGAAATAGCAGGCATTGGTTCAGCCCGTATACGGCGTCATGACGGCATCATAAGAACATTGTCTAATGTTCAACATGTTCCTGATATGAAAAAGAATATGGTCTCTCTTGGTACTCTTGATAAGCTCGGATATAAGCATGTGGGTGAAGGTGGAATCTGCGAGGTGACCAAGGGTTCTCTAGTAATGTTAAAGGACAAACTGGAGGGTCTTTATGTACTTATGGGCAGCAATATTCTAGGTACTGCAAATACTGCAACCTCACAGTTATCAGATGATGACAAGGCTAAGATGTGACATATGAGAGTAGGTCACATGAGCGAGAGGGGGTTGGCAATTTTGAGCAACCGCAACCTTTTGAAAGGTGAGAAGATTAGTACAGTTGATTTGTATGAGCATTTTGTCCTTGGAAAGAAGAAACAGGTCAGCTTTAGCATGAGCAAGCACAAAACCAAAGGGGTACTTAACTACATTTATTCAGATTTATGGGGTCCATCTCAGGTTCCATCCAAGGGTGAAAAGAGGTATCTTCTTATTTTCATTGATGATTTTTCACGCAAGGTTTGGGTATTATTCTTAAAGGCTAAAAGTGATGTCTTTGAGAATTTCAAAAACTGGAAGATATTAATAGAAAATCAGTGTGACAGAAAGATTAAGTGTCTTCGAACAGATAATGGCTTGGATTTTGCAATGAAGAGTTTGACAATTTCTGCAAGATTCATGGTGTATTGAGACATAGAACTGTTAGGCATACACCACAATAGAATGGAGTAGCTGAAAGGATGAACCACACTCTTCTTGAGAAAGCACAATGTATGCTCTCTAATGCCAAGGTGCCGAAGGAGTTCTGAACGAAAGCAGTAAATACTGCTTGTTATGTTGTTAATCGTTCTCCAGCGTCAGCGATTGACTACAAAACTCCAAATGAGGTATGCTCACGTAAACCGTCTGATTACTCGTATTTAAGAATCTTTGGATGTCTCGCATATTATCATATAAGTGATGGAAAACTAGAACCTAGAGCTCAAAAAGTTTTATTTATGGGATATGCTGAAGGGGTAAAAGGATATAGAATATGGAGTTTAGATCCTCTTAAGTTTGTAATCAGTAGAGATGTTACTTTTAATGAGGCCTCTATGCTTGATCCTGGAAAGACTTCTATTGAGTTTGCAAGACAGAAAGTTCTTACAACAGAATGGTGGAGGAAAATATGAAACTCACCGAGCAGGAGGATCAAGTGACTCCAGTGGAGTTAGATAATGAAAAACTCACACAGTAGTACTTAAAGGTGAACCATCCAGTATAGCTACTGGAAGGGACAAACGAACTCCGAAGCCTAATCCAAATATTATCCTCAGCCTTCGCAAACTAATCGTGCGGCCTATGCATTATCTACTGCCGAGGAGGAAATAAAGGATCTGGAACCCTCAAGCTATACAGAAGCTACTATGTGTGGTAAAGCTGATCAATGGCATTTAGCCATGACCGAAGAGATGGAGTTTCTGCACAAGAAAAAGACTTGGGATTTGGTGAGTCTACGAGAGGGGAAGAGAACTGTTGGTTGCAAATGGGTCTTCAGAAAAAAGATGGCATTCTGGGTGTCGAAGGTGCTAGATATAAAGAGTGATTGGTTGCTAAGGGCTTTTTTCAGAAGGAGGGAATCGACTAGAGTAAGATTTTCTCACCAGTCGTGAAGTATAGTTCAATTCGTTTGTTACTAGCTTTTGTTGCCCATTATGACTTGAAGCTTCATCAGCTTGATGTCAAGACTGCATTATTACATGGTGAACTTGAAGAGGTGATAATCATGAATCAGCTCGAGGGTTTCCTTATTAAAAGAAAAGAAGACTAGGTTTGTCAATTGAAGAAATCTTAGTGTGGTTTGAAACAGTCACCACGACAGTGATACAAGAGATTTGATGCGTTCATGATTACTAAAGGTTTGTCGAGAAGTGCATTTGATAGTTGTGTGTATCACATGAAGGCATCTAGTAATTCAAATATTTATTTACTGTTATATGTTGATGATATGCTTATTGCTGCTAATAGTATGACAGAGATAAATGATTTGAAGAAACAACTAAGTAAGGAGTTTGACATGAAAGATTTAGGTGAAGCTAAGAAAATCCTTGGAATGGAGATTCACAGGAAGAACGGTGAGGTACATCTCTCACAGAAAAAGCATATTGAGAAGGTATTTCAGAGGTTTGGTATGAATAAATGTAAACCCGTTACCTAACCATTAGCACAACATTTCAGACTTTCTTTTTTGATGGCACCGCAGTCAAAGAAAAAGGTGGAGTACATGTCAAAAGTTCTTTATTCTAGTCCAGTTGGTAGCATTATGTATTATACGGTTTGCACTCGGCTTGATATTGCTCAAGCAGCGAGTGTGGTAAGTCGATTCATGTCTAGTCCGGGTGAGATACATTGGGAAGCAATTAAGTGGATATTGAGATATCTTAAAGCTTCTTCGAATATTGGTATAAATTTTTATATAAGATGAGAAATGAAGGCTTCTCGGTCCTTAGTTATGTGGATTCTGATTTTGCAAGTGATCTTGATAGGAGGAGATCAACAACGGGCTATATCTTTACTCTTGCAGGTAGTGCCATAAGTTCGAAGGCAACTCTCTAGTCTATAGTTGCTTTGTCCATAACAGAAACTGAATATATGGCAGCAGCAGAAGCAGTAAAGGTGTCACGACCCGACTGGCGGGCCGTGACGGGTACCCGGAGCTGACTACCGAGCACCACTCATCATGCTAACCATCACCCAACCTGTACACACATAATCTCTAAGGAAATATGCATATATATACATAAGCCCTCACGGCTACAAAAATGATATAAAAAATATACACTTGTGTATTCATGAGACATCTACTACCTACGCATACGTATCTACGAGCCTCTATTGGAGTACTAAGACATGAGGATGGGATCGGACCCCATCATACCCAAATATGAACACAAAAGAATGCATCAATAAGCTGCACCTCCGGAGTAGTGGGGTGCTCCTGTATATGTTGATATAGCTTCTAAGGATCTGGGCCGCCTCCCTGTCGACCTGTGGGCATGAACACAGCGTCCATAAAAAGAAAGGACGTCAGTACGAACAATGTACTGAATATGTAAGGCATAAACAATAACATGATGAAGGGATGCAAGAATATAAGATAAAGGGATAACCTGTAACTGATTGCCTCTTAAGGCGGAGTCATGCATGCTAACGTATATAATAATAAACATTATATCATATAAGCATATATATAACTGCACAACCATATAGGTACGGTGTGATTGTCATAAGCCCGCGCTCGGGCCTTCCCCGTCCGGGGTAACCATCTCAAGCGGCCCCCTAGTGGTGTCTGCCCGGCCATATAGGCACGGTGTAATCATCATCATAGCTGCCCACTAAGCTCATCGTAGTGGTGTCTACCCGGCCAACTAGGCACTGTGTAGTTTTACATACACATAATCTAATGCATGTATGAGAGCTCAAGTGAAAGTTATATCTCTATCGAAGTGACATAAGGTCGGGAGCCTCCGATTACATTATGGAATGATTCTCATCGCTATTCCTCACCTTAAAGGAACTAATATTGTGAGGTAAGGTATCAACAAGAAATGACATCAATGGAATCATAAAGATAAGAATGTCAAGCTCATCATAGCATCGTTATCATCATCACTGTCATGGAATATATCTCATCTCTATCTCATGAGAAACTCTTAAGAATCTTTAACTTTCATCTTTGGAATGTAAGAAGGTCATGGAAATATAGAAAGATATCATAATATAAAAGTCATGCCTTTGAAAGAAGGGGACTAGCCTTACATACCTTTACGTTGATCTAGTTTTATCGACTAAATTCTTCCTTTCAATACTCACAATTCTACATTCAAGAGAATTTGTACTAAGATTAGATAACCGGAAACATACTTTAGGTCTCTATTTTCAATCAAAGAGCTAATGAAAATTGGGCAGCATCTCCTTTGTTTCAATGACTTCCTCCACATAATAAACAACTCCCAAACATCAATAGTGATACCCACAATGTCTTTATTAATAACTTCATCAAGCAAGACATTATTCAATTCTCAACATTCCCTATTAAAATCATTTATAACCATAACTATGGCACAATACCGTATCCATTATCGTACAATGCTTCCATTCATTAATACCATCCATAGCAATATTATACTCATTATGTATCAAGAACTATGGTTCAAGTCAAGTTACTATTCAAGAATACCAATATTTCCATATTTGAACTTTATACTCTACTTTCTTCCATAATCCAAGACTTTTAACCACTCAATATCCTTAATAAAATGGAATGAACATAAAACTCACCTTTTATGATGTAGGAATGAGCTTTGGATGGAAATATTTTACTTGGAGAAAACCCACTTCAATCCCAAAGAGATGCTTGGCTTCTAGCAAACCTAATGAACATCCCAACACTTGATTTCCTTGATTATTGGTGTTTGATCTTTGATTTCCCTTGGATTTGTGACAATAGGATGTGGGGAATATTCTAGAGCCTTCAACACTTAGAGAGTAAATGAAATCTGAAAATTTTGGACAAGGGTCGTCTATTTATAGCTGGAACCAGAAAATTCCAGGGAATCAGTTCGACGGTCGGGTTGACGGCCCGTGTCGACGATCCGTCGACTTGCTGCGTTGACTTACACCTGTAATTCCATGATTACAGAAACATGTTGACGGTTGGGTTGATGGTCCCGTCGACGTGTCGACGGTCCGTCAACTTGGTCCATCGACTGGCTCCTACAGGCCTCATTCTGTAGAAACATGTTGATGGTGCACAGTGACGGTCCGTCGACATGTCGACGTCCCGTCGGCACTGACTGGTGCGTTGATTCAATTTGTTCAACTTCTAACCCCGTAAATCACTAGGAACACCTGCTGGTACGTTTGTATTCGGGGTAAGGTATTCTCTACCTTAACTTTCTCCAGCAAGCTTTCTTCTCTCTCCTCAATTGTCTTTGGAATCTTAACTAGAATCGTCAAGTACCCCTTCCTACTTGTAGGGACATCATATGTATCTCACCCTGCGTTAGTCTATATATCGCAAAACTACATGAAATTTTCGAGGTATAAAACTCTTCCCCCCTTTAAAAGCATTCGTCCTCGAATGTTAAGTTCTCGAAAATTCTACAGAAATTTCGCTAGAGTTTCCCCTGTAATATGGCACTACCACCCTATCACAACAACCCACAATAATATAGCCTCACAGGGCTACAACACAATGGAAAGAAAATATGGCTACACACGACCAAAAGCATTACATACCTTATGATAATGGCGTCTC
Organism: Lycium barbarum; assembly: GCF_019175385.1. Classification (NCBI taxonomy): domain Eukaryota; kingdom Viridiplantae; phylum Streptophyta; class Magnoliopsida; order Solanales; family Solanaceae; genus Lycium; species Lycium barbarum. The sequence goes on along the minus strand of NC_083338.1, from coordinate 98,186,307 downwards.
ATCTTGAATCTCTTCCGGGGGTGGAAACAAATGTGGATACTTGGACTTCATATTTTCTTCCACTTCTCAAGTTAATTCCTCTCGGTTATTGTTTCTCCACAAGACCTTAACTAAGGCTACCTCTTTATTTCTAAGTTTCCGTACTTGTCTATCTAGTATGGCAATGGATACCTCTTCATAAGCAAGCTTCTCCGTAACTTGAACATTATCTATAGACACGATTCTAGTAGGATCTCCAACGCACTTACAGAGCATTGATACATGGCAAACTGGATGGACTGACTCAAGTTCTGGAGGTAAGTCCAATTCATAAGCTACTTGGCCTATCCTGCGGACTACCTTATAGGGTCCAATATATCGAGGACTCAGTTTTCCTTTCTTTTCAAATCTCATCACACCCCTCATCGATGATACCTTCAAGAATACCCAATCATTAATAAGTCTCACCGACGGTTGTCCGCATAAGATTTGTGGCGACTTTGGGCTGTCAATATTCTATCTCGGATAACCTTGATCTTTTCCACCGCTTGTTTAATCAACTCCGGACTTATTAGTTGCACCTCTCCTACTTCAAACCACCCAATTGGCGATCTACATTTCCTTCCATATAGAGATTCATACGGGGCCATCTGAATACTGGAATGATAGTTGTTGTTGTATGCAAATTCAATAAGAGGTAAGTGATCATCCCAACTACCTACGAAATCTAGCACAAATGCCCATAACATATCTTCCAAGGTTTAAATGGTGCGTTCAGCTTGTCCATCTGTCTGGGGGTGAAATGCTGTGCTGAGCCTCTCTTGAGTACCCAAACCTTCTTGGAAGGACTTCCAGAACTTAGCTGTAAATTGTGCTCCCCTGTCAGTAATAATAGACACAAGGACACCATGAAGCCGCACTACTTCTTTAAGGTATAGTTTTGCTTTATCTTCTGCCGCATAGGTAGTTCTGACTGGTAGAAAATGAGCCGATTTAGTGAGTCTATCAACAATTACCCATATGGAGTCATACTTGTACTCAGCCAAAATACACTTCTCCTGTTCCAGCAATTGTTGGTCTAAAGGTTGTAAGCATAGTTTAGCCTGTATCACTTCAAGGCTTGTCTAGAATGATTCAATTTCTGCTCATAAGAAGCCATGTAATTATTTAAATCCTTTAGTTTGTTCTTCATATTCTTCAGTTTTCTCTATATTCTCTGTATAGGAGAACCATTTTTAGCTTGTTGCCATACATCCTCTAGTAGTTGTGGAAATTCAGTGTGACCTAGTATATTAGCAAACAATCTGAATGGTTTTGGATGAAGTGTCACTTTCTTATATATTTGGATGAGAATAGGAGAGTGATCTGATATCAAGGGGTTGAGGAAATCAGCCTCAATATGTCCATATTGCTGGATCTAATGGAATTGCCAAAGGCCCAGTCAATCTTACTATATACCCTGTTACTGGACTGTTGTTTGTTGCACCAAATGAAGTGCCAGCCTCTTGATCTTAGAGGTGTCAGCTGCATAGTGTCTAGCATGTCTCTTAGTCCCAGAATCTCATTTTGACAAACAGCCAGCCCAATCTTATCTTCAGTTGACAAAACATTGTTGAAATCCCCACAAAGTAGCCAAGGACCTTGCAATTGTCCTAACTGGCTCAGTTCAGTCCATAGCAGCTCTCTAAGATTCAACTGATTCCTAGCATACATAACTATTAAGAAGGTAGAAAATTTAGTGGAAGGTTCTTCAACATAGCAATGAATGTATTGTTCTTTTATGTCCAATTGGACTTTGATGTGATCTCTCCATAGTAACCAAACTCTGCCATTTGTTGCTAATGGATAATTAAAACAGTGTGACCATCCTCTTGCTATTTTTTGTAAGATTTTCTTTGATTTATGCTCCTTTACTCTTATTTCCAAGCAGCCAATGAAGTCCACTTTATTCCTTGCCAGAAAGAGTCTCAACTCCTTCTGTTTGTAGGGCTTATTCAGCCCCCTAATATTCCATGTTGTGATGATCATGGGGGGTTGAAAAGTGGATGCATCCCCTCATAGATATCCCCAGAAGAATTAGTCCCATCCAGTGCTTGAAATCTGTTGGAACTAGGTACTGCATTATGTTGGCTAGATATCTGTTGCTTTCCATGTCTTTGTGTAAGAGTTGCTATTGGTTCTCTGGAGATAATCTCCAAGTGAGAGTTCTTCTCAACAGATGTATGTGTAGCACCATCATTTATGAATTCTTTTTCCACAACAGGAGCAGTATCAGCAGGGATAGTTCCAGTTGTTACTGCAGCCGGATCGACAAGAGCTATCTCATTTGTAGCTTCAGCAGGATCAGTAATTGGTTGCCATTCTTGCCTCATTTTCCTTCTTCGGTTCCTAGTTCTCTTCTTTTCCTTTGGAGGTTCCCCTACAACCTATTGAACAGGTGGAGTAGGATTATTCTTCCAGCAGTTGGTCTTGTCATGCCCAATTCTTATACAGTCAATACAAAATTTTGGCCTCCAATCATAGTCAATAATCTGGTGTATAGTTTCCTCAGGTGTATCCATTTCAACAAATTCAGGTAGGGGTTTCGAGATATCAGTTTCAACAAGTATACGAGCATAGGACACCTTCTCCAAATTTGTTGTATATTTATCCGTGTAGAGGGGTCTTCCAACCACACTAGCCAACTTACTAAGAGCTTCTATAGACCAATATCCAACAGGGAGTCTAGGAAATTTTACCCATAGAGGAATTATATTCATGCTAGCAGGATCAAATCTAAAGTTCATCTCCTATTTTTTCAGAATAAAAGGTTTGTTGTTATAGGTGTAAGGACCAGATTGCAATACAAGATCTCTATCATCACTTGTCCAGAATTTGAAAATGTAATAGCCGTCATCGTGATATAGAATTTGTGGTTTAACAAAAAAATTCCAGACATGATTTACATAGTTATCCATAGACTTCTCATAAGGGATGTCTCCAATCACATATCCAATAACAGCATTTTTCCAGTAGTCTTTTAGGGGTTTGAAATCATCTTCAATCAATTTCACTAGGGGCTTTCCATCACGAACAGATGGGGTTACAAAATTGAGAGACTTACCCATTTACGAGCTTTGATTCCCCATCAGAATAACAGAAGCAGTAGTATTTGTAACTTCAGTTGTCGGAGCAATAAGGGTTGGTTGCGCAGAGGTTGCAACTTCAGAAAACTGAAGGCAGCGCACCGTCGGTTACTCTTTGCTCGAGTTACTTCCTTTGCTCTTCTAGGGTTTGTTTGTGGTGCTTCATCAGAAGAGCAACCTTCACGCTCCTCTATAATGGGTTGGAACTCAGATGGAAGAAAGCTTCCAAAAGTTAGAGGAGGGAGCTGCTGTTGAATTCCATTTGCTGGTGTCACTAGAAGTCGCTGGTCTAGTTGGTTTCCTCGCCGTCGGGCCATTGATTTCTCAGATCCGGCTCACGTTAGCTACCTAGCTAAAATTCACCGAGAGGAGAGAGAGACATTAATTAAGGACTTTTTACTACACACTTAATGAAATAATAGGCCTGATACCGCCACGGCGGCATTGGGGCCGCCACGGTGCCACCACCCCGGTATCTTCCTAGACCGTCAGGACGGTCTGGGAAAAACACACTTGGCCGCCCCAACGGCCATCCCACCACCACGGCGGTGCCGCTAGGACGGCATTGGTGCTGCTCTGGAAGACACCAGGTACCAGAATCCTAATTATTTTCCCAAGTTCCAACCGAAATCTCGACCAACACCCAAGGCCATCTGCTCACAAACCATATACACAGACCCGCATAAACACACGCTGCGGACGCACTTGTGGCCTCAGCATTCCCAACGGAGGTCTCGTTGACCGAGTCAACCCCCGATACCTCATATCTAACTTCCCAACCCATGTCCCAAAATGCATCTGAGTGCATTGGGAACCGAACCAGATATACACACAAGTTCCAAACGACCTTCCGGACCTCTCAAAATTGATAAATTTCTGAAAAAAAGTCTGTTTACCCAAAAGTCAACTTTAAGTCAACTCTTTTTCGCTTAAAGCTCATAATTCACAAAAATTCGCTCGAATCAAGTCTAGACACCTCCGAAAGAGTGTCAAGGGTCCCCTCGATTCAAAAGTGAGCTAACTAAGCTCGGAAAGGGACGGAAATGTCGAAAAGACTATAAGCCAGAGTGCTATTCACATGATAAAAAATCAGAGATTTCATTATTGCACCAAACACATTGATATCAGATTCCATTTTATTTGTGATGTTGTTGAACAAGGAAAAGTTAAGGTCTTGAAGGTTGACAAAGGACAACGCAGTGGATATGTTGACCAAGGTGGTTCCTCTTGTCAAGTTCAGTCATTGTATGAATTTGGCAGGAGTTCGCATCAACTAATGCATCAGGATGGAGAATGGCAGGGCAAGGTAGAGCTACTAGTATGTACAAAGTTTCGGTTAGTGTCTCTTGTTTCCTACACGGAGTTAGCTCACGTAGGCTTAGAGACATTGGACTGAATGACGCTCATATGGAAGCTCGAAATTCATCTCAATGTAGAGATTGTGAAGTTCAGAATATATTCAAGCCAATTCCTATTCAAAAACGGAAAGAAATAAAAGGAAACTTTTTTCTTTGATTGGTTTTTTATTGGGATTTAGATCCTTTCTAGGAAAGGACTAGACCTAGTAGTACAAATACATGCTAGATAGGATTTATTAAGTAGGACAGAACATAGAACCTAAGAGTATTCAATCTTGTAACTTGCTTTCTCCCTTGATATTAATAAAAGTGTCGGTCGTTCTCCATGGACTATGATCACATCGATCTGAATCACGTTAATTATTGTGGTTTTATGGTTTCCGCACTAACGGAAACCCCACCTAATGATTCAATCTTAGGTTTAAAGGAAAAAAAAACAAGTAAAGTTACAATTGTGGAGCACATAAATGAAATTTCCATTTCGTAAAAGAGTGAGTAGATGTGCACAGGTTGATATTCAATTCTCTTAATAAATCTATAAGACCGATCTCGGTTGGAGTTAGTAAGAACACTCTTGATAGATTTACCGATATTACTACTAAAGAGGAGGATGAGATTATATTATCTTAATAAGTCTATACACCGGTTTTGGTTGGAGTGTGTAGGAACACTCTTGATAGATTTACCAACAATTTGTTCTAAAGGAGGATGAGATTAAATTCTCTTAATGAATTCATAGACTATTTGGTCGTGATGAATATACCGCTCTAAGTGCAAAGTGGAGGCCACTTCAATAAGATTTTTAACAGGAAAATCTTAAAGCAATTAGATAAAAGGATTCAGGACATGGCCGTAAGGTGTCAAATGATATTGATTTTCACTGGAACATAGTAATGTGCATGGAAATTTTTCTACTTCGTTCAATGAACTGCTTGGTTCAAGATTCATTCACTACATAGTTAATGATTTAGAAAATCTTCACTAGCTAATGATTCAAGTCCAAAAGACACCATTATTGATGCATGTTACTAGATTAATGTGTCAAAAAATTCCAAAATTTCTTGAAACAAGTGGGGGATTGTTAGAACTTAGAGTTAATGTTTCAATTAATTTTGAAACAGTTCATTTGCTAAAAGCTCTGGATTTCCAAAATCAAATTAATTTGAATTTGAAGATACATTCTTCATTTAGTCTTTTACATTTTAGGTTCTTGAAAGATACATTTTTATTTGTTAAATTCATGAACCTATTAATCACTATTACTGAATGAAGACTCTTCTTACAAGAACTTTTATCCTATAAATAGTTCTTCTTTTCTTGTAAAATAAGAGCAATCCAAAAGAAATCCACTAACACTTTTCCTTTAAAATAGTTGAGAGACATTGATCAAAAGATGAAATCACAGACTCAAGAATAGAAGAGCAACGTTCTTGAATGCTACTTGTTGTGTGGCTTAGTTGAATCCCGAAGATAGAGTTGTCATTTGTTCTTTTGTTTGCTCGTGGGAGAGACTCCAACTATCTTCAAAAAACGTCTTGACGTGCCTCTTGATGGAATACAGGCATAAACAACTGAAGCAAATAGCTAGGATCAAAATTGCATGTAATATAGACAACACATAATCGAGATTTTAATCAAACATAAATCAGTAATTATCTCTTGAAGCGTGACGGCGACCGTAAATCGAACCTTCAAGCATCCACACAATCTTCCTTCAGTTCCATGGTCTACAGTCTTCTGCTATGTAACCTAACTAGCCTTTGGACAGTGAATACTTATGTGTGCAAGCATTACAGCTCAGGAAAGAGTATCACTCTTAAGGCTGAAAAGCATACTATATATAACCACATTTTAGGTTTCAAACCCTAGTCCAAAAACTTTTGGACTTCCTTTTCCCCCAAGAATATTATTTTCCAAGTCCAAGAATAATCTGGCATAGCAGGGACCACACATTTATTATTGAGGCTTCTAATTGTGGCATTAATTCGGAGTGTGAATGAATTAATCCTACCACAATAAATTACAGCTTATTCCACTAAAAACTTGTAATTTCACTCCTCGGTTTAATTTCAAAATATTTCATTAAATCTTACTTAATTCCCCGTGTTAAGATTACAGATACCAATTAATTAAATTAAATTACTGACAATTTAATCCATTGACTAATTAAATCTTTTATATTTTCGCTTAACTTATATCATGTGATGGATACAAAATCCACCTGCAGGGTTTTCACATGAGACTTATAAGCATCCATAAATGTATCATCAATCTCAAAGTCGAGACATGGATTCTATTAATTATTATTTCACAAACATATTTTGCCATTATCCAATTTACCAGGAATACATGACCCGCAATTGAGTCGTACATTTTAATGAATAAAAATAATGAACAAATCACATGATCGTAATAATAATATCAAGATTAAGAGTATAAGTATATTTAATGAACTAGAGAAGTTGTTTTATCTATTCAGTACAAAAACACTTATCTCTACTTAGTACGTTCAATACATACAAAATGTAAGAAGTCAGAACTATACAGTTCCCATAATGAAAATAATTATATTTAATCTTGTGCTACAATCATACCAATATCTTTGTCCAATTTCCATCTTAGATTGTGAACATAAACTTTATACTTATAAGAACCGATGATTTAATCTTCCGTGTATAAGCTAAACTCTATACACCAAATCATCTACTATAGAAGTAAAGGACACACATACTAGTACATGATATATTTAACTCTTTATTAAAATTGAATAAATAATTTTCTATAATAAATATTATATCCAAACACATGGTTAATAGTAATATAGTATATATCCCAACACCTCTAAGCCAAGCAAGTCCTATTTGGGGTTCCTAATATTATTATCATGTGTATTCTGACAATTTGATGATATTTCAGTTCGAGCAATGGGAAGATATTATTATCCTTGTTCTAACAATCAGTCGAAAATATGAGGTAACAAAAAATCAACTGCCCTTATTTTGCTGACTCCTTGGTTAGAAACTTTTGCGGATGGTTAAACAACAGCAAAATGGAGAAAATAGAGGGAATATATTTTTTACATGAAATATTTATTTTGTCATTCCTAGATGGAATTTCAGCCTTCAAATACAATGAACTTTAGTCTTAAGTGAGGAAAGACGCAGAAAATATTTCATACTCGAGAGATGTAAGAAGAAATGAAGGATCATCTCGACAGAACTGTTAGTGTTGGTATTTGAAGCTGTAAGTAAAAATAGCTAGGATTAGGCAGTTACATCAGTATACTTTTTGGAAAACTTGGACCCCTGAAAGATATCATTGATCAAATCCAAAGCGTAAAGGGAAGTTCTCTTGCTTCTAGCATCAAGCCAAATTGGCAGAAAAATTGCAGTGGGGGAAATATTAAGGAGATATGCTCTAACATGTCATGTAGCAGCTGTTGTGGATCTCATTTCCAATCAGCTCAAAGCATAATGGAAATGGCAGTCCTGTCATTGTATGTTGGTCGCATGGCATTTTTACCCGTATGAAATGATATAGGAGGAAGGAAAGAAAAATATGTTTTCTTTAGCTTGTTGAAGATTGAGAACTCCCTTATGAATTTAAAAGGCCTTAATATTAAATGGAAAGGTTCCATTTCTTTTATGCGTTCAAGGAGAAAAGGATGATGGAATTTTTTATGTGTTCCAAGTGAGGACTTATCTTGAGAAAAGAAAAGAAAAGAAAATGGATTTCATATTAAACTCTGCTGCGTCTCCTTTTCTTCTTCTGTCAGCAAAATCTGAGAAAAATTTCAGCAAATATATATTATTCAACTTGTAGACCATTTTGTGGATTAAGGTAAAATCATTAACTTACAATTGTTGATATTCTATAGGTTAACAAATTTAATGGATCCATATGAATGTCTATATAGTTTGAACAAAACTAGTACATTATTAGTCTCTTGACCTTGGAGAGAGAAACTTTTGAATTTTTTTGTTAGGAGATAGGGATGCGTTATGCAAGCGATTAGGCTTGTATTATTGGCTTTTGAAAATGAAATAAATGAAAAAACGATGACATTAAGACGGTAAACTTTCTTAAAATTATTAGAGTACTAGTTTCTCGTCACGTGCATTGCACATGTATGCCAAGTCATATATGATTTAATAAAATAATATCAATATCAATTTATAACTTAAAATTAGTTGATTGATTAGCATATTATTGACAAGAATAGTCGATATTTTGAAGTTCCCTAATCAGAGAAGAAACAAAGAATATTACTCCCTCTGTTCCAAAAAAATTATCTCAATTTGACTTGGTACAAAGTTTAAAAAATAAGGGAAGACTTTTGAAATGTGTGATCCAAAACAAACTTTAGATATTTGTGTCGATGTAAACCATTTCATAAAGTTAAATTGTTTCTAAATATAAAAAGATGTCAATATTTTTGGGACATACTAAAAAAGAAAGGAAGACTATCTTTTTAGGACGGAGAGAGTAGTATAATCTCAATTATATATAAGGAGAATCTTATATATATATATATATATATATATATATATATCGCTAAATGGGGAGAGGAATAACTTAACTGAGTCCTTCGTAAGAGTTTCAAGATCACTAAAAAAAAAAAAAAAATCCTTCTATACATGGCATCAACAAGGGAGCTTTCCTAATAGTCCCAACAAAATTTAAAATATTTGTTTTTTCCTTTCTAATAATGCATATATAAACCTGTCAACCGGTCCGGTTTAATCGGTTCAAACCGGTAACCGGACCGGTTAACCGTTTATTTATTACCGGTCCGGTTCCGATTTTTTTGAAACCGGAACCGGACCGGTTAAACCGGTTAAATTAAAAAAAAAAAAAAAAAAAAAAAAAAAAAGTCGTTGCGGCCCAGCACTTATGGACGTTATTGGACCGTTGGCAACGGTCCATAAATTAATTTCCCCCCTCCCCCCCCCCCCCCCCAACCCCCCAAACTTTTTTTTTAACACTTTAACCCATTCCCCAACCCTATATAAACCCTTCTTCATTTTCATTTTAATCCACACCAATTCACTCTTCTCTTTCTCTCAAGTCTCAAATCTCAATCTCTCAATTATAGTTACTTTGCAATAATTAGCCACTTTAAATTTCTCTCAAATAAATATTATAGTCTTATTCTAGTCAATTATTAATTTTACAATTATAATATTGTTGGTGGAGTTGGTGATTTTGCAACAATCCGAAGTAACTTTGGTGGATTTGCAATTCTAGCCGCCTTCACTTTGTTGGAAATTAATCCGGCAATTTGGTACCTTCGTTCCAACTCTATCTTTATTTTTCGCAATTTAATTTACGCAATTTAATTCTAGCAATTTATTTTTCGCAATTTAATTTACGCAATTTAATTTGTTGTAATTTATTTTCTTGTGATTTATTTGATTGTGATTTAAATTAATTCTATTTAATAATGTCAAAGAGATTAAGACGTGGTGCCGGTAGTAGTAGTGGTATTGTTAGGGGTGGGCTTAATGAGGAAATATTTGTGGAAGAAACACCTAATTTAGGTATTGATGTTGGTGGAAATAATCCACTTTTAGGTCATGAGGCAATGCAACAACATTTTACCGACACTTTTAATGAAGATGATGATGAAACACAACCCCCCGAAAATCCCATAGGAGATACATGTCCTGCACAATCACATACACAAGACAAACCGCCTAGAACTCGTAAGCCAACAGCTTAAGTTTGAAAATTTATGACTAAGAATAGGGAAAACCAAACAACTACATGTACCCTATGTGGACAAGTATTTAGTTTTAAGCAAGGAATTGGTAAGGATGGTGGAACGGGTACACTAAATGGTCATATGAGAACCAAACATATGGATGTTTGGGGAGAGCAAACGGGTTCAAATGTGGGGGGTATTCAAATGACGATAGACCCACGAACCGGTAGAAATTTTAAGTATGATAAGAAAAAAGAGCGTGTAGAAATAGCTAAAATGGTAGCTTATGATTGTTTACCGTTTTCCTTTCCCTCGGGTTTGGGGTTTGTTACTTACATTCAACGTTGTTATAATCCGTTATTTGAGGGCATTCCTAGAAGTACTTGTAGAGCCGATTTTATAGATTTGTTTAAAAAATATAGATTTTATTTGCGCCATGTATTTAATTCTTTAAATTGTAATGTTTGTCTTACCGCTGATTTGGGTCTTAGTCTTAACAAGTTAGATTTTTTTGCTATTGCATGTCATTGGGTTGATGACAACTAGGTTATGCAAAAAAGAATTATAGCTTTTTTATATGATGAAGGAAAAGGTCGTCACGATGGAAAGTTTTCAGCGGATTCAATGTCTACTATTATGAGATTTTTTAACATTTATAGAAAAATACTTTGTATTGCTTTAGATAATGCTTCTAATAATAAAAAGGCGATAGGTCTTATAAAAAGAGAACTAAACCCTCCGCTAAGAAATATTTTTCATGTAAGATGTAGTTGTCACATTTTAAACTTAATTGTTAAAGATTGTGTTGTGCATTTTGAAGATTCTGTTCAAAAAGTTAGAGATGCGGTTGCGTTTCTTTTTTGTAATGCTAATAGGGGAAGAATTAGAGATTTTAAGAATGTTTGTGTGGAAAATAACCTTAGACTTAGGAAACTTCAAGTAGAAATTGAGACTAGGTGGAACTACACTTACATTATGCTACAACAAGCATATGAGTATAGGATTCTCATACAACAAGTTCACAACAAATATAATACTGATAGTGATGATTGGTTAAATTTTTCACATTGGGAAGATGTTAAAGAATGTGTTGAACTCTTAGAAATTTTTTATAATGCAACTCTTGCTTTTTCTAGATAATTCTATCCCACGGTAATCGGAATTTTAGCCTACTTAGCGGAAATAGCTAGAGTTTTACAAGAGTATAAATATAAACTCGGTTATCAAGTGGCTATTTTTGAAATGATAATCAAATTTAAGAAGTATTTTTTTCCCATCCCAACTTTATTTATATTGGGTTCTCTTTTAAATCCTTGTTTAAAAGTGTCTTATACTAAAAATTTGGTTAGTCAAATTTATACATTTTTAGAAATTGAAGAGGGAGTTCAACCATCTTTAGCTGAAGCCGAACTCGCTATTGATGATGAGTTTAGAAAATTTTTTACTCATTATTCTAGTTTGGAAGAACGTGCTACACCCGTTGCTCCACGCCCTACTACTTCTCAGAGTAGCAAAAAGGGCTTGTCGGGTTTAAAAGTTTTACATTCACAGCCAACTTCTTCTTGTACTGCAAACTTTGATGAATATAACTTTTATTTGATGCAGCCAAATGTGGATATCAAGGAACTGGATAACTTGGACGTCTTAGCATGGTGGAAGAAGTACAAGGCAAGCTATCCGGTACTTTCAAGAATAGCTCGAGATATCCTTACGGTTCAAGTATCAACCGTGGCTTCGGAGAGCGCACTTAGCCAAGGAAGACAGCAAATTGGAGATCATAGACATTCATTATCCGGCTTTAGCTTGCAAGTACTAGTGTGCATTCGCGATTGGATAAGATCGGAGCGACGCAACCAAAACTTAGAAGCGGAGGAAGGCGAAGAGGAAGAAATTGAAGATTTGATAGCTAGTGGACAGGACCAAATGAAAGACTTTGAAGATATTTCCATGACCGAATATGATGTGGGGGAAATTAACGAAATGGTTCAAAATTTGTGATTTTATTATTCTACTATTTCTGTACAACTCATGTATTATTTGCAAGTTAAAAAAAACTACAACTTGCAAATAAATGTTATCCAAGAATGAATAAAATATATGACTCATTGAGCTTTCTTCTATTTACTTGTGTTCATAGCAAAAATAAAAACTAGAAAGTTATATACTTGAAAAATAACTAAAATTTATTAAGAACATACTTATAATGTATAGTATACTATAAGTATAACTTAAACATATATATATATATATATATATATATATATATGTATGTATATGTAAGTTATACATATATATAAGTTATATATAACTTAAACATATTTATATATATTAAGTTATATAACCTAAGTATATTGATACATATCTTGATATATATATATATATATATATATATATATATATATATATATTCTAGAAAGTTATATACTAGAAAAATAACTAAAATATATTAACAATATACTTATAATGTATAGTATACTATAAGTATAACTTAAACACACACACACACACACACACACACACACACACAGATATATATATATATATATATATATATATATATATTAAGTTATACATATATATAAGTTATACTTAAACATATTTATATATATTAAGTTATATAACCTAAGTATATTGATACATATATTGATATATATATATATATATATATATATATATATATATATATATATATATATATATATATATATATATATATAAGTATATTCTTACTATATTTTAGGTATATATATATATATGTATACGTATATACGAATTTATAAACTTAGAAAAAAATTAAGCTATAAATAACATAAGTTATAAGTATATATAGTATATAACTTAAACATATATATATATATATATATATATATATATATATATATATATATATATATATATATATATATGTTTAAGTTATATAACCTAAGTATATTGATATATATACGTATATTCTTACTATATTTTAGGTATATGTAGTATAACACTATAACTTAATATATATATGTATAAACGTATATTCTGTATTGCTGACTTGCTGTTAGCCTGTTAGTCAGTAAATATTTAAACTTTACTTATAAACTTGTATAACATATGTAAATATACCTACAATATACTAATAAATACTATAATATATATATATAATACAAAAAACAAAAAAGGTTTTGAGGACTTTGAACCGGACCAGTTCCGGTTTGAGATTTCAAACCGGTAAACCGGAACCGGTTAAACGGTTCCGGTTAACCCGATTAACGGGTTTATGCATATATGGAATCAATATGTTCTGAATTAAATAGGTGATGTTCGAAAGGTGATGATGGAAAGACATTTTTAGGAAAGAGTTAGAGAAAGAGATCACACAGAGATTAGATATTAATCCCTCTTTACCCTAACATATTGACAAGCAAGAAAAGATATGAAAAGACAAACATTTTCAGAGTTGCCGATAGTCTTCACACATTTATCGAGGAACATTTTTTGGGGAATTTTTTCCTTTATTTCAAATCAGAAAATAAGATGAAGAAGCAAATCAAATATAATTTTGTTCAAATTTCCAACCTAACTATACAAACAAGTTTTTTTTTTTTTTTTTACGTGAATTGGTAGCAACACTATTTCCTTTATGAACATTTTATCAGCATGAATCTAGATACGAATATTTATAACTGTTTCTAAATATATATCTTTTTGAACATGATCAAGTTTTCTTAATTGATCACGTTATTTTATCTATATATGAGAAAAACAATTGAACAACAGTATCTAGAAGATGAAAGAATATGTTATATTTAATGTGGGAAAATTTAAAGGAGATACCAAAAAAATAATAGATTGTCAAAGAAAATTCTGATTTTCTAAAGATACTAGACGGCCTATGCCCGTGCTGCGCACGGGCCTAACACTTTAGATTATAATGCATCTTTGTATTTGTAGTTGTCTTTGAATAGTGATTATATATATATATATATATATATATATATTATGTTCAAAACACGATTAATATAACATTGTAGTTTGTGCTCTGTATCTAAAATTTTATTATATTAATGTTTGTTACGAATACAAAATCGACAAATTTATTAATATTTTTTAAAAGAGAAGACTTGTTTAAAAGGAAACTATTTTTTTTCCTCTCTTTGAGATAAAACAATAGCAATATTTAAGCATTAGTTGCTACTTTCAATTTTAATTCGATTAATTTAAAGGTGTAAAATAGTTTTTTTTTAATCAAATTTTGATTTGGATAATTCTAAATAAAATTATTAAATTAATTTTACATGTTTAAAACGAAACAAATTAGAAATTGATTTTCTATTTAAATGAAGAAATACTATTTTTTAATTTTTGGTAAATATTCTTGGTTTAGCTCATTTTACTTGTCATGTTGTCTTTCGTACCTTATTCATTATTTGATCTCCATTTGATATATTTTTTTACGACATTAATGTATTTTCACATTTATTAGAGTAAGAATAAAAATAAAAAAGTAATTAAATTCTATCTCATTTTAAAATATAAATATTTTAAGTATATTTATTTTAGTAAACATAACAAATAAATGACATGGCGGAATAACAGATACAACAGTTTAATATCTAGATTAGATCTCAGGCTAATATAAAAAAAGAAAGAAAATTGTATGGTTTGACTACTTAATATTTTGAAGAAAAAAATTTTCATTTTGCTCTCACTAATGAATTGATACGCACGTGGCAATAAATCCATCATTATTGACCTAATGAGATACTTTAGAAATTACATGAATATTGTTTGATTTTTTAATATGGAGTGCACTTTTTTATTGTGCATTTTTTAATTGTTATTTAATATATATGGGGCCAACAATTTTTTATTTTTTTATTTTAATTATTGTTTAATATATATGGGGCCCATAATATTTTTTGGTTGTTGTTTAATATTTAGTTTGGGCCCACAATTTTTTTTTAAGGGCAAAACGGACTACGAAGGCATGGGTGCAAAACCCATGCTTCTATATAGTACTAATTATAATAAGTAATATACCGTATGACAATAAATGCAAAATTAAATTGTCAAAGGATATGATTGGGTTGAAACTAATTTGAGTACATGAAAATTAAACTTACATGTATTAACGTCAGACATTTTTCTTTTCCAAATTGTATGTACCCTAGCTAGAGGTTGGCATATAAGTTTTACAGGCAATGATTAGCAGCCAAGCACCTTTTGGACCAAAGAACATGTCAAACCTGCTAATCTCGTTAGAACACATCTATTCAATATGCATTTTTTTAATAAATATGGTAATTAATTTTTTTAAAAGGGTATTTAGGTAATTTAACTTTTAAGTTTAGGAGTTCCTGCTTTTAATATAGTATAGATAGATAGATAGACAGACTTAGAAAGTAAAATGAATTAACTTTTTTTTTTTTATATCAAAATTCCATTCGTTAACTTCACTTTAGTTTTTCTTTAGGAAAAGAAAGAGAAGGCAAGCGTGATGAGTAGGAAAAAAAAAGTTTTTGCTTCTTTCCAAATAACTATGCAAAATTATAGATGAAGAATACTTCCATGAAATTTTTGTAATGAAAAAGATAATTTAGGATTAGGAATAATAAAATATTACAATTCGATTTCTAGGAAACATGGATTTAATCATAAACCTTAGGGAAATCCAGCAATGAATCACACAAGTCTTATTTATTTTCTTGGTACAAAAACAATGCTAATTTTCTTGGTTAAGACTTTGTAAGAATCTCTTTACAGATAGAGATGTCTAACAAATGAGAAGTTTTAATTGACTAATGTAATGTGGTTTCTGGCTGTATCTATTTGAAGAAGATTCTTTATTCGGCTACCAGCTAGCTGCTAGGAAATCAGGCTTGGAAAGATCGAGCTTTGTCCACGCCTTTTCTGTCCTTTCTTCCATATTTTCCTTTCTTTTTTGGTTTGGTACCTTACATACCAGGCCATTAGATGGAAAAAGAATATGATTAGAGGAGAGTTTCTTGTCCTTGAAGCTACATGATCTGAATAAAATGAGCTTCATTCTCAAGTGAGAATAAATTCAGAAAACCATTTATACTGAAGGTTTGTCAAAAAGAACGGGTCATCTTTAAAAGTTTTTTGGGTTGTATATACTTGAAGTCATGGATTCAAGTCTTGCAAATGCCGCAAATAAAGGAAAGGATCAAATGAAAAGCTCTCATTGTGCTGAAGAAAAGAAGGAAAGCTCTTGTCTGCCTTCAGCATCATGCATAATTCTGCAGAAGCGTTATTGTGGAGGAGATCTGAAAGAGAATCACCATGATATTCCATGCAGCAACATTTCTGGATCTCATGTACCATCAACAGTAAGCATATTCGAAATGGCACGAGCACAATTACTTCAGCAGGCCTCCAAGAAAGAGGATACATATTCTAACACAGATTGTGGTCTGTCTAAAGATTTGGAGCTTGCTCTTCTACTTCAAGATTCTACTGAAATATTTTCCAAAAGACACTATGAACGTGCAACGGAGTTACTAAGATTGTGTAATCTGTCTGCTTCTCCTACTGGAACTCCAGTTCAAAGAGTTGTGTATATCTTTGGTGAAGCTCTTCGAGAGAGGAGTGATAAGGAGAAGGGAAAATTATCACCTAATAGACTCGAAGGTGGGGAAGAGAAACCATTTGATTTGGAAGAGGCTCGCCTGACTCCAAAGCCTTGTGTATTTGAATTTATTCAATCATCACCTTTCTTCCAAGTGCCGCAATTTGCTGCAATTCAAGCCATCTTAGATAATTTCAAGTCAGCAACTAGGGTTCATGTTACACCTCAGATTTTTGCACGTTAAAGTCGCATCATGAGTTAGTCAACGCAAGTTTAAAAAGAAATTATCTTGAAATTAAAAGGGACTGAGCTTATTAATATAAATGGTTACAAGAGTCTATAAATAATATTAGTAAGTGGCGGAAGATTTGAAGGGTGAATGAATCAAAGAACCATGAGTTTCGTCAAAAGTCGGCAAGTTGGGAATATGATAAGTTGTACTTTTGGGTGAGATTAGGAGTTCTTCACATGCTAATAAAATAATAATATGAATTATTTGAATCGTATAATGGTCTTTTGTTAAGTTTGGAAGTCAAACGAGTTGTAATACGAAAGTTGACAAAGGGCGTCGCAAGTTAAGTTTGTAAATTTCACTGAAATTTGGGTCAGATGTCTTGGAGCTTTTCTCTCAATATACTTGGATTTACAGGGTGATCCACCTACCAAATCGAAGGTCTATGAGTCTAGTTTCCAGCGGATTTTACCGTTCGTCAATATGACATCGGAGTAGAGAGATATTTGTATTTCCATCCAGAGACGTAAACTGCCGCGGGAACAGTGAGCAAGGTCAGTGGCTGCTCACTTTAGGTCATATAAAAGACCCCTTGCACGAATTGTTTCTTCATTTTTTTCACCATCCACGACTTGGAAAACCCTCAAACTCTCTCTAATGAATCCTCCATCAATCTCAATCCAAACCAAGAGCAAATATATCAACTTTAACATGAAGAACAACATGGCAACTTCGAAATTTTGATTTCTTCACTATTTCACCTTTCGGAGGAAAACCTTGCTTTGAAGTAACTTGGGGTTTGAAGTGAATTTCATGATCTAAGGTATATTTTAACTTTATTTTGATCTTTTTGGAACTTCTACAAGTAATTGATCATAAAAATTGGTGAAAACCCCCATAGAACAAGCTCTTCTATATTCTTATGAAACTTTCATGAACTTAGCTTATTTGTTGGGCTGTTTTATATGGTTTTGTTGTGTTGTTTGGAGTTATGGTGATATGGATGGGATCATATTGAAGAGGACAAGTAAAAAAGTAGAATTTTGTAGGGTTTTACGAGAAGATTTCGCTACAAAAGGGGCCTATAAATTCGTGCCCATGAGTTGCTCGATTAAATGTCTAAATGAAGATGTCTATAAGCTATGACCTTCGTTTTGATCTTGAATA
Source organism: Lycium barbarum (assembly GCF_019175385.1). Taxonomy (NCBI): domain Eukaryota; kingdom Viridiplantae; phylum Streptophyta; class Magnoliopsida; order Solanales; family Solanaceae; genus Lycium; species Lycium barbarum. Next base: position 98,168,174 of record NC_083338.1, on the reverse strand, counting down.
GTCCGTATTATGTAGGAAATAGTTCGTAAGTGTCACGACCCGAGGGGCTAACCACCGAGCACCGCTCATTCTATTACTCATCATACTCGTTAAGCGTACATTCATTAATCTCACACTTCTATTCATAGGAAAAATCGTTTTCATTTGAAACATAATTACCTTTATACACATAAGCCCTTCGGCTATCAAAATAATATATATACAATAAGGACATCGTGAGACCATGCTACCCACACATACGTATCTACGAGCCTCTACTAGAGTACTAGCCATATGGACGGGACAGGACCCCGTCGTGCCCAAAACATATATGTACATAAAATGGTAAATCAATGGCACCTCCGGAATAATGGAGTGCTCTCAAAAGTCTACTTATCGGCTCCTATAAATTTGAATCGCCTCCCTGTCTACCTGTGGGCATGAACACAACGTCCAAAGAAAAACGGACGTCAGTACGAATATTGTACTGAGTATGTAAGGCATGAATGAAATGAACATAATAGAGAAATCATAAGACATAAGATGTAGATATAACCTGCGTAACTTTTAAGGGTGGATACCTTTCATGCCTATATCATATATAATCACAGTACATGTATCATCATAGCGCATACATCACTGTATCATACATATATCATAATACCGTATCTTCTCATACACATTAAACATTATCCGTATTCGGCCACGTAGTGGCTCGACAATATCACATACATTACCATATCGTATATATATACCATCATCGTTAACCCGCGTCCGGGTAACCATCATATGCCGCCCACTAGTGGTGATCGTATCCGGCCTTCTAGGTGCGGTGGAATCATAAGCAGCCCGCCTTAGCGGTGACATGTCCGGCCATTTAGGCACGGTAGAATCACAAGCAGCCCGCCTTTGCGGTGACATGTCCGGCCATTTAGGCACGGTGGAATTGTATCATCGTGAGCACATCATAGACTTACATTATTATACATATCATAGACATATCATGACTTAGCATCATTATACATTCATCATTATCATCATCACTATCAACATCGTCATCGTTATCATCACATATATCTCATAAGCTTATCATAACTTTTCATAGAGCATGCATTTGAATTTAAAGACAATCTATGAAAATCATATCATATTCGTAGCATGAGCTTCGTAAAAATATTGCATGATAGACTTTATAATCTCTAAACTTAGGCTCATCATTACCATCATCGTATCTATGGCATATCTCTTACCTTTATCTCATATGGAACCCCCTATGAACATAGACTCGTAACTTTTTCGGGACATTGGTCATAGGTCATGCATTAGAGCTTATAGACAATCTATAACGATGTCGGGGTGACATAAGGTCGAGAACCCCCGATAACATTATGGAGTGATCATATACATCATATCCCACCTTGAAGGAACTAACATTTTAAGGTGAGTGTACACCATGAACAACATCAAGGGATTGTAAATAGGATCTTTAACTTCATAGACATCATATCTTACTTTAGAATCTCTAGGTTTAAACTTACCATCATTATTTTTGTATTCATGACATATTTCTCATCTTTATCTCATAAGAAGCTCTTTATCAATGTTGATTCATAGTTCCCGAAATGTAAGAAAGTCATGGAGAGGTAGGGAAATAATATCATAGGAATCATATAAGGATCATTAGCTTCGTAGGAATATCGTATCATGAGCTTTAGGATTTCTAGACTTAGATTCATCATCGGTATTTTCATGCTCGTAACGTATCTCATTTCTTTATATCGTATGAAGCTCTTTATACTCGTAGATTCATAATTCCCGTTATGTAGAAAAATCATGGAAAGATAGGAGGATTCATACCATAAGAGTCATGCCTTAAAAAGAAAGGACTAGCCTTACATACCTCTTTCATTTAACAATTCCATCGCTTGATTGTTGTCCTTTAATGCTCACGTTTCTACCTTCAAGAGAATTCACGTTCATATTAGCTAATCGATTATATGAACGTGCTTACTAAAGCTAGAGAAAATTGGGCAGCATTTCCTTTGTTTATATAACCTTCCCCATATTGTATACCAACTCCCAAACATTTATAATAACATTCACAATATCATAACCAACAATCTTCATTCATCTACATTACCCTCATTTCACAATTCAACTTCAATTCATCCATATTCATGGTTATAGTATACTAGTACGTTTTCTCACATATAATGCTTATCCTATGTCCTTAATATCATTTATAGCATAATCATAATCACAACACATCAAGAATCATAACTCAATTCAAGCTATTACTCAAAATGACATTATTCCCACAGTCATGACCCATTTCTCTATTTCCTTCTATAATCCAAGTCTTTCAACCCCTCAATACTCTAAATAACATGAATTTATCATAAAACTTACCTTTGATAGTGTATAAATAAGCCTTGAGTTGAAATACTTCTCTTGCACCAAAACCCTAGTTCACTTCCATTGATATTCCTTGACTTGGATGAGCTTTAATGTGTTTCTTACACTTAATTTTGTGGGTTTGATGAAGTGGATCTTTAGTTTCACTTGGATTCTTGTATATGAAGTGTTTGGAAGGTTCTAGAGAACTCTTGAGTCGTGGAGGAGAAATGGGAATGAAAATAATGAACTTGGGTCTCTTATTTAAAAACTTAAAATCTGTCCCAACATAATTATACGGACACTTATATGGTCCGTACAAATTTATACGGTCCGTATAAGTGACCGTGAAATCACCCCGTCAAATTCTCGCTTCTGTGTTCATTATACGGCACATTATACGGTCCGTATAAGTGACCGTATAATCCCATCAGTGAGGGACTTCACTGTGACGATTCTGCGGTTCATTATACGGACCGTATAACATTATACGGACTGTATAATCGGCCGTGGAACCCATCTTTTCTCCGATCTTGTCCTCGTCACTTCGTTTGATCTGCAATCCTTATGGAACCTTCTTGATACTTATTTAACACCTCATTAACGATCTAAGGGACGTTATAATTCTTCTCCAAGGCACTATTAAATCATCATTAACTTGTTACTTGTAAATCCTTTTCGATACCTATCGTAATCCTTGCCTTTTCCTTAACAACTTCCGTCTCCTACCTCACATGTCTTTGAAATCTCATTTATAATCATCAAATGTTATTTCTTTCTTATCAAAACATCGTATATGTCATGTCCTTCGTCAGTCTATTCACTGTGCATGAACGAAAAAAAATTCCGAGGTGTAACAGTAAGGCATTCAAGGACCCGGGAAACATATATAACTCCATCGACGAGGTATGTAGGGCTTTCTATTCTCATTGTGGCATGACTAGAATTTGGATGACCTTTCATTGAAAAGTTGTTCCATTAGCTTGGATCGATCGCGTTCCATGATAATTGAGCGGACATATAATTCATCTATGACTTGTGCCAAATTATGTTCTACATCTCCTTTTGGCTATCGATTAAAAGACTTTCCGTTCAACTTGTGTCGATTACGTTCCAAAATGGTTAAGCTTACCTCTTCTCTGAAATAGCTTGTATTAAAGTGTATTCCCGCATTTTTATCTTTCTTGTCCATCACTTAAAGATGACGGACCTTCCATTGATATATGTTTCCACTAAATATGAGATGAATACGATTCCTTGTGATTGACTAATCTTTATTTCATATATGATTGCATCAAACGCCTTTCATGCTTCCATATCTCTTTTGTCCACCGAATTGGAATGTTTCTACTAAACTTGGATTGATCATATACCATCCGAATGAGTTGAACTCTAGTTCATGTGTAACTCATACCAAGTATCTTACATGTTCTCCGTGTTGTTGTCTCTTGAATTGAAACATAAGTTGTAATAAAGTAAAGTCTTTGGATAATATTGAAGGAACGATGCCCCAATAAGGGGGGAAGCTATCAAAGGAAGTCTAATGTACCCAGTAATTAGGAGATGTCAAGGAAAGTACACGTGAATGAAAAAGGGGACAGTCATCGAAAAGAAGACTAATATAGAGGGAGTAACGATAATTGCAAGTAAGTTCAGGTTTGAGAAAGCAAATCGAAATTTCAGGCAAAGACCAAATAACTAAGACAAATAAAAGCAAATTGAGAAGAGACATAGTTGAATTTAAGATACACAGCACTGGGGAAGTGGAGGCCTGAACGCGATGTAACCATTGTAAGACAGATTTGTTATACAAGCTAAGTATGTCGGTGCAATTAAGTTAAGTCCCGAAGGAAAAGATAAGTAATGTTGCTAATAATAAGATGATACGGACCGGACCAAAGGGATTAGTAGATGAAAGGAACTAGAAGTGAAAATGGATATGACAACAAGATATGAAGAGTATCGACAAGGATTGAACCATTGGCCCGTTATGTACTGAGGCTAGGGATGAAATATATCAATTAACTGTGCAACGAATCCAAGAAATAAGCCCGACAAGTTGTTAGAAAAAGAAACCATTACACTCAGTTTTGGTTGGAGTGTGTAAGCTATAATACCATGTGTTATTTCAGGATTAGGCAATGTCCATCGCGAGTTTAATTCCCTTGAAAAACCATGAGTGGAACTAGTTTTGGTCTGTTCAAACTACGCTCATGGTTGAAAGATTTTTTCCAAATTAAATTGAAATAAAACGACTCAATCTCGTAGGATTCCAGTCCTTATCTTACAAGACTAAGGTGCAAAATTCTAGAGGCCCTTCCAAGAAGATATATGTGCTCATACTAAACTTACAAGTAACATAGGTAGTTTGAGTTCATTCGTAGTAAACACCACCATCCGAGTATGTAACTCTTGGCAAGAAGATGGGGTTATGATTTGGTACAGCAAATAGTAATAAGTAATGAAAAAGGGTGAAGGACTAAACATCCCCGTCTCCTTTAGACATCTTAGCGATATAGACAAGTTTCTCAAAGGAAGTTTATTCGGGTAACCGGCACCTCGACTTTGGAATTTCACTGGAATCACCACCAATGAAAGGCCTATTGAGACTCGCCGAGAAAGGTGGACTTATCTTGCAGTGGGACCGGCTAAGTAGTCGATAAGTTTGATGTGCGTAAGAAATTTAATGTAGTTTATCCGGTGTTCTGCACATCTAAATATCATAAGTACCCCATCACTGCCCCTGATCTTCAAAATCATCATTTACAAACTACAAAGTTGAAAGAAAGAAAGAAAAAAAAATGTGATTCCAATACGATAATGTGGAGGAACCGACATAAGGAGACAAGGAAAGATGTGAAGGCTGGATACCCCTGCATTTTTTTCAGACCTCAGATTTATGCCGACACTCGTGTGATAAGATACCTCCTTTCCAATTATATATATTGAACTTTTATATATCTTATTTGATTTTATTGTTGAGACAGATATGGCTAGTATGTTGCAGACTTCAGCAAAGGACGGTTGAGGTGAGTTATGGCTGACCTATTATAATTTTTGTATAAATAGACGGTCGTGAGGGGCCAAATTGATATTATTATGTTATCAAGTGGCCCTGTGTGGCTTTGGACAGTTGTTTGGGCTGTTTGACAGGTTTTGGATAGTCCTATTTACAGAGGAAACTCTGCCGAAGGTTTTTTTGAAATCCCAAGAGTTAGAATATTCCTCAACATTCGAGGACGAATGTTCTTAAGGTGGAAGGATGTTACACCTCAGATTTTCGCACGTTAAAGTCGCATCATGAGTTAGTCGACACAAGTTCAAAAAGAAATTATCTTAAAGTTAAAAGGGATTGAGCTTATTAATATAAATGGTTACAAGAGTCTATAAATAATATTAATAAGTGGCGGAAGATTTGAAGGGTGAATGAATCAAAGAAGCATGAGTTTCGTCAAAAGTCGGCAAGTTGGGAATATGATAACTTGTACTTTTGGGTGAGATTAGGAGTTCTTCACATGCTAATAAAATAATAATATGAAGTATTTGAATCATATAATGGTCGTTTGTTAAGTTTGAAAGTCAAACGAGTTGTAATACGAAAGTCGACAAAGGGCGTCGCAAGTTAAGTTTGTAAATTTCACTGAAATTTGGGTCAGATGTTTCAGAGATTTTCTCTCAATATACTTGGATTTACAGGGTGATTCACCTACCAAATCGAAGGTCTATGAGTCTAGTTTCCAGCGGATTTTACTGTTCGTCAATAGGACATCGGAGTAGAGAGATCTTCGTATTTCCGTCCAGAGACGTAAACTGCCGCGGGAACAGTGAGCAAGGTCGGTGGCTGCTCACTTTAGGTTACATAAAAGACCCCTTGCACGAATTTTTTCTTCATTTTTTTCACCATCCACGACTTGGAAATCCCTCAAACTCTCTCCAATGAATCCTCCGTCAATCTCAATCCAAACCAAGAGCAAATATATCAACTTTAACATGAAGAACAACATGGCAACTTCGAAATTGTGATTTCTTCACTATTTCACCTTTCGGTGGAAAACCTTGCTTTGAAGTAACTTGGGGTTTGAAGTGAATTTCATGATCTAAGGTATATTTTAACTTTATTTTGATCTTTTTGGAACTTCTACAAGTAATTGATCATAAAAATTGGTGAAAACCCCCATAGAACAAGCTCTTCTATATTCTTATGAAACTTTCATGAACTTAGCTTATTTGTTGGGCTGTTTTATATGGTTTTGTTGTGTTTTTTGGAGTTATGGTGATATGGATGGGATCATATTGAAGAGGAGAAGTAAAAAAGTAGAATTTGGTAGCGTTTTACGAGGAAATTTCGCTACAAAAAGGGCCTATAAATTCATGCCCATAAGTTGCTCGATTAAATGTCTAAATGAAGATATCTAATAAGCTATGACCTTGGTTTTGATCTTGAATAGTCCGTATTATGTAGGATATCGTTCGTAAGGAATTCAAGGACTCGGGAAACATATATAACTCTATCGACGAGGTATGTAGGGCTTTCTATTCTCTTTGTGGCATGACTAGAATTCGGATGACCTTTCATTGAAAAGTTGTTCCATTTGCTTGGATCGACCGCGTTCCATGATAATTGAGCTGACATATACTTCATCTATGACTTGTACCAAATTATGTTCCACATCTCCTTTTGGCTATCGATTAAAAGAATTTCCCTTCAACTTGTGTTGATTACGTTCCAAAATGGTTAAGCTTACCTCTTCTCTGAAATAGCTTGTATTAAAGTGTATTCCCGCATTCTTATATTTCTTGTCCATCACTTAAAGATGATGGACCTTCCGTTGATATATGTTTCCACTAAATATGAGATGAATACGATTCCTTGTGATTGACTAATCTTTATTTCATATATGATTGCGTCAAACGCCTTTCATGCTTCCATATCTCTTTTGGCCACCGAATTGGAATGTTTCTACTAACCTTGGATTGATCATATACCATTCGAATGAGTTGAACTCTAGTTCATGTGTAACTCATACCAAGTATCTTACATGTTCTCCATGTTGTTGTCTCTTGAATTGAAAGGTAAAGAATGTAGCGACAATAACGATAGTCGGAGGGTAACGACGATAGGTCACTCCGACTCTTCTTATGATATCTCTTCCGAGGTCAGTCTTGCATTGCACTTATATATATATATGTATTTATTTTCATTACCGAGCAGCGCTATAGTCGGCCGGGTAGGCACTTATATGTGCACCTAGACATGTTTCTTTCTTTACCGAGCCGTGTTGTAGGCAGTCGGGTAGGCACGTAGCTGTGCACCTAGATATATTTCTTTGTTTACCGAGCCGTGTTGTAGGCAGCTTGGTAGGCACGTAGCTGTGCATTGCCACTGATCAGTTGGGCAGAGATGATGTTATGATGATGAGCTCACCCCACAGAGGGATTTATTATTGTTATATGATATGATATATGCCTCCACAGTGAGGAATGATTTTATGGGCATGCGTTTACATCTATATCATGATTATGGTTGCCCTCAGTGGCCTCGCTCAGAGTTTCAGGTTGTCTCTACATCTTTTCCTAAGTTATCGGTATCTCTCATGCTTATGTTACGTTTATGCTTACTGCTTTACATACTCGGTTCATATTTCGTACTGACGCATTTTTTGCGCTGTGATCATGCCCACAGGTACGGTAGACGGATTGTTGTACCTTTCTCAGTAGGATACCAAAGTTCAGCAGGGATGTTCGCACTCCATTCTCCGGAGTTGCTGGTCAAAGTCATTAAATAGGATGCATGCATATATATGTATAGAGAGTATGGCTATGGGTACGTCGGGGCCACTGTCCCGACCGGTTGATACATATTAGTGCCCTTAGAGGCTTACAGACTATCAGTCAGTGTACAGGTATTGTGTTTGGCCTTGCCGGCCTTCTGACTAGTTATCTTTCTTGGTTGTGTCTTTGATGGCCCCTGTTATGCATATATGTGTTGTTGGACCTTTTCTGCTTGCAGGTTGTTATGATGTACTTCTTACTATTGTTATTCAGCGGCCTAGTCTGCCTATGATTCACGTTACAGAGTTCAGATATCACAGTTGGTTCGCTCGGCCCTTTGGGTGCCGGGTGTCGGCCACTCCCCAAGGCTGGGGTGTGACAGTTCATTTGATCGATATTGGAATCAAAAGTGGGTAGCACTGGGCAATCCTCATGCAAGCTATTGCTAATCTAGGTGATTGTCCACTTGAGCTTCTCAAGATAACTGCTGTGGGAACATCAAAATAGATGGTTGACGAAATAGGTCGGAGATTGTCATCTTTTGCTGCTGAAAACATGTCGTTTCCCTTTTCTTTCAAGGCAGTGGTGTCAGAAATGAAGGACCTCAGTAAAGATCTCTTTAAGTTAGATACTAATGAAGTTGTGGCAGTTTATTCAGAGTATCGTCTTGGGGGCATGTTAGCATGCCCCAATCACCTGGAAGCTGTTCTAAGATTACTTAAGAGCCTTAATCCTTGTGTTATGGTTGTCATTGGCATTGAGGCAAATACTAACGTGCCAATCTTTATGGACCGTTTTAATGAAACACGGTTTCTGTTTGCTGCACTTTTTGATTGTTTGGAGGTTTGTATGGGACGAGACAATCAATACAGGATGACATTTGAAAGATTTTTTATGAGGAAGTCCATTCAAAATATTATTACTTGTGAAGGAGAAGAGAGGACATTCCGCAATGTCAAGCTTGAAGTTTGGAGACCCATGTTTGAAAAGTTTGGTATGAAGGAAACAGAATTGGGCGAATCATCCTTGTGCCAGGCAAATCTAATGGACAATAGGTCTGCTCATGATTTTTGCACTATGGATATGGATGGAAAGGGCCTTATTATAAAATGGAAAGGAGCTCCAATTATATTTGCTTCAGCCTGCAAGTTTCATCATGATTGAAAGATGCTCCTGCTTGGTGGGTGTGGCACAGAGCGTATCATGTAGAACATAAAGAAGTATATGGAAATAAATCATCTTGTTTTAAGAACCTTTTGATAAACTGATGTAACCTGAAAAAACAAGTTATCAAAGACGTTATATCTCTTTATTTTCATTTATATCCAATGCATGACTCTGCCTGCCTTTACTCCCTAAAGTCTTTATGCAGCAATCTTTGATATCTTAGAAAATTGCACGGGAGAACTAACGAGTGCAGGATTCTAAATGAAACAGTCATTCATAATGTGATCGCATCTGAAGGAGAAGTGGAGTTTTCTCGCTTAGCAAGGCTGAGAGAAGAGAGGACCTTATTAGCAAAATTTCATATTAGTGAAACAGAATTGAGTCATTCATCATGCTTATACCACATAAAATTTAATGTTTGCTTGCTGCAGTTCTTGCACTCTTGATATGGAAGGAGAAGGCATTATCATTAAATGGAAAGGAATCCCGACTACCTTTGTTTTGGCCGTCTTTGCAAAATTAGATAGAGGCAATTTCCTAAGTAACAGGATTTATGGTTTTACACTACGTTTTTATTATCCTAGCTGAACACATTTTATGCTTTTACACTCCGTTCTATAATAGTCAGAATTTTAAAATGAGAATAGAAGAAACTGAGTAAGGAAACCTAGTCTAAGAGTTAATTTTGTCCTGTAGAATGATGCTAATAAAAGCCTTGTTCTTGGATTGAAAATTATATTATATGAATATAGTATAGCGCTTGCACTTTCATTGTCTGTTTTTTAAAGTAAACCTCCCAGGTATTGCCGTCCTAAGGTTTATTTTGAATATTTTCATGATCCTGTTCTTTGACCACATTTGTTTGGACTGTTGTCCCTTCTTCTGCTAACAGGCGGCTCTAGAACAAATAATGTCTGAAATATATTAACTTTCCATTGCTTGCATTGTGCGTATACTTGGTTGCAGCCTTTAACTAATGATTTAACTAAATAATATGACATGATATGGAGAAATTCTGTCTCAAGTAATTAAAATATTGTCATGGCGGTTCACACTATTGACAATGATATTCATGCTGTAGCAGTAAAAGATGCAGAAAATTTTGAAATTCCAAATAATCTTGCTATACCTTTGACGGAAAAAAACATGTATTCATATCATCACGAGGAAAATAAGGAAAACACCGTCCTTCCCCAAGCATCACTGGGAATTCTGAGATACAAGGGTAAGGAAAAGGTGAATGAGATGAATTTAGTTATGCCAAGTCACATAACTGGCTCTCCGGTTCTATCAACAACAACCATCATGAAAATTGCCAAAGAGCAGTTACTTCATTATACCTCACAGAATTATGATGCTTATTCCATTATATTTAGTCCCTTGATTGCAGATTTGGGTCCCTCTCCTCAAGTTACAGAGAAGGCGGAGTTCACTTTACTGCTTCTAGTTTCTGCTGAAATGCTAACCAATCAACAGTTTGGTCGTGCAAAGAAATTGTTAAACTTGTGCATCAACTTTTCTTTTCCAACAAGTAATCCAGTTCAAAGAGTTGTCTATTATTTTGCTGAACCTCTTCGAAAGAGGATCAATAAAGGGACAGAAATACCAATTTTAAGAGCAAATGTTGATGCATTGAATCCAGATGGTATGGAAGAGGTTCTCATGGATCCTCGAATTGATGTTATTGAGACTGAACAAATGCTTCCTTTCCGCAAAGTAACTCAATTCACCGGAATTCAAACCATCTTGGACTGTATCAAATTATTGAAGAGGATTCATTTGATTGATCTTGGGATAAAAACCGGATCACAATGGACAATCCTAATGCAAGCTCTGGTTGGTAATGGTGAATGTCTCCTGGAACTTCTCAAGATAACAGCGGTTGGAACCTCTTTAATTCGAATGCAAGAGATAGGGAAGAGATTGACATCTTTTGCAGATACCTTGGATTTACCTTTTTCCTTCAAAACAGTTGTATCTGACTTGCAAAATATCAAGAAGGATTTATTTGAGTCAAAGGTTGGTGAAGTTGTGGCAATCTATGCTGACTCGCGTCTTTGGACCTTGTTGGCATGGCCTAATCACTTCCGGTCTCTGATACAAGTTATCAAAAGCTTGGATCCATGTGTAATGGTGGTCACTGAGATAGAGGCAAATACTAATACACCAATTTTCATCGATCGTTTCAATGAAGCATTGTTTTACTACAGTGCAATCTTCGATAGTCTTGAGACCTGCATAGGCTGGAACCATCAGCACAGAGCGGTAGCTCAAGGAGTATATATAGGAAAGATTATTGAAAATATATTCACATCCGAGGGAGAAGTGATGGTTCATCGCCATGAGAAGCTTGAATCTTGGACGGCCTTATTTGAAAGATTTGGTATAGCGGAAACAGAACTGAGCCACTCATCCTTGTACCAAGCAAAGTTACTGGCAGATAAGTCTACATGCCATGGTTTTTGCAGTCTGGAAATGGATGGGAAATCCCTTATTATTAAGTGGAAGGGAACCCCAATTAAGTCACTTTCTGCATGGAGGTTCCCCCATGTCTGAATAACAAGGATGCAGATAAGATAGCTTATATTTTGTTTTCATGAGGTAGTTCGTCTTGTTTGCTGGTGTTCCTTGGTTCCAATGTTTTTTCCTTTCTATGAGAAATTTATTAGGAATATCAAATATGATGTTTGTAATTAATTGATGATTATTCTCATATTGATTACTCTCATTAGAGGAAAGGGAACTAAAGACGAGATCTAATCATCTTGAGGAAAACACACAAGACATTTATGTTCAATGTTCTAACAGTGTCCAAATGCATGAACAACACACAACACACAATACACAATTTTCACTGTGAATAGAAGAGTAGACACAAGGTCAAACCAGTTGTCAAGTACTTTCCCACTTTCCACAAGTAAAGAGAAGACTCTTCTTTTAAAGAGACTCAACTATGTAAAAGGGGAATGCCAATATGATGTTTAATCTCTACTAGTGAGTAGTATATATTTTACTAGTGAATTCACCGGCGCTTCGCGTAGTCATAAAAATATAAATTAATTTAAAAAAAATTAAGATGCTAATAATTATTTTAGAAATATTTTATTGTTATCAGTTTATCACTTAGCTTTATTCTTTTTCTTTTTTAAATAATTACGGGTTTTAGTCTTTCAGAAATACTTAAATTTTATATAATAATATTATCTATAGAGGTGGAACATCGTTTAAACATAGTTTTCCTTTGTCCATTTTATTTTACGGGTTTAATCTCTCTATGTCGAAATGCGTATAAATTTTGAATATAATTTTCCTTTGTTCATCTAATATATTAAGTATCTATCTAACTTCTCTTCTCTACCTTTCAAGAGTTGCATTCTCATTCTTTCTCTTCAAAAATCTTCGAAAAGGAAAATATATCAACAACAATGTCTGCTACAAAAGTAATAAGCAAAGGGGAGAAAAGCACACAAATGAAATCTCTTTGATTAATTTTTGCCTTATGTTTTTCCTTTCTCTTACCTTTTCTTTTCTCTTCTTCTTTCTTTCTTGCTTCCTCGCCTATTCATTTAAGAGAGAGTATTTACCTTTTCTTCTTTTTATTTCATTGGAACATCACATTCTTTATAATCGACAACTCATTATAAAGTTTTCCCATCCTCAAAATCATCGAAACTATACTAAAATTTTATAATGCTCATTTTTTAAATACGTTTTCCTATGAATTCATACCTATTAAAAATCAAAATAGAACAATTGGTATCAAAATCTTTAGTACTTGGAAAAAACTGTTTTCAATTCAAGAAAATTCATACTTATTAAAGATCAAAATAGAAAAAAAGAAGAGAATAACATAAATAAAAATCATAATAATTCCCAAAAACAATAGTATCATAAAATCACCAAAAAATAAAATAGAGAATTATTGCATCAACATAAAAACCCATTACTCACCTATTTCCAATATGCAAGAAAATCACATCCACATCTAGAAAATAACAATGTAATGTTCTAGAAATAAAAATAAAAACAGAAAGAAAGAGTCCAAAAAAACTCACCTAGCCTAAAACAGAATGACCAAATCGGTTGATGTGAAAGTAGTGATTAAATTTGTTTACTTATATATATATATATATATATATATATATTGATAAGGATTTGCTGAAAAGAAGTAATAATGATTTGTAACCAAAGCTTAAAAAAAAAAAAAAAAAAAAAAAAACTGAAACTTTAAAGTACCTAGATATGGATTATTTAATATTTTTTCAAATATGTACGTTTCAAACGTATGATAGCAAGCACCCATGATCGTGGCCTGACATTATCTGGGCTTCAATGCAACATTTATTGTATTATGATCCTTTAATTAATCCATAGGTTAGTAGCATAAATAAACCAAAAAAATACAATAAAAATGAGAAAATGCCAAAAAAAAATAAAAAAAAAAATGCAAATGCTGGTCATAAAGAATTATCACATCACCTTTTCTATGCTAACTTTATAATATACATAGCTATGCGATTTGTGCAACTCGCATTAGTGGAAGAGTTTTGGCACTTACGTAGAGAAGTCATAAAATTGATTATTTAAGTGGCGGCTTTCTATTTTGATGATAAGTTTTAATTTAATGGTAGCTATCAAAATTGACTTAAAAGTCTATAACATTGATACCTGTGGAATTGTTTCTTGAACCTACTAAAGAGAACTAATTGAGGAGTATAGTCTATTTTTAAAATTGGATTGAAGTGGTTAAAACATCCCTAAACTTGACGCGGATTATTATTTTAGTTCCCGAATTATGCCCAGTATTAGAAATATCTTCAATCTTGGCTAAGTGAATTTAAAAACACCCCCGAGCTTTCACATGGCATAGCAAGTGATCTCAAACTCTTTCACGTCTATGAGAGCCTAAAAGACATGCCACATAAGCGGTAAAAACCCTATTTTTTACATTTCCCTTTATTTTTTACTCCAGCAACTAAAAAAACCCTTTCTTCTAAAGTATTCCCCCATTAAAACACACCCCAAGTTGAACTTGATTTTTTTTTTGCTTGATCTTCTTCTCTAATTGCTAAAGTTTTTAGTCATATTTGTAGGTTTCTCTCTCAATTGTCTTGATGACTAATGTTTGTAGATGTGAATTTCCGACAGTTCTGAGAATTTCATGGTCCGATGACAATCTGGAAAAAAAGATTTTGGGGTTATAAAGACTGTAAGGTATGTAATTTTATAAAAATAAAAATAAAGATGCTAATATGCCCAATATACTTGAAACAATAAATAAATAAATAAATAAATAAATAAAAATTAAACAAACAACCGCGAAGTGGGTTGCGGCACAAAGCGTGTCACGACTTATTTTAGGATCGCACGGGCACCTACCATTCCAACCTCGGTAGGCAAACCCTTAACCCAAAACAATTTCATAAACAAGTAAAGAACGAAATTCATTATCTTTCAAGATATATTATAATCAAAAGCATAAGTCAAACTAATATATTTTTAAACAAAATAGCGGAAGTGTTTACAACAATTTAATAAGTACAATAACTCATTTTCCATGACCTGGTCTAGACTAGTACAAGAGCGACTAAGATTGAACACTGAGTACAACAATAAATCTAAAGACTCAACCTCCGTCCCGGAAGAAGAATGATGGAGGCCTTCAAGATAGGCACTGTACATCTTCCGGAAAGTTCAATCAATCAATATCCTGAAAAGCTCTACACCCCAAAAAGGGTGTACCAAGAGTAGTATCAGTACAACACTAGTACTGGTAAGCGTCGTAACGAACAACAGAAACCAAGATGCAATGCAATGTAATAATGTATGTAGGATGAATGCAATGCATATGCAGCTTTGTACAACATGTCCCGGACAGATTCTACGTCTCGGCGATCATGACCCATGGGGGACCCGTGAAGTCCAGGTACCACTCGCTCCCGGCAAAGACCTCAGGCATCGAAAACTCCATCGTTCCCGGCAAGAAACCTCAGGCAACAAACACTCGTCTCTCTTTTACGCTCTCCGGCAAAAACCTCAGAGGCTACACTCTCTCATATATCATCATCAGTACCAGAACCATGCATATGTCAGTGGATCATGGGAATGCATATGAATAGGATGAAATGTGATATCAATCAACTAATTCTATTTGAAACAGTACCACACATGACACCCAAGTAGTATCAATAATAAGGCTACACGACAATGCACAATGGAATCACCGTTCTCATCTCAGTATCAATCAAGTAAAGCATCGCGATATCTTAGGCATGATGTATCACTACTCACAATTACCACGGTATCAATATGTCAACAATGCTAACTGCTACAATATCATAATCAAGGTATACCACTAGTCACCAGTACCCAACAAGGACTATAGCACAACCACAACATCACATCATTATGATAAACATGCTTTCTAACTCATCAGGTCAACCACTAAGCATCCAGTCTAGAATCATTCTGTGTTCCATCAACTCGTTTATCATATTCAAAACCAAATTATGATTCAATATTAATAAACATACGACATGATTATGCATTTCATAAGTGAAATCCTCATCAACAGAACGTAATAAGTCAAGTTCAATACAACTAGACTCTAAAGTCACATAGAATCCACTATTACGCAAGAAAACGCCAACTCATGAACCTAGAGAGTCTAAGGGCCACCAACCCGAACACATAAACCACATAACAGTACCAACCTAGGATTTCCATCTCAATCTCCGAAATCCTATACATGCATTCTCTTTTTCATCTAATACACGTATATGTAAGCCTAACCGGAGTCTACCAAAGAAAGGAAAAGTAGTAACCTACCTCGAGGATGAACAGGTGCCATGAATATCCCGTTGATCTTCAACCTCACATTTTTGCACTGTGACCCGCGACGAAAGGCCTCGGAATGTCATGGAAGCCCTAAAGAACAAGAGCCAATAATCTAGGAATGTTATTCGGATTTCGGGTTTGCAAAGAAAAGATTGGAATTTATTCTCAACAAGATTTTCTAGGTTTTCATGAGTTAATAAACCGGGTTTTATTGCTAAATAAGTCACCTAGGTCATAAAGTAAATTCTTCCCTTCATAAAACTCCAATCTAGAGAATATTGTCAAAACCCATTTACAAAGAGAGAGGAAAACTCAGAAGTTAGAGGTGGGTTAATCCTTCTAATTTGAGAAATTAAAGAATTCTCCAGAGAATGTCAGATTTTAAGCTTAGAGAATCCATTTTGGTTATCTTAGACTTGAAAAGTAGAGAACCTCCATTTTTATTGGCTTGGAAGATGGACTCGTAGTGAAATGGAACATTAGAGTGGAAGGGAGTGCAGTAAATGAGATAGAGAGGTTACCTATTCCATGAAGCCATGAGATTTGCTTCCAATTTCCCCAGGTGGCGACTGTGATTTAGGGTTTTAGGAAGAATGGGGTCAAATCCCGAAATGGGGTTTAAATACTAGGAGAAATCTGTGATATCCGTCGTAGCGGGATACATGAGCACTGCAGCGGTTACGCCATGGCGGATCAAGAGACCGCTGTGGCGGTACTTAATAACAATTGACATAATGCTATGGCGGTTTGGAAGGTAGCTGTGGCGATAGCGCCATGGCGGTTTTCTAGCCGCTATAGCGCCTTAATGGGCCCCAGTGGTCCTTTACGATTTTTAAACCTTTTCAACGTGGTTCCAGATTAATTTAGTAGGACAATTTCTCCGTGTGATTACGCAACACTGATCAAAGATGTCTTGGGACGCGAACTCGAGAAAATCGCGATAACGGCCAAACGGGTCATTACAGAGCATTGGTGGGATTGGTTCAAGAACTTCGATGAGGGTTTTCAAATTCTGATTCCTTCGTTAGTCAATACTATAATTTTTTCCTGCTTTCTTTATTTCCTATCATGGATTTTTTTTCTTCAAGTTCAAATCTTTGACCTATAATTTTCTAATTCCTAGAAGGTCCCTTTTGCTAAGTTTTTACACCGCTGAGAAAATTTTTCTCCATCTGGATGTCGATACTCGGAATCAGTCCTGCTAACAAGACATTTTCCAAGAGATAAGATGTTGTCTTTATGGGTTCTGCACAAAAGGGTTTGTCAATCCAAGATTTTGATGCCGTGGACAAAGTAGTGCTACTTGAGAAGATCTCAAAGCTTGAAAATGAGGTTAACTTACTAACATGCTTGTGTTTATTGAGATTTCTAAGCTAAAACCCTAAGATTTTCATGGAAATTAAAGGGAGAGGGGTTTGTGATTTGAAAGAGTTCTAAGAGAGATTGAGACTTCTAGATAGTTTTGAGAGAGTTTGGTGATTTAATTAATCATGTGGGTTATTGGGTCGGGTGTTTTACTAGATTAGTCTTTTTCCTTTAATTTTTTGCTTTTAATTTATCTACGTGGAGCACACATTAGCTTAAAAATCCAACTGGACCGCGAGTGACTATACCTTATTAAGGTGTATAAGCTCGGGGGTGTTTTTAAATTCACTTAGCCAAGATGAAGTGTAACAACCCAAAACGAGGGTTGAGCGGGCACCCACACCCCCCCCCCCCTCGGTGGGCGAACCCTTCCCTTACCCAATATACAATATATCATTGCGGAAGAATAATATAAATGCTAATAAGTCTCAAATATCATATAAAAGTAATAATTGTGGAAATACATAAACTACCCAAGGAACCTGGTCTGAATAGTACAAGGGCTTCTAAGTATACAACTTGAATAAAAGTTACAACAACAAATTGAATACAACTTCTGTTTAGAATAAGAATTTAACAGAAAAGTCTAGATGAACTCTATGAAATCCTTGAAGGTTAAATGAATCTCGCTCAAGTACCTGGAACAACTCTACACCCCGAAAAGGATGTAGCAAGAGTAGTATCAGTACAAACAACACGTACTGGTAGGCATCATAGATAGACAACAATTAGCTAACATATATAAAAGAAAGAAACTGAAAGATAGGCAGATAAGCAATCCAAATTCAGTCACTAAGCACATCCACATAAGTCTTGCAATAATGTGAACCACACTAGATCTCAGTAGTCTACCGTCATAGCCTAGGCGGAACCTCTAGCCCTCGAATCCATCAAGTGTCTAGGTAAGTGATTAACAAGCACGCGACATCTCAAATAAATCAACAACCAAGGAATCAAGGCTAAAACGCACCATGCAATACAACAGATATAACAACCAGAATCAGAGATATGAATGGATGTAATATGAATGCGTGTGCGATGCAATGCAATGCACTGGTCAACTGTCTCATATCGTACACACATGCTCTGGATGAAATACCTCCATGTCTCGATA
The DNA here is from genome assembly GCF_019175385.1 of Lycium barbarum. Lineage (NCBI taxonomy): Eukaryota > Viridiplantae > Streptophyta > Magnoliopsida > Solanales > Solanaceae > Lycium > Lycium barbarum. The sequence continues at coordinate 98,149,546 of NC_083338.1, read as the reverse complement.
GTCATGATCCGCAGGGGACCCATGGCGTCCATGTACCGCTCGTTTCGGAACAGACCTCAGATCATGAGCACACATAGCTTTCGCTCCGGAACAAACTGAATCACGGATTCACATACCTTCCGCTTCGAAACAGACCTCGAATCACGGATTCATATCATACTTTCATCAAAAGTGTCACATTTTCTTTCATAGTCGCCATAAATCTTTCATCAATCGTTTCTGAACCATTTTCATCATGTATGAGTGAATCAATGCCATAATGCTAAATTAATGTTGGATGAAGTGCATGTATGAATGCCAATTTCAACAATAATCATGAGGGTGAGTAAGCATAAATACATCTGTAAATCAATTACCAATATGAACTTATTCCCTAATCTGTACAATGCCACGTCCGGAACAATTTCCCTTCAGGCCACATAGGTAACACCAAATTTATATGCAAGAGAGGCTATACAGAATATACCCATAGCAAACACCATAATAAGAAGCCTCGGATGTTTCAATTTCCCTCTTATCATTATTAATATCAAATCACGGCTCACGTCAATGAATCATGTCGAATGTATATGAATGATATGCATGTACCAATCTCAAGTGTAAATCATAATCAAATCTCAATCGTGCCATACATGGGCACAAATCAGAACATCAATATCAATTCAAGCTCTTTCCTCTATCCATGTTAATGTCAAGATAAGTGAGAGATAATCGTATCATAATCACAATATGGCAACTAAGTACAAGTCCAATATCACACATATGGCAACAAGCCAATAAACCACAAAGAGTCAATAAGCCCACAAATCAGTCAATAATACCAATCCTAAGAATATTCATCCCAACTTCATACCCGAAGGCTTAACATGCTTTCTCCGTCAATAACTAACTTCTACATATGCTTCGCTAACTGGAATCTAACCAAAAAGGTAAGTTGTAACCTACCTCGATGCCGAAAGGGTGCCACAAACTAATCCAGTTGAGCCTTGCTTTCCCTCTTTAGAGAGCCTCAGAATGATTAACGTCTATCAAATATGAATTCTACATTAGAATACGAATCTAAGGACCCATATTGCCATAGTTTTACCCAAAATCTAAAAATGGACCCAAAATAGCCAAACCCGAGCGACAAGGGAAAAACTATAATTTCAATGAAAAATTAGGTTCAATATAGTCAAAATAATACCCTACGAGTCTAAACAAGTCCAATGATACCCATATTGTTATACTTTAATTTGAAACCCCAAAACGAACCCAAAAAGGTTACTCGAGCCCGCAAGGGAAAAACTAGAAATTTATGTCAAATTTAGCTTACCCATAGCTTAATTAGTCTAGATCCGGAAAACCCATTCAAAAATCCATCATCTTGATCTTCAAAACCATGATTTTTCACTTTTCAACTTTTGGGTTCAAAACCCCAATTTTCCCCAATCAAACTCGGATAAATCGATAACCGATGAAAATAAACTTGAGGAAACATCAAATAAAGGTTAGATACTTACCTCCTCATTGAGACGAGAACAACGCCGCGAAAATCACCTCAAACGGAGCTTTAGAACCCAAGATATGCTCAAAATACGAAATGAACGCAGTCTGTTTTTTTATACACAGAGATTTCAGCCCCAGCGGACCAGAAGTCTGTCCAAGCGGACCAATGTCTGCTATAGCAGATTAGAAGTCTGACCCAACGGACACACCAGGTACAACAATAGCTGTCCTCGCAAAAATGACCATAACTTCCTCATATGAAGGCAAAATGCGACGATTCTTTTTGTTGTGGCTTCGTAATTACGAAATCGATCAAATGGTTCAATCGAAACATAAAAGAAAGGTCATTTGATCAATATGGTACCCTTTATGGCCAAAGAAACTATGACAAAAACATCGAATACGAGCGCGACACAACCCAAATCTATCCGAAACTCTTGGGAATCTCACCAAAACTTGCGAGCAAGTCCAAAATCATCATACGAAATTTTTGGAACTTTCAAAATATTAACACGATGTCATCTTAACCCAATGTTTACCGTGGTCAACTCTAACTCTTTAACTTAACTAGTTTCTCCATCAATAACTCAAATCACACCCAAACCCTTCGGGAACCAAACCAATGACTCCACTAAGTCATAAATCACATTTTGGACCTAATGGAACTGTCGAAATTCGATTGTGGGTACGTTTATCGAAAATTCAACTATTGGTCAAAAAAATTTCACTAAAAGACTTTAGATTCCACAAATCCTACTAGAACTCGCCCGTTGACCTCGGGAACCATGTCGCCCATCCCCGCAGGTCAAAATCATACTAACACGACTCGGGGAAGGGTCAACGAGGGTAAATGGGTCAAAAGTACTATAAAGACCAAACAGGTCGTTACATGAAGGGTGTTTTTAATACTAGGCATAGTCCGGAGACTAAAGTAATAATCCGCGCCAAGTTTAGGAGTGTTTTAACCACTTCAGCTTTAAAAATATAGATGAAAATATTTTAACATTTGTAACTTTCAAAGAAAAGAACATAATTTGGTCCATTTATTATATGCTCTGCACTTCTTCTTTATTATTCCTACTCAGTTATCCCACCTTATAGAGTTCTTAGCATTGCACACCCTTAATGTATATTTTCTTTTGCAATTTTCATCGTATTATTTTATTTTTAATGATTTTCTCCTTGATCTCTTTATTTTTTTTCAAAACAATAAAAACATCTATTTTTTGAATTAGCCATGAGGATAAATGCGAAAAATACAACTAACAGCAAAAACAGTTATATGATGTATAATTATAAAGAGGGCACAGTTTTAGAGTATATATTTAATTGGGGATCAAGCAATCAAATAATTAAGCACACGAATAACATAAGTAACTTCTTTTTATTTTGATCCTCCTTAATATGTCGTTTTGGCTGTTTAGATTAGGTTGCATCAGATTGACAGTAATACAAATTTCCACTAGCAATAACTAAAAATAAGTGTTGGAAGAACTCTTTACATAGGAAACATGCATAATAGATTTCCCTCTCATAATAGGAAGATTCCCCTTATCCACATAAGATTATGCATCATATAGGTCATATAGGCCTTTGTATATACCATGCATAAAACTGGAAATGTCCCATTTTCATACTGCATAGGTGTAAGGTTTAATTCAACCCTCCCCCCCCCCCCCCAACCCCCACTCTGTATTCTTTTTCTTACCAATAAAATACCACCAGGTTATGATTTTGGAACTGGGTGGTTCCCTTTAAAAAAACATAAGTAAACTAATTAAACCAATATGTATCGGTGATAATCAAACATAGGCTAACATAAAGTTTCAACAAAAATCATACATTAATAATCCCGCAAACCTAGAATACTAAGAAACTAGCCACTCATAATATGACGACCACATAATATATATTCGTTCAACTATAAAAATAGAAGAAAGAAAAGATAATTAAACTATGAATCGCTGCTCCACGATGCTCTAGCCGTCCTTGCATTGTTCTCCTCTTCAAAAGTTTGAATCTCTTCTCAAAAACGTGTAGGAAGTGTATTTATAGTGTTAGGATTTGACCTTTGGTCGGATCTTTTTATAGAGTCTATTACTGACTTGGATTGCAGTAAAAAGTATAGGTGCGCCATACAGGTTACCATCTCCATACACCGCACCAAGCCATTTCTGCAGAGGGTGAAATTCTATAGGTTTTGCACGAAAATGCACTGGTGCGGCGCAAAAGGTACTCTCCCCCTGTGGCGCGCCATGCCAAAATTTGCGCTTCGTTATTTTTTTCAACTTCTTTTTTGCGTAGTTGGCCCTCGGGCATTTCGCTCGATTTGAATTCTTGGGAATGCCTTCTAATCATACTTCAAAGTCATTTTTGCATGTCTTTTGCATCAAATCATCGCCTTTCCATTAAGTATCCTACACGCACAAAACACACATATCAAGCATAAAATGGTAAATATGAACTTAAACACAAGAAAAGAGTAACAAATATGAGGCGGAATTCTAAACATATGTACTTCAAGACGTCAATCACAAGTGAATACAAAGATGTGAGTAGCCTGAAAAAAAAGAATCTGAGGGAGAATCTGAGGATGAAAGTCTAGGGAGGGAAATTGTAAGGAAAAAATAGAGAAAAGTGTCGATGAAAAATATGAGGATAGAAAAGATGTTGATGAAAAAGCATAGATTGAATAGATTTGGAAGTTTTTTTTTCTTGGTCAAACAAACTCTTTGTTGGATATGCCCACAAAACAGCAATACATCAACTTATAAACAACAGTAAACACCTATAAAAAATTCCCCCTGCACCAAATCACTGCATCGACCAACTAAATACTCTTTCCTTCTTATTCACTCCTCTATACACTCCCCAATTCTCATATTACTGTTCTATCCACATTCTGTCTCTACATCTTGCTTTCCTTTGTATTGTATTAAAAATCCTATATTTACTCTCAGCCTTCACTTGCTTACTAATCAATTGAGGCCAAATCATGAATATTGTTGCAGCCAGAACAACCTAAATGAATGCGCTACTAATCTCCCCTTTGGCCTTCCTAGCCATTCTGCACCATATCCTTTCTAAGTCCATTCCGTGTAAGCCAATTCCCAACCAACTCAGTATTTCTTTCAAGCATGCTCTTGAAAAAACGTATTCAAAGAATAAATGTTCAGCGTTTTTTGGATAGTCTCCACACAGCAGGCAAGATGTATCTTGACAGATTCCTACTTAGCAAGCCTTTCCCTAGTCAGTAGTCTTCTATGCATTATAATCTAACAGATAAAACTGTGCTTAGGGATGGATATCTTGCTCCAAACTCCTCTCCACCAGGGCCATTTATTCCCAACTCCTATTCTCCATTTGTATCCACTTTGTATTGTGTACTTCCCTGCTGGTTTTTGCCAATCATTCCCCATGTAACCAGCAACAAATTTCTCCTTGACAGTACATATCTTCTTCCAATACCAACAGATGTATTGAGGAGGTTTGTATAGCCACCAGTCCTCATTTTTCATATACACATGATTCACCCATTTTACCCATAAGTTGTCTTCTTTATTGGTAACATTCCACACATATTTTACAATTGCTACCTCATTCCACAATATACAGTCATGCACTCCCAGTCCTCATTCCCTTTTTGATTTACAAACAATGTCCCAAGATATAGGAGGAGTCTTGTTTATGCTCACTTGACCACACCACATAAAATTCCTGCACAGAGCTAGGATTTTTTTCAGTACTCTCTTAGGTAAAAGAAATATAGATGACCATTAGGAGCGTGTCTGTATTAGCACTGAGTTCACAAGCTGAACTCTACCAATATAAGAAAGGTTCCGCGAGCCCCATGTTCTACTACCATTTTATCCACCAGCATCTCACAGTCCACTGCTGATAGTTTCTTTGCTAAGATTGAGACCCCCAAATACTTGAAAGATAACTTGCCCTAAGTATAACTAGTCATTTCACATAAGTCAGCAAGCTCTTGTTGGTCTATATTTGTTGAAAAAATATTAGACTTTGTTGCATTAGTTGTCAACCCTGATGCTTCTGAGAATGTATGCAGTCCTCTCAACATTTGCATGACATAGTGGAATTCCCCTTTGCTAAAAATTAGCATGTCATCAGCAAGACGAAGGCAGTTCAACTTCAGCCCCTTGCATCTGGTATGAAATTCAAATCCTTGTTGTGTGGTCACCCATTGCATTATTCTTTTAAAATACTCCATACAGATGACAAAAAGTAAGGGTGATATTGTGTCCCCTTGCCTTAACCCCCTCTGTCCCACTATCTCTCTATGTAGTGTACCATTTAGGGCAATTATGTACCTTGGGGAGGTCACACATTCCAATGTCTATTTAATGAACTTATGAGGAAAATTCAGCCCATGTATCATTTCTTCAACAAACTCCCGCTCTATAGTGTTATAGGCTTTAGTTAAGTCTATTTTGATAAGGCAGCTTCTTGTAGTATTCTTCCTATTGTAAAATCTTACCAAGTCCTGATAGATAAGTATGTTTTGCACAATACTTCTACTAGTAACAAAGGCACTTTAATTGCTTGAAATTATCTCTAGTAGAAAAGCCTTTAGGCTTACACACAACATCTTTGACACCACTTTATAGATTGTGTTACAATAAGATTTTGGCCTATGATCTCCAATAGTTGCATCATGGGAGCTCTTTGGTATCAAGGTTATGATAGTGTCATTAATCCCCTTCAGCATTCTACCAGTTGCAAAAATCCTTTAGCACCCCATCTACTAACTCTTACCTACATCAGGCGCTGATGACCTATCTCCTTCAATTGCCCACAAAGCTTGTTTCACCTCTTTCTCAGTGAATTATGCTTCCAGTTATGCTCTATGTTCAGTAGAAAAAGGGGCCCCATTTGTAGTATTGCACTGCGAGTATGTGTCCTGACAGTGTTTTTCTTCCCCAGCAGTTCAGTATAGTAATGCACAAAAGCTTGACTCATTCTAGTCTTCAGGAAGCTGTGGTAGAACTTGGTGTTCTGATCACCTTCTTTAGGCTATTGGATATTTGTTCTTTGCTGCAGAAACTGAATTCTTACCTTCTGTAGTTGTCTGCATTCCTTTGCTAGCTCCCCTATCAGCATACAATATCTTGGGTTGTGCTGAAGGTTTGCTTGAGAATGCCGCAAATTCTCTATTGCTTGTTTAGCCTACTGCTTAATGCCACTACATCTCTCCCTATTCAGCTATTACAATACACTCTTCAATCTGTTTAACTTCCCAAGCAGTTTAAACATACTCCTTCCCCTTGCCCACTTTTCGCAATTTGTTTTCACCCTCTGTTTAAAGTCAGTTTCCAAACTACCCTTTGGTCTGCCATCCTCCCATCTAATTATTACAAGGCAGTAATCATATAATCCGTCAGTTAAGAAGTGCACCTCAGATGCAGGAAAGCTTGCCAACCATTCACTGTTTATTAGGACCCTGCTTGTTTTTCCATGTAAAGAATGGACCCGAGGATTTAAGATCCTACATTCCATGTTCTTCCACACATTGTCTAAATTCCTTTACTTCAGCCATTGTAACTGGTCTTCCCACCCACTCATCCATATTCAACACACAATTAAAGTCCCTCATTATGGCCCAGGGCCTATCTATCTGGTTATGTATTGTTGTGATATCACTCCACAGACTCCTTCTCAGTGCTTGATCATTATACCCATACACCATTGTCAAACTAAATCTCCTTCCAGTAACTCTATGCTCCACTAAGCTGTGTATTACCTGTCATGTTGTTATTTTGATATCCACTGTGTATACCATAGGCTTCCACATTAACCAAATTTTGCCCCCAGGGTGTGCTAGGAGGTTTGTAGTAAAAGACCATCCATTACATAGATTAAGAGCAGCCTTATTTACTTTGGCTCTCTTAATCTTAGTCTCCAGAAATCCAAATAGACTAACTTTAGAGTTATGCAAAAAACACCTGTATCTCTTTTTGTTTGTCATCCCTATTTAGACCGCTGGAGTTCCAAAATCCAATACTATCCATTTGGGATAGGGTCCCCCCCCCCATCCTACTCCTTCCTATGGTCATTTCCTGGGATTGCTTCCAGACTTGCACTGCTTTGCCCCTGTTCTACTTCCTCCCAATGGTTTGTAAGAATTACTTGTTTCAGTTCCCTTCCTTGCAAGTACTACTATTTTTCTCACTTGATATCTAGTTTTTGCATCAGCTCTTTTCTACTATTGTCCCCCTTTTGCTGCTGGTAGGTTTTATTTCCCTTGCTCATTAATCTGAGTATTTTGAGTTACAGCTGATATTTGCATTAGTTCAAGTCCCTTCCCCTCTGGGTCATTCTGTTGCCCCTTCTACAACCTTTCTAACCATGCTGTATCCCATTATTTTCTCTTACAATCACTCAGATCATGCCCAAAATTCTTGCATCTTGTGCACATAACTGGTTTCCACTTCTTGCTCAACAATTCTCCCCACTTTATTTTCAAACAATATCTCAGATGGATAGGGCTTATTCAGTGGCATTTCCACAAACAATCTTGCATATTTAAGCCTATGCTTATGTGTTGTTGCTTTATCTGACTTTAATGGATTTCCTACCAGACCAACAATCTTTGTTTAAGGCATTTTCCCCCCAATATTTAATAGCTAACCCAAGCAACCTTATCCAAACTGGAAACTTCTCCACCTTATAATTCATTACTTCAATATCGGGTCTCTATGGTCTGACCACTATGGGTTTGCGATCAAACATTTGGACACCCTCCTCAACTACTTTTCCCCGATCCTCTGCATTATGAAATCGTACCATGAATACCTCTCGATTCACCTACCTACTTTGTCTACCCCCAATTTCTTCCATATTCTATAAAAAAACCCATCCATAACTGTTTGAAGGGGGTTCGACCCTAATACATAACAAACAACTGATGTCCCCCAATATTCAACCTCATCCCTAATGTCTTCCAATGTAATTTTGATATTAGAATTAGGGCTCTCCGGTCCATTTAATTCTATCCCGTCCTCCATTGGAATTGGTGAAACAATTTTACTCGCCTTCTCTGTGTTAGGTTCAATCGGTGGAGAATTACCTGAATTGTGATATACCTCTACCTCTGCTTTTGTTTGTGTAACAACTAGATGGTCATTATAGTCTTTTCGGCACTTTTGACCTTTCCCCGAGCTTGTTTAGCTTAATTTTGACCCAAGAGGACTTTTGAGATGCTTTTCGAGGTGTTCGGGTTGATTTTGATGACTGTTTGAAAAACAATTGGCTTTAAGCGAAAAAGAGTTGACTTTTGGATAAACGGACCTTTCTGGGAAATCCGTCGATTCCGAGAGGTCCGGATGGTCTTTTAGAGCTTGTGTGCATAACTGGTTCATTTCCCAATGTACTCGGTGCATTTTGGGACTTGGGTTAGAAAGTTGGAATTGAGGTGTCTGATGTACCGTGAATTTCGGCACATTTTATGTCTTTTTCCCTAGAAGTGTTGCATGTTTTTAAGTGTTTTTATATTGTTTCTTATGTTATTTTTGTGTTTTGTAGGGTTCGTTGACTAAGGAACGGAAATGATAAGAAATACTGAAAAACGGACAACTTGGAGCAAAAGGACGATCCGTAACTCGAGTTACGGACCGTAACGTGATTCGTACCCGAAGAGGCAGATCCAGATACGTGCCGCTATAAAGGACGGTCCGTAACTCATGTTACGGGCCATAACGTGTACCGTAATCTGAAGGAAATGTCCAATAAGAAGCCTAAGTAGTGTCACATGTTACGCCCAGAAGGACGGTTCGTAACGCAGGTTATGGGGCGTAACATCATGGCGTAATGCATTGTCCACTGAACACCGAACCAATGATCCGCTGGAAGATACGGACTGTAACCTGTGTTACGGTCCGTCGCAAGAAGCCGTAACGGTTGACCTATATCAAGCTAACAAAGGACGGAACCGAAGGATGGACCGTAACCCGTGTTACGGTCCGTAACGATGCCGCGAAGGGTGTTTTTGTTTAGAACTTTGGCGAGATGTTTGGCCCTATAAATACTTAAAGTTAGGTTTTTAACAATTATTCTGATCTTTTAGGAGCATTAACTTTAAGCCTTGGATATTTGTGAAGTGGTTGGAGCATTTAAAGCACCAACTTCACCCTCATTCTACATTGTATTAGCATTGTAAGTATATGTTAACCAAAATGATGAGTAGCTAACTTTAATTCTAAGGTTGTGGACCTCATGATGGGTATTATGTGAATGGGTTTCTACTATTGATATATGCATAATGGTTGTTAGTATTTATTCTATCTTTGTGCGTTAGCATTGGGTAATGATTACAAGCATTAGCCTAAGCCATTATACTAACTTTTCTTGAGAAAGAGAGTTAGTATTGGTAAGATTGAATAACAATGACTCGGGGCGTTAACCCTCGTTTAATAGACTAACTTAGGAATAAGAACAAGTCTAATTGACATTATTGGTCGCTCTTCGAGTTCAACTCTTTCACATTTGGAAAAATCATAAAGAGGAAATACAGCCTAACTATTGGCAAACATTAGGAAGTCCTTAAGAGATCAAGTGCATACTCTTAGAACAACCATTAGAAGTATATCACATTGAAACCTGAAGCATAATATCTAATCAAAGTGGGGAACACAACCTTAGTCTCTCTCTCGCATTAAGTACAATTCAGGTCAAAGTATTCAATTACATTACACAACAAATATTTCAAACTATTCGGCATAGGATTAAAGCCTTTAAAGACTAGTATTGCATACAATTAGTACCCGTTTCTCTCCCTATTCCCTGTGGGATTCGACCCCAACCTTGTTTGGGTTATTATATTTGACAACGATCGCTTTACGCCACTCATAGGGGTAATATGAGCGTATCAAATTTTGGGAATACGATTTTGAAATTACAGATTGTTGTGTACTTTTCGTTAAAAGTTTTTCTATTCCATCACACCTTGTTTGCTGTTTTAGTGAACTAGGTGAACATGGCAAGAAGACATAATCGAAATCAAGGAAACCAACGTGGGCTCCAAATGAACCCGTCTGCACAAGAAAAAGAGGAAGATGAGAATATATTTGTGGAATTCATCAATAAAGCCGATTATGCTTCTGCTGTGGTCCCTCCTAGGACTGGAAATGCTACTTTCAAAATTGATAGTTCTATCTATCAGCTGCTGAAACTTGAAGGTTATTTCCGAAATTCTTCGGAGGACTGTCCACTCCGACATTTGAAGAACTTCCTGCACGTATGTGCTCAACAATCTCAAAGTGCTATTTCTGCTTATGCACTTCGGTTACGGGTCTTCAAATATTCCTTGGCTGGCCAAGCAAGGAATGGTATGAAAAGCTTCCCAGCAATTCTATTCATACCTAGAGCGAGCTAGCCAATACATTTTTGAAGAAGTGGTTCCCACCGAGCAAAAAGGCTGAACTTCGAGATAAGATCTTTGAGTTCAAACAGCTCCCGGGGGAACAATTATATTCGGCATGGGAGCGGTTCAAGTACTATCTAGCTGAATCTCCAACTCACGGGTTTCCGAATGCTATTCTCACCGAGAAATTCTACAAGGGCTTAGATACAATGAATCAAATTACTGTCAATACTGCCGCGGGAGGATGCTTCATAGACAAGTCATTTATCAACATCACCCGTTTGCTTGATAAACTTACCACCCACAATCAAGCTTGGAATTAAACTGATAGTGAGAGTCTCTCTTATGGTAGTCCATCACTAGCTGTTGTTGCAAAAGAAAACCACGAGAGAGATCATGTCTTTGCTTAATTGCAAACCACAGTGGATCTATTATCAAAGAAGTTGGCAGAAAAGGATGCACAAGGGGTAAATGTTGTTGAAGAGTTACCACCTCATCCATAGGGGATGTATCAAGTCCCTGAGGGGACGTACCAAGATGGGCAACAACATTACGAAGATGCTAATTATGTCAACAACTCCCAAGGGGGTTATCAAAGGCAAAATTATCAAGTTCCGGGCCATCACCCATGGCAAAATCCTCAACACCAATTGCAAGGGAACAATTATAGCAGAAATGATCAGGGAAATCCAAATCAAGAGAATTACAATAACAACAATTATGGAAACAAGAGCTCTAACCCCTACATTCCACCAAGGGGGAAAGCATCAAGTTCCCAACAGTGGAGACACAATTCAGCAAGCAACTCTGCTAGCAATGCTGCTAATGAATCTGCGGAGCTGAAAAGTATGATGCAGAAAATGCTAATGAATCAGGACAAAACTGAAAGTACAACAAAGGGAATGTCTCATGTTCAAATATCTCATTCAGCTGCCATTCAGAAGCTTGAATGGAAATTCATATACCTTTCCAGAGAAGTCCATACTCCTCAACGTGGACAACTACCAAGTGATACAGTTCCAAATCCGAAAGGTAGTGGGGTAAACTCTGTGGAGCATGTAGCTGCTATTAGCACCCGCAGTGGAAAAATACTTCAAGGTACTGATAAACAAGTGATTGATCTTGAGCCAATTGTTGAAGAAGAGGCACAACCTGATGTATCTGATGATATTGTGGAGGAAGAAACAGAGGAGGAAGTCCCTATTACAGCTGAAGAGGAGCAAAATCATCATAATCTCAAGGCATAAGGAGAAAAATATGAAAAGGGGAAGGCAAAACATTCTGGCGCTCTACGCCCTTTGACTCAAATGTTCAAATCTTCACCACCTTTTCCTCAAAGGCTAGTGAGGAAAACAGAAGATAACGAGTGTTTGCTATTTTATAATCAACTCAAGCAATTGACGATGAACATTCCTTTCATGGACGCTGTCCAAGAAATTCCTGGGTTTGCTAAGTATTTGAAGGATCTCTTAACAAAGAAGAAGAAGCCATTGAAACACGACACTGTGGGTATCACTCATCGCGTCAGTGCTATTATTTCCAAGAACACAATGTAAAAAAGGGAAGATCTTGGAGCATTCACCATTCCATGCACCAGAGGGTAGCAGGATTTTGCCAAGGCGTTGTGTGATAACGGGGCTAGCATAAATTTTATGCCCCTTGAGATTTTCAAGAGATCAGGATTAGGGATACCAAGGCCCACTACCATGAAGTTGCAGATGACTGACAGGTCGATAAAAAGGCCAGTTAGGGTAGTTGATGATGTGCTTGTTCAAATTGGGGAATTCCTACTGCCGGCAGATTTCGTGATTCTTGACTGTGCTGTTGATCAAGAAATTCCTATTATTCTGGGGAGACCTTTCCTTGCTACAGGGAGGGCTCTTATGGATTCAGAAAAGAATGAAATCAAGTTCCGGGTTAACGATGAGGAGGTGACTTTTCACGCCAGCAAGGGTATGAAATTTCCTAGTCTTTATCAAAGTATTTCAGTCATTAATTCTTTTGATGTGGTGGATGAAGCGGTAGAATTCAAGATGGAGGAAGAATACTTGGGTGAAGCATTATCGGCCATCTTGGTCAATTTTGATGCAGAAGAAATGGAGGGATATATTGAGTCGGTGAATTCACTCACCGGTCTGGGGTCTTACTCTTATGAGCCCAAGAAATTGTCTCTTGATTTAGAAAAGTGAACAACTCCTCCAGCAAAACCGTCAATTATTGAGCCACCGAAGTTGGAGCTCAAGCAACTTCCATCCCATCTTAGATATGAGTTTCTTGGAGCAAATGTCACTCTCCCAGTTATTGTGTCATCACTTCTGAATGAGGGCCAAACTCATAGACTCATCGCAGTTTTGAGGAAACATTTGAGAGCTTTAGGTTGGACTATTGCAGACATCCGGGGGATTCCCTCCGGAATTTGTGAGCACCGAATTCAGTTGGAAGAGGAAAGTTCACCAAGTGTTGAGCATCAGAGAAGATTGAATCCACCGATGCAAGAGGGGGTAAAGAAATAGATTATTAAGTGGCTAGATGCTGGGGTGGTTTACCCGATTGCCAACAGTCCATGGGTAAGTCCAGTCCAATGTGTGCCAAAGAAAGGGGGCATCATTGTTGTCCCTAATTCTAAAAATGAGTTGATTCCTACAAGAACTGTCACCGGTTGGAGAGTGTGTATGGACTACAGAAAGCTGAACATTGCATCTTGCAAGGATCATTTCCCGATGCCTTTTATTGATCAAATGCTTGATCGGCTAGCTTGAAGGTCTTATTATTGTTTCTTGGATGGGTACTCAGGTTACAACCAAATCAACATTGCATTGGAAGACCAAGAAAAGACTACTTTCACTTGTCTCTATGGGACATTCGCTTTCAACCGAATGCCATTTAGTCTTTGCAATGCCCCAGCTACTTTCTAACGATGCATGATGTCCATATTCTCTGACATGGTTGAAAACTTCCTTGAAGTTTTCATGGATGACTTCTCTGTTGTGGGAGATTCATTCGATGAATGTTTAGACCATCTTGATCGGGTGCTACAAAGGTGTGAGGAGATAAACCTCGTTCTCAATTGGGAAAAGTGTCATTTTATGGTAAAAGAGGGAATTGTCCTTGGCCATAAGATTTTCGAAAGAGGGATTGAGGTTGACCAAGCCAAAATCGATGTGATTTCAAAACTCCCTCCACCCACCTCAGTAAAAGAGGTTCGGAGTTTCTTGGGGCACGCCGGATTCTATAGAAGATTTATCAAAGACTTCTCCAAAATTGCAAATCCAATGTGCAAACTCTTGGAAAAGGAGTCCAAATTCAATTTTGATGAGAAGTGCATCAAGGCTTTCGACGAGTTGAAGTTAAAATTGACCTCAACCCCTATTGTTGTGTCCCCGGATTGGTCGTTGCCCTTTGAATTAATATGTGATGCCAGTGCTCTTGCAATTGGCGCTGTGCTTGGTCAGCGGCTCAACAAAATCTTGCACCCAATTTATTATGCCAGCAAAACACTAAATGGAGCTCAATTGAACTATACAGTAACAGAGCAGAAGCTACTTGCTATTGTTTATGCCTTTGAAAAGTTTTGGGCTTATTTATTGGGTGCCAAGGTAGTGGTTCACGCTGACCATGCTGCCCTGCGGTACTTAATGGCTAAAAATGATGCTAAGCCTCGGTTGATAAGATGGGTGTTGTTTCTACAAGAATTTGACTTTAAAGTCTAAGACCGAAAAGGGTCAAAAATTCAAGTGGCTAACCATCTCTCCAGACTTGAAGCATCAGGGAGACCGATTGATGTGCTGGATATTGATGACACTTTTCCGGATCAAAGAGTCTTGGCAGTCTCCAGTGATGTGGCACCATGGTATGCCGATATTGACAATTATTTGGTAAATAGCATTGTTCCTGAAGATTTGAAGGCATATCAAAAGAAGAAATTCTTGAGAGATTGCCGACAATATTATTGGGATGAGTCTTAATTATTCAGGACTTGTGCAGATAATATGATCAGAAGATGTGTGGCTGAATCTGAGGTGATGGATATTTTGAAGGCTTGTCATGATTATCCGGTTGGCAGGCATCATAGTGGAAATAGAACTGCAGCCAAGGTGCTAAAGTGTGGCTACTATTGGCCAGCCATCTATCGTGATGCGAATATGTTGGCACGTTCTTGTGATAAATGCCAGCGCCAGGGCACAATAGGTCGGAAGGATGAAACACCGATGAATTTTGTGCTTGAGGTGGAGCTCTTTGATGTGTGGGGCATTGATTTTATAGGGCCCTTTGTGAGCTCGTATGGCCTGAAATATATTCTTGTTGCGGTGGATTATGTCTCCAAGTGGGTGGAGGCGGTGGCCTTGCCTAACAATGATGGTAGGAGAGTCATTGCCTTTCTATAAAAGAACATCTTTACTAGATTTGGCACTCCTAGAGTTATTATTAGTGATGGCGTTTCTCATTTCTGCAACAAACCATTCACTGATCTTCTTGAAAAATATGGCGTGCACCACAGGGTTGCCACTCCATATCATCCTCAGACGAGTGGTCAGGTTAAAGTCTCCAACAGAGAGATAAAGAGCATCTTGGCAAGGACGGTCAATGTGAATCGCACTGACTAGTCCAAAAAGTTGGATGATGCTCTATGGGAATATCGCACAGCGTTCAAAACGCCTATTGGGACTTCACCGTATAAGTTGGTATTTGGGAAGGCATGTTATTTACCTATTGAGCTTTAGCATAAGGCCCTTTGGGCATTGAAAAAGCTGAACATGGATAGGCATGAAGCAACAAAGCTGAGGTTGTTTCAAATCAACGAGATGGATGAATTTAGGTACAATGCCTATGAAAGTGCAACACTGTACAAGGAAAAGATGAAATACTATCATGACTCGAAGATCCTCAAAAGGGATTTTCAGCCGAAGGACTTGGTCTTGTTGTACAATTCGCGCCTAAAGTTCTTTTCGGGCAAGCTAAAGTCTCGATGGTCCGGTACGTTTGAAATTGTAAGTGTTTCCCCAAATGGAAGTGTCATTGAGGTGAAAACCAAGGATGGCACTCGGACTTTTAAAGTGAATGCACAAAGAGTGAAGCACTATCATTGGTGCATTGATGATGGTAAAGTGGTTGATCGGTATCGTTTGAAATACGGTTCCTGAACTGGAAATTGAGGTATCACGTCGAGCCGTGACGTTAAACCAAGCGCTGTGTGGAGGCAACCCATATTTACTACTTTATAAGTACTTTAAATATCGTATTTCCTTTGTTTTCTTTTATGTTTTTGATGGTTGCTGATGTGGTAGGATTTTGAGGACAGAAGAGGCCAAAAGAAAGTAAGTGCTAAAGTTTGCAATGAAAGGACGCTCCACGTTACGCCCCGTAACTCATGTTATGGTTCGTATAATGGAGCGTCACAAGATGAAAAAAATGCAGCAATCACTTAAGGATGAGGGAAAAGTATTACGGTCTGAGTTACGGACCGTCGAATCGCATTACGGACCATAACACATGAGCGTAACCTTGACAGAAATCAGGGCAACCATTGGAAAATTTGCACCCGTTACGCCAGGTAATACGGACCGTAACATGAGTTACGGTCCGTCGGCTGTATTACCATGTCATTAATGAAAAATGAAAACGGGGTCGTTTGGGTAGACCGTAACACGAGTTACGGCTCGTGCCTTGGGTTACGGTCCGTAACTCGAAGCGTAACGGTCGGGCATGTTTAAATACATCACCCGACGGTTATAATCCCATTCAAACGACGCCTTTCTCTCTTTTTAACTCCCCCTCTCCCTCATAACCTCCATTATCCTCTCTTCATCTCCCCTTCACCATCTCTCCACCATTACCTTACCATAGCTGTTGATTTTTCTCGTCAAAGTCCATCGCTGTTTTGGTTTAGTCTCAAGTTTTCATCCAAGCATCGTCCACGATCAGGTATGACAATGTGTTGACTCTCTCTAGTCTTTCGTCTATCGATAGGATTGGTATGATCTTCCATGATTAAATGCCATGTACTTATGATTTTGAATGATTTTGAATCCCCATTGAATAATTGCATGGGATTTAACAATGGTGGGGGTTGGGTTTGGTATGATTGCTGTTTGAGAGACTCCTGGGCACAAGGACATTGTCTCCCACTGAGTCGGAGGGCACCCCGATTGAAAGTTTTATTCGTGAAACTACTAAATTGGTTTGCTCGCCAACTGTTCGATAAAAGGTTTCAAAGAAAACTTGGATAAAACCGGGTGAAGTCTGAGTAACCTGAGGTATGTGAGGGGATCAACTAGTGTTTTATACCATACCCAAGGAGCGTAAAGTTGAAAATCTTGGCCTCGTGCTTAAACGGGAAAGTTTGGCTACGCTGAGAATCTGTGCAATGTTGCCTGACGTTCAGTGTTCCAGGCCGTAACATGTTACGGACCGTAACATCATACCGTAACACCTATGATTTCCCCAAAATTTTCTGGAAATTTAGGTGACGTTACGGTAAGGTGTTAGGACCGTAACACGGTTGACGGACCGTAACACCTATGATTTCCCCAAAACTTTCTGGAAATTTGGGTCACGTTACGGTAAGATTTTACGGACTGTAACACGATTGACTGTCCATCGAACGTGTTACGGTCCTAGTGTTATAAATGACTAAAGTGAGTTACAGTTGAAGATACGGCCCGTAACACTATCGACGGTCCGTCGACCGTGTTACGGTACATGAGCTAATTAGAGTCCTGAACTTAAACCAATAAGTTGTATAATTGAAAAGCCTTTTATGTATCATAGCTAACTTTGCCTTCACCGGTATAGGTAACCTAAGGCAAGGAAAGAAGGTTGCACCCAAGATTGTCGGCAAAGAAAAAGGCCGCGGTGCAAGCAACGTAACCTCGAGGTTGCGCGATGAAGATCAACTCAAAGGCACAAGGGCTTCAAAGAAGCTCGCGGCACCTACCAAACCAGCCTCACCATCCGAAAGTTCCTCCTCGTCTGATGAGGAGAGTTCTTCTAGTTCGTCGAGCCATAGTAGACCCAGGGAGGCTGTCACACCACCACACCGGCCACAACCACCCATTAGACAGCCTACTGCGGAGGAGCGCGAACAAGAGCGCGAGCAGGAAAGAAGAGAGACTGACATCCGGATGAGGGCAGTATATAAGCAGGACCTCCGGTTTTCTGTGGAGGGGTCTGAAGAACTGTACAACAAAGGGTGTGAGCTAGCAAAGCATGAGGGGAAGGGCCCGAAGAGAAGTATTTTTGAGGAACGGAACGTCAGCTTCGATGGTCTCGATGGATATCCGAGCATCCGTGACACTCTCCGCTTCCACAAGTTAGAGTTTTTGAAAAACCCTGTAGGGTCCTACATCCCGGCTCTTGTTCGGGAATTCTACGCTTCTTATGGGGCTGTTGTATTCAAAGCACAGAAAAAAGGGCAGCGCGCAACTCAAGTGTCGGCCATGAATGAGGTAGTAGTGCGCAAAACGAAGATTGATGTTTCTCCGATGGCCATCAATAAAGTACTATTCGGAGAGGATTATATTGCGCCTACAGTGGCGGAAGAAGGAGAGTTTGTCTACAAAATTGCACAGAAAGATACAATCCCAGTCAGAAAATGGGTGGCCTCAGTGATTGCACGGTCGGCAGATCCCGAATGGGCAATAGTGCCAAAGCTGACAGCCACTACGAGGATTTGGAAAAACACCCTCACACCTGAGGCAAAGTTTTGGTGGCAGATTGTTCTGTTCCGCATCCGTCCTACCCAGGCAGATAATTATTTGACCCCGGACAGAGCTGTTCTTGTGGCTGCCCTTATGTCGAGGTATAAGATCAACATCGGAAGACTGGTAGCCGCATATCTCTGGGAGAGAGCCACACAACTAGTCACTTCTCTGATTCATCCATGTTTGCTCACGTTCTTATGCCTGCGAGAGGAACCGGAACCCCTCCCCTTTATCGACCATAGTATGATCGCCAGGAGTATCTATGACATCACAAAGGGCAGAGATGATATGTTGGGCCAAGGTACAATGCCATCTGCCTCGTCTTCTGATGTGCCGGAGGGGCCAACGGGATCAGATGTTCTACCCTTAGCTATCATGGGTGCAGAGGCAACTGCTGCGGGTCAGCCCACAGATTCTGAGGCTCCACTAGCTGACTACGCTTCACAACCCATGCCAGCTCCAGCTCCACCTACTTCGGGTGGTCCCACCTCTTCCACTGGAGCGAGCCCAGCACCGGCTCAGCCCATACCGGGAGTCCCACCCGAAATTGCCAGAAAGATGATTTTCAACCGAGAGAATTTTGGGACAGTGGTCCTGCAAGCAGATAGAATAGATAGGCAGGTCAAGCAGATCATGACCGAGCTGAAATTGTACAATAAAAAGGCTATTGATGCAGCTTTAAGGCTGATAAAAAAACAAATGGCTGATGACCACCTACAGATCCACTCTCGGATAGATGGTATTGAGAACAGAATGACGGAGCTGACTAAGACACAGCCCGCTGTGGAATTGGGGACTGTTCGGAGGCACAGGAATACATTTTTTACACATTTTTACATTTTTTGACAATTTATTGATGATTATCCTTATTTTAGGAATTTTATCAATTTATTGTCATTTTCCAAGAATCATTATTTTGCACATGTACAGCGTAATACTACCATTTTTGTGCAATTAATAATTGTTTCTTAATTTTATAGCAATACATATTAATATTTATATTTATACTTACATTATTATTTAACTATATTTTAGTACAGTCCGTCAGTGCAGAGAAAATCGGAGCAATTAATTTTTAAACGCAGAGCAAAAAGTCAAGGTCTCGTCACCTTTTTAAAAGTCGACATTTGAGGTGATGGGTTGGGTTTTTGATCCATTGATTAATAATTTTTTATACATTGGTTAAAAGGGTGAAATCCCCATTGGACAATAACCCAAGGATTAAAATAAGCATTGAGGGGACAAAGGGGTGCACTCTTTTATTTTTTGGATAATAAATGGGGTCATTTCTATTTTTTACACTCTAAATTCAGATTTTTCCCTAACCCTATACATTCTCTTCCCTTCCTCCTCTTCACCCACAGCCGCCGACCACCACCCCGGCGAACCAAACTTCACCAGCCCACAATACCCCCACTTATTCTCCCCCTTCGTTCTCCCCACTGCCTGCTCCGGCGGACTCACGACGCCGGAGCAGTTGACCGCGCCACCACCCACCAGTCGTTACTCCCCGTCCCCTTTCCCTTTTTCTTCGAGCTTCTACGACGAAAACAAGACCAACCAGCTCGCATACCACCCAACTCCGACCAAACCACCTGTGACGTCCAAGCACACACCGCCATGCCCACTTCCCGCTCCGGCGTAGCTCCAATTTCTCCGACGACCCTCAAGTTCTGTTTGTGATTATTTTTGCTCCAATTCTTACCATTGCTAATTTGTTTTGCTATCATTTCCGCTATTGCCTATTATTGTTGATGTTGGGCTGTCATTGTATATTTTTCCAGTCACCTCTTTGATTATTTTTATTTCTTTGGCTGCTACTGAATGCATTTTTGTTCCATTTTGGACGTTTTTGTGCGGCTATTCTCCAATTACTGTTGCATTGAACTTTATGGTCGGATTTTATACTGTCTCGCGGCTCCGACTACTGGTTTGTTGTCCCGTTGATATTCTTTGCTGCTGGCTGCATTTCTCAGACTATTTATATTTCTTTTACTAAACAAATATTGGTTTTGTGCTCGGAATATACTTTCGGCGGCCAAATGTACTGTTAACTTTTTTATCGCATTTAGTTAAATTCATTTGGCCGAATACTAAACCCAACTGGCCGATGAAGAAATTTCCGTCGATTTCCGAGGCCTCCCATGTACAAAAGACGGGTTTTTTTATTTTAAATAATTATTTATTTTCTTACTAACATTTTTACCAAGTGCTTATATAGGTACGAGAAAATACATCTTGAAGACGATACTCGGAAGGAACCCTAATCACTGTTTGTATTTACTTTCTGTGTTCTTTATAAATGTACAAAACATGAACTCGTAGTATAGTGGAAACTTTATCTTTGGAATGACATGCTGATATATGTATTTATTTGTCGTCGTGTTTGTTTAACTTAAAATTTGTCATTCGCTTTAGGCAAGATTTAGGCCGTCAATACTTTCATAAATAGATTAAATTGATTTGGTATAAATGCTTCGTTAATTAAATTCACACTTTTGGTATTTAGGCAAAAAATACTAGTTCATCCTTTATTTTATATTCTTTATACACTTTTAATACAACGTACATTTTATATTATTTCGTATACACCAATACATATTTTAGTTAAGTTAAATCCACATTTTTGACGCTAGGTAAATACTAGGCCATCCATTTACAAATCTTTCATTTTTTTTTAAAGGCATTATATCTTTTTCACTCATTTTTTATACACAATTCCTTATACTTATTTTTTACCAAAAACTTTTACTATCCTTTTGTTCCTTATTCTTTTGATAGGATATTCACTAAATGAACATTCTTTTTAATTAAACGGTAGAAACAAGTCAAATCAAATTCACTTTTCTTAATAATTTTATTATATAAACTCTTTACACCAATGAATATTCGTAGATTGTTTTTACGTTCTTTATGCACTAATATACCTAGTTATACAATTCTTTAGACATTTTATGTTTGATATACACTCTTTTATACTTGAAATACATTCTTTATATGTTTCATATACATACATTCGTTTTTTTACATAGACACACATTTTTTATATACTTGATATATCTATACTCTTATATTTTTTATACATCTTTTATATAGTTGTATATATTATTTACACCAACTGATATACCTTTTGTGACAATAGATATATACTCATTTTACTAGAAAATACACTACTATCGAACGTGGTATGTTTTATTTACAATCCTTTATACATTCCTATCGATATACATTCTTTATAAATACTTGATACTTGATATACATACATTTTTATACACTGTACATACTTAGTATATTATCACCTAGCATAGCTTTTCATGAACTCATAACATTTTGAAAACATGTAATAATAATGATAAACAGATAGATAATCCCCCTCTAGTGTTCAGTTAAACTAAGTCTAAGGACTGTCTTCGGGCAGGCTCTGAGGGATGCTTAATACCTTCCCCTCGGGGTAAATAAAACTATTATCTACAATCTTATAGGTTTCGTGAACTAAAAATGGAGTAGACACACAAGTAAATATAGGTTTCCTGATTTTCCTTAAAAATTAGGTGACGACTCTAACTTTTTTAAACCAGTTAGAAGAATCGGAAAGTTGCAAACTATCTTGGACCCCGTTCAAAATAGGGCGTGACAGAATGGCGACTCCGCTGGGGATTACCTAGGTTTTAACCTTAACAGACTTAGCTTAAGTGAGCACTTGAGGGATATGTGATTATTTATCTGTTTTTATTATTATTGCTTGTTATATATATCGTGAACTACTATAATAATAGCTTTGAAAGGACGCAAGCCAAAGCCAAACTTATGTTCCTTAATTGTTTGACGACACTAAATGTTACTGCTTTCTTTATACTGTCATCTCACTTTCAATTGAGTCTTTGGCCGTACACATACACACATTTTGCACGCGAGTTGTGCTTTGTGCTCCTCCGAACCTTCTTCAAACTCCTTAGCTTCAAAGATTGGTGGGCTAATCTTACTACTTGCCATCTCGCAGTTGTCCGAATATTCTTTATCAGCTTAGGTGAATCTACTCTTAGAATTCTTAGGCCGTTGTACGTATAAATTTGATCACTGCTCTCGCCAGATTAATTTCATTCTTTATTTGTCACATATCCTTTATTTGCTACATGCTCTTTGTATCTTACATATTCTTTATTTTTTTCACATACTGTATTTATTAGACATTCTTTAGTTGTACATATATAGTAGACATACCTTCTTCCGCCTCGTCTATTTTATCGGACAATTTTGGTTGACTTGTGTTGACCTTGGAACATTTCCAAACCCTCACACCCATTTTTTGGTCTTTACGACCACCCTCACAGCCACATTATTTTTCATACCCATTTCCGGCCTTTGCTAGCATCATTGTGACTTTACCATTCTTTTTTAATACAAAACAGCCTTGTACATTCTTTCCATCTCCGGAACAGACTTTTCCAGGTCCGAATTCTTGTTCATAGCCTCACCTCTTTTCAATACAACCACCAATTCATAGAAATCATACAAATCGCATACTACACCGTATCTGTCCGAATTACGTCTGACCTGATTCTTGTCCTGGCAAGATACGTAGGCAACCCTACATAGGGGTTCGGTCTCCCCACTGTTTCCAAATAATTCACCGAAATAAAAAACTGGACAATTATTTTGGAGCAGTTCAAAGACGCTCTCCAAAAAAGCTTCTAAGAGCGTCAATCAACCCCTTGAAATCCAAAACCCAACAGCGGCAATACCAGCCTTACCCCAACCATCACCTGGCTTTGGTCCCAAAATCTGGGATATAAGCTTTTCTTCTTCTACCAAGCATCGCGAGCCATGTAACTTTGGCATATCGGCCTTTATTTTTCAACCCCAAGGGTTCAAAACAAGTAAATCCTTCCCCCCTCAGCTATACAATAATCGTGCCAACTAACAAGGAGTAATGTCAAAGTTCCACAAACAGTTTGGCACCCAATCATTGCAATCTTACTGATGGGCGCGGAGTATTTTTAGAAACTCCATAAAGATTGGCATCCCCTCTTATCACCTTGCCAGCGGACGCGAATTATTTTTTTAAAGCTCCGTTGATGTTGGCATTTCTTCATAGCCAACCATGCCAATGGATGCATAATAGTCTCAAATTTCTGCCAACGTCCGACCTTCTCATCTTGTCAACGTACTGGAGTAATGTCAAGGCTCCATCTACGGTTGACAACCATCTTCTCGGCCGTTGTTAGAGTATTTTCAAAGTTGTGGCTGCGATCGGCTTACTTTTTCTGACTGCATGTCAAGATATTTTCAAAGCTCTGAGCCTATGATTGGTCCCTGCCTGGATAATTTTCAAAGCCCCGTACCTACGATTGGCACACCCTCTTGCCGTCTGTCGGAGTACTTGCAAAACTCTGCCTTCAATCGGCACCTCTTTTTACATCTTATCTGCATTAACTAACACACCTGATTCTCTTCTTTGATGAGATACGTAGGCAGCCCTTTTGGGTTCGGTATTCATTATTCAAAAAATCACCAAAAAAAACTTTATTTTTGAAAAATCACAAAAATATTTTATTTCTTTCTTTCTATCCTATCTGAACGAACTACGATCACCTGATTCTCATCAAAGATGAGATACGTAGGCAACCCTTCTTGGGTTCGGTACCCCTAATTCAAAAAATACAAAAAAAAAATATTCTTTAGATTCATATCTTTGACTTTGGTTGGTACCAACACAGTTAGGAATGAGCATAGGAAAGAAACAAGTAACAATCGATATGATGGAGAGGACTGACTTCGTGGTAAACCATAGATTCTTTTGGTACCTCTCATTTACTCCTCAAGTGACACTTGAAAAATTCTCTTGCATGCTTGTAAGACAAGAACAAAACCAATCTCATTGTTTCCTGTGCATTGTGTGGTGAGCTTTAGATAGCGTTCAATTGCATTGCATTATGATCTAGAACTTGGCCTGAATGTCTGTTGAGGCGAAATTATGAGTAACACTCGGTATAGGAAAGGATCGTAGGCCTTCTTTGAACCATTTGAGCCGTTCTAGACTACCAAATGACATTATCCCTAGCATTCCCCCTTTGAGCCTAAAGCCTTTTCTTTGACAACCACATCATAAGCCTGTACCATTTCTGAGTGTTTACATGCACTATCCCTCTCTTGGCCTAACCTCCCTGAGCTAGCGTACTAGAAATGTGCAATCGCGGATAAAGATCCAAGATGAAGTTTCCAATGACAAAAAGATACAAAAATCCCATAAAAACAAAGACGAACAACGACCTCCAAGCAAGAAGGAGCCAAAAAAAAAATCATCAGTCATCATTCAGGATCTCGGGTATACAACCTGTTATTTCTCTTTATTTTTCACACTCCGGCATACAACCCGAAATTAACATCAGGACTTCGGGCATACAACCCATGTTCATTCTCTTAATCCCCAAAGAGTCTCGGCATACAAACCAAACTAAAAAAAAAAAAAAAAAAAACTCGAACTAGCACTACAAAAGAAAGGGACAAAGACTCTTTATGTTTTGTTGGTTTGAGAAAATTTATAAAATCAGCCCTAGGCTCACAAGCCTAGTGGAATTTGCTAAAAAAAAAAAACCCTAAACCTTGGAATTTGCTAAAAAAAAAAACCCCAAAAAATGCTCTCTCTTCTCTCTAGGAACTAGTGAGAGAAAGCTTCTTCTTCACCATTAATGGTGTCTAACGCCACTGGACAGCCTCCCCTTGAGGTTGTCTAGCCTCTACAACCAACTACAATACCCAAACCTATTTCAAACAACTCAAATAATCAAAATCAAATTAATTTTAATGCTCCCACGTCACTGACAGGTGCATCACCATCACTACCAACGTGTTTTGCAACCCACAATACCATCACTGGCAGGTGCAGCACCATCAACGAACATATTTGCTCCTATTGTACAAAAAAGTGTGACTTCACTGCCAACAGGTGCACCACCACCAAATTCAGCGAATTTCAATTCCCCAATTTCGTATATACCACTGCCAACAGGTGACCCATCAACAATTTCAACGAATTTCAATGTGCCAAGCTCATATACAGCAGCTCCACCACTTGATTACTCCAAATTATTGTTGCCTACTGCTCTAAATTCGAAATTGGGCATCAATGGAGGAATTTCGAAAGTGGGTATCAATGGAGAAATTCCGAACAGTGAAGAAATTGCACCAATTCCGTTGAAACCCATTGTTTATATACATGGGGAACCAACAATTCAATATTCCATGGAAGAAATTAATCATATGATTATTCAAGAGGAATTAAAATATGCAGTTGTTGGTAAGTTTTCGTATGGAGTGCCCGATATGCAATTTTTACGTACTTCGCTTGCTAGGCAGTGTGAATTGAAAACCGATATTACTATTGATTTTTTGTGTAATAGACACATTAGCACCGAATTATTTTGGAAAATCCCAATTATTTTCAATGGCTTCTGCTGTAGGAAAACCACTCACTTTAGATTTGGCTACCAAAAATAAGACACGACCAAGTTGTGCTCGAGTCAAGGTGGAGGTTGACTTACTGAAGAAGCATCCTAAGAGAGTGGCTATCCAAGCTGTTAATAGTGCTACTGGAGAAGTTAAAACCAAGTGGGTGACGATACAATATGATTTCATGCCAAAGTATTGTAAAGAGTGTTGTCTACAAGGTCACGATGAAGAAACATCCTGGAAAATTCATCCAGACTTGCTTCCTGAAAAAGAAATGGTGGAAGAAGGTGAAGGTGAGCGGGAGGAGGAGGAATTGCAAGTGCATACTGCAAACGACAAAGGTAAACAGTCGGCTGTGATAAATAAGGTACAGGACACAGGTACAAACAAAAATATTAGAAGGCAATCACAATTTAATCAATCAAATTATAGAAATAGGAACCACGTGATTAAGGTGTTGGAGAGTGGGAAAGTAGTTGGCAATGTTAAGGACTTACACAAATGGCAATATAACAAAGCTCAGAAACATGGGAATAATAATGGAAACAAGCTGTTGAAACTGGCCTTGCCAGCAGTTGAAGAAAATGATCAAAAGAAGGTGCAAAAATAGCTTGGTACAGGTGTTCAAGTTACCAATAAATTTAATGCTTTAGATGGGGTTGAAGAGGAACAAGAGGAAGGATTTGTTGATGCCAACAAGCAGCTGATGGTGGCAGCAGTTGAGGGGAATACAACTCTTAAGGCTGCAGTTATTGATCCAGTCGTGGAAGCTGCAGTGATTCCAAATGTAAGGAATAGCCTTGTGAAGCAGGTCAATACAGTGACGCCTTCTGATGTGGTGGTTGAGAAGCCTCTTAATGTTGATGCACCTGTTTATACACCAGAAAAAAAGACACCAAATCAAACTAAGCAATGGGTTCAAACTGTTTTTCATAAATCTGCAGAACTGGTAGTTACTATGAATAAAGAATCTTCTGATATTCCATCAACTACTTCTGCTCATGGTGAGGATAGAATGCTTTGGAGTGAACAGATTGAAGAAAATAACGAAGAAAAGGAAATACAAGACGACAGTACATTTAGTGAGCCAAAATCTGATTCACCAAGGTTATCACAACAGATTCTTGCAATGTTTGACAAAGTAATAGAGGAAGAGGAAGTAGATATTTCAAATGCAGCAGATAACACTCAGGCTGTTTCTAAACATGCTATCAAGAGGCATAATACTAATGATAAGGAGGACAAGGTACATTTTTTAGATAGTATGCAGGAGGATGGCAATAATCTTGATGAACCTCAAGATAAGACCCCAGCTGTAGAATCTGGTATTCAACCTCATGATGGTGCTAAATCAATTATGCATGCTGTTGCTTCAGGCAATAATAAGCACCATTCTACTCCAAAGTCTTCTGGTACAGGGCATGCAAATAATATGGATAGCAAAAAGGATAATTCTGGGGTAAACAGAACTCAGATAGTACAGCAGAATTCTAAAACAAATGCAAGTAGAAACAAGGCTGAAATGCAAAAAGGTTCTGGTAATGCTGCAGATTTGCAGGTAGCAATTCCAGATGGGGAAGAGGCTAAAATAGATATGGATGAGGAATCAACAGCTCAGAATTTTTTAAATGCTGCAAGAGAGAGTGATATTTCCCCTAGACAGATAGCAAAAGGGCCTGTGAAAGAAAAGAAGAAAAATGCAAAGGATAATGCTCCCTATATTTCAGGGGTGACAACAAGGAAAACAAATTCTAAATCTCATATGTAGTGATGAATGCACTAATATGGAATATTAGATCAGTGAATACAAAAACATCTTTTAAAAGGCTTTTAACAATGCATACAAAACACAAATTCTTTCTTGTAGGTTTGATGGAACCATTTCAACAAGCCTATAAGATGGAAAGTTACAGAAGAAGGTTGGGGCTAGAGAAGGCTATTTGCAATGTGTCTGGCAAAATTTGGGCCTTTGTTGATGAAGACTATGAAGTAACAGTCTTGATGGACACAGTCTAGCAGCTTACACTGAAATTATTCAACTGGGATGTAGATATGGAATTGGTTGTCACCTTAGTTTATGCTAAGTGTGATAGGATAGAAAGAATTGAACTATGGGATTCTCTGTATAATCTTGCTTCTGATATGACAACTCCATGGTTAGTAGGGGTGACTTTAATGTCATCACTGATGAAGGGGAGAAGTATGGAGGTTTACCTGTGTCTCTGAATGAAGTTGAAGATTTTAGGCACTGTATTCAATCTTGTAATCTAACTGATTTGGGATATAAGGGAAGTGTTTTTACCTGGTGGAATGGAAGAGGGGAAGATGATTGTGTATTCAAGAGGCTCGATAGGTGTTTGGGTAACTTTGAGTTACAACAGTTGTTTCCAGGTTTGGAAATTAATCATTTGATCAAGTGTGGCTCAGATCACTCTCCTTTGCTGCTGGAATGCAAACAAGAGGTCCAGCAATTCAAGAAACATTTCAAATTCTTAAATTTCTGGACTAAGCATGATACTTTTATTGATGTTGTGAAAGAAAATTGGGAGACGGATGTGGTTGCTAATTCTTTCAGGACCTTTAATGTGAAGCTGAAAAAAATGAAACAGGTTTTATCCCAATGGAGCAGGTCCACTTATGGTGATATTTTTCAGCAGATCACTAACCTTGAGGAAGTGATTAAAGCTCATGAAGCACTCTTTGAATCAAATCCATCTTATGCTAACAGGGAGAAACTCATGAAAGTGCAAGCGGAATTTACTAGAGTATTGCATTTGGAGGAGGAATTTTGGAAGCAAAAAGCTGGAATGTCTTGGTTTCAAGATGGTGACAAGAATTCCAAATTCTTCCATGCTTATGTGAAGGGAAGAAGAAAAATGCTACAATTGAAAATAATACAGAACTCGCAGGGGCAATGGCTTGACAATGAGGAAGATATTGCAGAGGAGGCGGTTGAGTTTTTTCAGGCATAATTTCATGAAACTGCAGTTCCTACACAGTTTGATATCCTAAAACATGTCCCTTCCATGATTAGTAACGAGCAGAATGAAGAACTCGTTACGGCTCCTACGAAAGAAGAGGTGAAGCTGGCGGTTTTTGGTTTAAATAGTTCAAGTGCAGGTGGTCCTGATGGTTTTACAGGCTTGTTCTTCCAAACATGCTGGGATATTGTTGGGGATGATATTTTCAACATGGTTTGGGACGTCTTCAGTGGTTTTGAACTGCCTAGATACATTACTCATACTAATCTTGTGTTGTTGCCAAAAAACAAAGATGTCCACACTTTTAGCGACATGAGGCCTATTAGTCTGAGTAACTTTGTGAACAAGGTGTTTTCCAGAGTGGTACATGAGAGAATGGTCCATTTGTTGCCAGATTTGATATCATAGAATCAAGCAGGATTTGTGAGGGGTAGAAGCATTGTGGAGAATATTTTATTGACCCAGGAAATAATCACTGATATCAGACTCAGAACCAATAAAGGCAAGAAGAATGCCAATGCTATTGTTCCTAATGTCGTAATGAAATTGGACATGTCGAAGGCCTATGATAGGTTGTCATGGACTTTTCTTACAAATGTTCTGAGGAAAATGGGATTTTGTGAGCACTTTATAAGCCTGATTTATGAAATTGTTGGAAATAACTGGTATTCGGTACTCATCAATGGCCAACCTCATGGTTTATTTCACTCAACCAGGGGTGTTAAGCAAGGGGATCCTTTGTCGCCTACTTTATTCATATTAGCTGCCGAAGTATTTTCAAGGGGTTTGAATGCTCTGCATAGGAATTTGTGGTTTACTGGATTTGGTTTGCCGAAGTGGAGTCCAAAAATTAATCACCTTGCGTATGCAGATGATACCATCATTTTCTCATCAGTCTGTGAGATATCCCTGGGTTTGATCATGAATGTTTTGACTGAATATGAACAAGCTTCTGGTCAATTGATAAACAAAAATAAAAGTTCGGTACATTTGCATGATAGGGTGGATGAGGAGGAATTTCGAAAGGTAGAAAGAGTTACTGGCATTGCAAGGAAGGAGTTTCCATTGATGTATCTGGGTTGCCCTATCTATTATGCAAGAAGTAAGATGTCATTTTATTCAGAGCTCATTACGAAGGTGAGAAACAGGCTGCAGGGATGGAAAGGGAAGCTGCTATCATTTGGCGGAAGGGCCATTTTATTGAAACATGTGTTGCAGGCTATGCCAATGCACTTGATATCTACTATAGATCCACCTTCCTTTGTGATAGAGAAGCTGCATAAAATATTTGCTCAGTTTTATTGGAGCAACACTATTGGTGAATGGAATAGACATTGGGCAGGATGGGATACCGTCTGCTTGCCTTGCGATGAAGGGGGTTTGGGCTTCAGATCGCTTAGTGACATGTCTATGGCATTGTTTGCTAAGTTATGGTGGAATTTTAGAACCAAACCATCTTTGTGGAGTTCTTTCATGAGCAACAAATATCTGAAAAAGAGCAATCCTATTTTGGTGCCATGGAAAGAAGGTTCACATATATGGAGGAAAATGCTTCAAGCAAGAGATTTGATTGATCATCAGATATGGTGGCAACTTAGAATGGGGTCTTCTCTGTTCTGGTTTGATAATTGGACTGGTTTAGGACCACTTTATTTCCTTACACCTGCTGATTTTCACTGCAATGAGGATATTGATAATGTTTCTGATGTAGTGACAGAAGGTAGGTGGCATGAGTTGGCAATCAGAAATAATTTGCCTGAAGAACTTGCTGAATATATATTAAATGATGTTCAACCACCTGCCAGAGGGGATGAATTAGATAAGCCTTGGTGGATGCTTGAAACTAAAGGTGATTTCACCGTCAAATCTGCATGGGAGTATATAAGAAACAAGGGTGAAAAAAGAGATGTTTATAAGAAGATATGGGTGAAAGGGTTGCCTTTTAAAATAGCATTCCTGATGTGGAGGGTGTGGCATTTCAAAGTGCCATTGGATGATGTGATCAGGAGTTGGGGATATCACATGCCATCTATGTGTTCGTGTTGCGCAGCACCTAAGGAAGAAACTATTCCTCACATATTCTTAAGATGTGAAATTGCTCAGAGGACGTGGTCATATTTTTGTGCTGCTGCTGGTATTAATATTTCAGGAATGCATTTGCATCAAGTTATAGTGAAATGGTGGACTGCTGATGTGTTACCTAGAATGAAACCTATATTCTATGCTATTCCTTCTATTATTGTGTGGGAATTGTGGAAGAAGAGGAATGGGGATAAGCATAGGAATAAAGTTTCTTTTAGCAGAGTCATATATCAAGCTTCAACTAACATTCAACAACTGGTAAGGTTGAGGAAACCAGGTATCAAAATTATTCCTCATAGATGGCTTGACATTCTGAAAATATTGGAACAATTTGTTCCTAAATTACAAGTGACAAAGGTTTGGTGGTATTTTCCTCCTGAAGGGTGGTGGAAATGTAATACAGATGGTGCTACTAGGGGCAATCCTGGTAGGAGCTCTTTTGCATTTTGTGTGAGGAATCATACTGGTGATTTGGTATTTGCTAGAGCTAAGGAAATGGAGGATGCAACAAATACTGAATCTGAAGCCATGGCCTTACTTGAAGCTGCTAAATACTGTTTATCTCAACATGTTTACTCATTCGTTATGGAGACGGACTCTCTTTTAATGAAGAACATATTGGATAGGCAGTGGAAGCCTCCTTGGAATATAGCATTGGTTGTTGAAAAATTGCTAGAAATTATAGACAATGCTAATGTACAGGTTCTGCATATTATGAGAGAGGGTAACCAATTAGCTGACCACTTGGCTAATGTTCCACTTGACCATGGAGAGGTTGTTGCGCATTCTTTTACAGAACTTGATTCAAAGGGTAGGAGGATTCTTAATAGTGACAAGTTACAATGTCCCTATTTGAGAATCAGGACTCAGAGGAGATTCTGAGGGATGCGGATAATTTGATATTAGATATTTTCATAAGTACCATTATTTCTGGCACTGGAAATGAAAGGGCAGCAGTTACTAAGAAAAAAAAACAGTTGCAGACCTGGTGTTTGCAATAATCCTTCTCTCATTGATCCTGCTAGTAATTTCAACTACTGGTCCCATGTGGGAGATTAGTTGCCATAGGTAGGCAATTTTGGTTTTTGTTTCAAACATTGCAGGTTGTGCAAAGCAGGTAGTCTGGGATACTTTGAACAACATCAGTTTATGCTGGTGCCTATGATGGTGGTATAGGTAGTATCTGGTGCTGAGCTAGTGCTGATAAATGCTGGTGGTGTTTGCTGGGGAGTATGTGGTGTATGTGGTTTCTGCTGGTTTCACAAACTTC
The DNA here is from genome assembly GCF_019175385.1 of Lycium barbarum. Classification (NCBI taxonomy): domain Eukaryota; kingdom Viridiplantae; phylum Streptophyta; class Magnoliopsida; order Solanales; family Solanaceae; genus Lycium; species Lycium barbarum. The sequence continues at coordinate 98,117,197 of NC_083338.1, read as the reverse complement.
ACACATCACCAGGAATTGCACCAGAATAATATATATGCCTATACTATCATAATGCTAGTAGAGGAGGGCACTTGGTAAGATCAACAGATGAAGTCTGATGTTTTTCTCTGCTGCTAATCAGTGATAATGCATCATGCTCAAGTTAAAAATGAGATGATGCACATATGAAGGACATTAAGCAGCAGCATGGGCTGGGGTGATTTAATAAGGAGACATAAGGCTGGCTGGTGTACAGAAAAGAATAGACATCAGAATCACTGATTTGTCAATAATAAGGAAATGAGATTGATTGAGCAAGTGCTGCTGGCAGCTTGAAAAAGCAAGGCTGCAGTGCTACTGAAGAGCTGCAGTCCTAGTTTATGCAGTTAGCAATCAGGTGTAAAGCTAAAGGATGCAGTTGTTTAACCTTGCAGTAGGAAGAAGGAATTAATTTTGCACAAAGTTCACATAAAGAAAGCACAAGAGGTGACAACTGCAGAGTGCAGCAGTTACTCAAATGATGGTACAACAGCAACATCAGCAAAATTGTTGATTTAGTTCAGCAGTTTAACAGAAAAAAAAAACTAAACCCTGGAGGGATTTGATACTTCTTATTGAAGTTTGCACTCATGATATCTGAACTTCTCATCAGATGGATCAAACAACAAGCAAAGCCACCAAAAAAAAAAAGCAGCAAGTCTCTTTTTGGCTGGTGTAGTACTGGTTCTACAGATTACTGGTGTGAACCAGGAGATACACAAATAAGGAGGCATTTGATTTAAATCTGGAATAACTAGCAGCCTGGAAGCTCACAGCAGCCTGGAAGCTCACAGCAGCTTGGAAAAACATATCTGGTACTGATCACATATGCTAGTGTTGAATGCTGGTGCTGATCACATTATGCTGGTGGTGTATGTGGTTTCAAAGGTGATATGGCATTTTCTACCTGAAGGTGTTCTGTTGGAAGCTGCTAGATTTTGTTTGGCACAGTATTTATACTCAAGCCCTATTGAGGAGAATATGCAAGTCAAGATTGCTGGTCAGAAATTGTGCATGTCCCTTTGAATGGAAGCTGATAGTAGATGCATTTGGAGGATGGGGTAAGACCTCATTATTGACAAATTATCAGGGTGTGGTATTGGCATCATATGCTCAATCTCCTGATTGTTTGACAATAGTGAGGAGAGGTTTCCTGGAAGCTGGTTTTTCTTGCTATTTAATGTCTGGTGGAACTGCTGAGAAGAGTATGTGTTGGTGCTGGAAGGAATGGAGTTACTCTTCATGCTTAAGTCCTATTGTAGGAGAGCATGAGGAGATTTTAAAAACTAACAGTATTCTCTTTTTTGCAGGTAACATATGTACAAGAAATCTGGAATAACTAGCAGCCTGGAATTTTTTATGAAGTATGGTGGCACTGATCCTTTATATTATGGATATGATTTGGCACATACTGAGTATAAATTCAGGCTAGGCAAAGTCATTCAAATACTTTGCATCATTGATACTATTAATATAGGAGATGATATGATCTTTAGTGCTGGTTTTTCTGGGTTTTTTTGCAAAAGAATGATAATGCTTCAAGGATAATTGGAAAGATCCATACAAACATACTAAAAGTTACCATCATAGAACATGATGCTACTGATCCTACAATGTTTGGATATGACATCGTACATGTTAAGTAGAGTACAAGCTTAGCATGAACTCACAACAAGGAGGACACAAAGCAGAAAAAAAAAAAAAAAAAAAAAAAAAGAGAGAAACAATGTTGTTTACAATCAATGGACATTAGCAAATACAAAGGCTTGGTACAGCAGCTACATGATACAGCAAAAATCCAGGCAATCATCTTGGTTTGGTTGCTGTCATAAGGTGCATTTGCAGCTGCTGTCACAGCAAAACAGCAGCATTTGCAGCTGCTGTGCATCAAAAAAAAAAACAAACAAACAAACTATGTGAAGCATCTGGTGTAGCATGGACAACAACAAGCTGGTTGTAAAACCAGTGTATCTTGTTTGTGCAACATTGTGCTGATTGCTGGTGTGAACCAAAAAAAAAATGCAGATATGAAGTTATATGAAGTGTTCTAGAGTGAAAACTGAAGTGTTCTAGAGTTCAATGGCCTTCTACTTGATCAAGGCTGTGGACAGTTGTGTTTAAGCTTCATAAGATGGCCATGCCAAGCTTTAGAGCATACAACGCTTGGATGTGCATCTGCAAAAGAGGTGTCTTAGTAGTAGGCCAAGTTGTAGTAACATGAATGCTGCAGAGTCACAATTGCTGCAACCATGTGGTTAGAAAGGCCAATGCAGATGCCCTCTCCAAACACAGTCAATGTTGTTTGGTTTCACAGCCTCCATCAGCTGCCAAGGAACATCAAAGGACATTACAAATTGGACAAGATAACAATGCCAAGCTTCAGGAGAAGGAAGACCAAGAAGATTCAGAAGCCTCCTTGAGACTCAGTTGCCATGCATTTGGTCCTTGCAACCAAATGCAATCTGCAGCAGTACTCCTGTCATATATGGTCCTCTTCACTTAGGCTTTTTACTTGGTTGTAGCTTTAGTGAAGATGACATCTTTCCTAGTTTCTTGTAATTGAGAGGAGACACAAGGGTGGTGAGCTGGAGAGAAAGGGATCACTGCCATCATGTTCAAGGAGAGAACATGATGGTACTTTATTTTCACACTGGTTTCTGTTTTGCAGGTACACTGGCAAGGAGAGTGCAAACTCAGCATGAGCTCACAACAAAGGAGGACACAAAGCTGGAAGGGACCAAAAAAAAAAAAAATTGCAGCAACTGCAGGAAATCAGAAATGTTGAAGCAAATTGCTGCTCGTTTCAGCAGTTAGAAAAAGCAATTCTACTTGCTTGGAATTTGCAGATACTAACAGTTTGGTTGATATACACAGATATAGTTTAGCATGGACAAATGGCAGCTTGCAGCAACTGCAGGAAATCAGAAATGTTGAAGCAAATTGCTGTTGTTTTCAGCTTTTTTTTTTTTTTTTAAAAAACAATTCTACTTGCTTTGAATTTGCAGATACTAACAGTTGGGTTGATATACACAGATATAGTTTAGCATGGACAACTCAAGTTTAGCATGGACAATTAATGGACAGTAGCAAATGCTTGATGCAGCAGTTACACAAGGTTTGGTACAGCAGCATTTTTGGGATGACACAGTGCTGGGATCTCAGATATTACAGTTGGTAATTAGAACAACAAATATTTTAGATTGATATACACAGATATACCAGTGATATACATGGTATACGATGCTATTTTGGGAGTACTTGAACTACAAAATTGCACTCATGATCTATTTATTGCTTTTTTCACAGTGGGTGGTATTAGCACCCCGGGATGCTCATCCTACTGAGGAATTATCAATATTTGGAGAATGTAGTGTTTTTAGGCAAGGCACTGATATACACAAATACATTGCTGATATACGCGGATATACATCTGATATCCATGGCGTATAGGCCAACTAGTGCATCAACGGATCAAACTTGGGAAACATTTTGGTTAACAAGGGAAGCTCAAGTTTTAGGTATACAACTAATATACATGGAAGATTGGCCAACTTGTGCATCAAGGGATCAAATCTGGGACATATATTGGTTGACAAGAGGAGGAAAAACATTTCACATATGCATAGTAAATGGGATTAACAGCTCACCTACTCAAGTTTTAGTTTTTTTATCATATTCTTAAGTATCAACTTGTAGTGCCAACTTAAGTCATCATATAAGACTTGGGTTGGTCTTTAGCTTAATTCTTGCAGTTTTATTAGCCATTTTTGGCACTATTAAAAAAAAAAACTGCAGAAGCAGCTTTCCCTCTCCATCCAGGCTTGTGAATTTCTGAGGAAAATCTTATCATTATTGAAGATTAAATTACGTAGCACATGCTTCTGTCAAATTTTTGCAAGACAAGTCACTAAAGACAACTGGAATTAGAACTGAAAATGTCGTTGGCAGCCATTAACATGCCAATTCAGATGAGATTTTGCCTTCTAAAGATTGTGGCAAGGCAGTCTACTGGATGATGACTGTTTTTTCACGATCAGGGGCAAAATGGGAAATATGATTTTTTGGTGGGAAACGCTGGATGTGAAGATACAGATTGATGGAACCATGCATTTACAACTGTTATGGGTGGAAAACTGGATTTAAAAAAAAATATATAGATTTGAAGTGTAGTTGGAGGAACAGCTACTGTTTGATCGACGAGTTGGACATACAAGGAAAAAAGATTATTAATAGCGACAAGCCTCAATGGCCATATTTGCGAGTTCGGGCTGCAAGAATAAGATGATGGAGTTGTGTTTCTATGTTATGGACATTCTCCGGTGGTTGAGGAGTTTGTCCATAAAGAACTCAACAACTGATGCAAGTTGCTACCACAAGATGCATAAATGCAACAGTTTTGCTGCTGTTGTGCATCACCAGAAGAAGGGGGAGAAATGCTTGGGCATACTGCAGTTTACAGCAGCCACGAAAAGCCACAGCTGGTTGTTGTACAATGCTGATGTTTCTTTGCTAATAACTGGTGATAGAATTCAGTGATAACGAACCATCATGCTCAATCCATTTGGAGGAAAGCATGGTGGTATTTTACACTAACAATGTGCTCTATTTTGCAGGTTAGCATGGAACTCACGAGAACAAAAGAAGACTAGGAAAGCTGAAAGATAGCTGCATCAATTGGAAAAAAAAAAAAAAGGGTTACAGGGCTACTTGCAGCAACTGCAGGAAATCAGAACAATCTGCAGCAGCTACCTGATGCTCCTAAAAGCCATTTCAACCTTGATAAAATTGGCATGCCCAGCTTTAGAAGATGAATGACAAAAAGGATCATGAAACCTCCTTGAGCTGCCTGCTTCTCTTCACTTGGACTGAGCAGTTCCAAGGCAATTCTGCAGATTCCTCTGCATTTCTTAATTTCTTGATAAACTTTCGTCACTTTGTCTATCTCCTGCTCTTAATGAGTTCGCACATGGAACTCTACAGACCTCTTGAGTACACATGGGCATACAGTTTCTATTTAGTGGTTGTTTCTTAGTTGGTGGTATTAGCACCCCGGGATGCTCATCCTACTGAGAACTGGTCATTAGGTAGAGAATGTACTGCCTTGGTACATATTGAGGGCCAAATATAGAGCACGTGAGATATAGAGAAAAAAAAAACTCTTGTGTTACTAATAGACAAAGGATATACATGTGCATTCATGAGTTTTTACAGGATTGCAGGCACCGATATACACAAGTACATTGCTGATATACGCGGATATACATCTGATATACATGGAGTATTGGCCAACTTGTGCAGCACCGGATCAGACTTGGGACACATTTTGGTTAACAAGGGAAAGAAACAACAATCAACAGCTTATTTGCTCAAGTTTTAGGTATACAACTGATATACATGGAGGAGTGGCCAACTTGTGCATCAAGGGATCAAACTTGGGACATATGTTGGTTGACAAGAGGAGGAAAAACAGTTCACATATGCATAACAAATGGGATTAACAGCTCATTTACTCAAGTTTTAGTTTTTTATCATATTCTTAATTTAGCAATTTGTAGTGCCAACTTAAGTCATCATATAAGACTTGGGTTGGTCTTTAGCTTAATTCTTGCATTTTATTAGCCATTTTGGCACTCTTTGTAAAGACTCTTTATTTTGTTGGTTTGAAATTTATAAAATCACCCCTAGGCTCACAAGCCTAGTGGAATTTGCTCAAAAAAAAAAAAAAAGGGACAACAAAACGAAGCAGATCAGCGTCAAAGCACACAAATACCAAGCACGGACATAGTGCAATGCTCAGGGGAGGATTAGTCACTCATTACCCAAATGATATCCTACCCTTTTTCCAAGCCTACATTACAGCCTGATAACAAGCCCTACGTGATCCTATGCCAAGGGTTCTCACATTAGTGGATACTTACATGACGGCCAAGCCTATGGTATCACAATTCCATGCATTGAACATCTTTCTGAGTATGAGTGTACTTCTCTAGACGTCCTAAAGTTAAAAAAAAATACTGAATATGTGTGAAAAAGGGACTTTCTTCCTAATGAGGGCACTTAAAACATGAGGATAGGTATAGTTCAAAACCTTTACGTGAAGCAAGACGAACAAATCTTGTCGATACTTAGGTATGTCTGAGGTACCACTTGAAGCTGTAGGGAATTATCCCGAAGTCAATCTCGGTTAGCTGGGAAGAAATTGATAGAATTCTTATGTGCAAAACTAATTGTTGGTACCAACTGAAGTCAAGACACGATTCTCTTCACTTTCCAATATTCTTTACAACAAAAAAAACGAAAACTGCATCAGGCGCCCACCTTCTAATGCGGGTATTTTCATTTCAAGCACATTTTTACAGGCGTCCACCTTCTAATGCGGGTATTTTCATTTCAAGTATATTTTTACAGGCGCCCTCCTTCTAATGCGGGTATTTTCATTTCAAGTACATTTTTACAGGCACCCACCTTCTAATGCGGGTATTTCATTTAAATTACATTTTTACAGGCGCCCCACCTTCTAATGCGGGTATTTTAAATTCAGTTCAGGCGCCCACTTTCTAATGCGGGTATTTTAAATTTCAATTCAGGCGCCCACCTTCTAATGCGGGTATTTTAAATTTCAGTTCAGGCGCCCACCTCATAATGCGGGTATTTTAATTTCAGTTCAGGCGCCCACCTTCTAATGCGGGTATTTTAATTTCAGTCAGGCACCCACCTTCTAATGCGGGTATTTTAATTTCAGTCAGGCACCCACCTTCTAATGCGGGTATTTTAATTTCAGTCATGCACCCACCTTCTAATGCGGGTATTTTAAATTTCAATTCAGGCGCCCACCTTCTAATGCGGGTATTTTAAATTTCAGTTCAGGCGCCCACCTTCTAATGCGGGTATTTTAAATTTCAGTCCAGGCGCCCACCTCATAATGCGGGTATTTTAATTTCAGTCAGGCGCCCACCTTCTAATGCAGGTATTTTAATTTCAGTCAGGCACCCACCTTCTAATGCGGGTATTTTACTTTCAGCCAGGCACCCACCTTCCAATACGGGTATTTTAATTTTTTTTTATAGGCGCCCACCTTCAAATATGGGTATTCCATCTCAAAGCTCTGGCACACAAAGCAGAGTATGCATCAGGATCTCGGCACACAACACGAGACTTCATTTCATTTCAAGGCTTCGGCACACAAACCGGAGTATGCATCAAGGTCCTCACACACAATCCAGGACCCCTCTACATTCAAATCTTTGGCACACAACCCGATGTTTTCATCAGGGTCCCGACATACAACTTTGTAGTCCATTTTAATCCATGGCTCTGAGTTTGGTCACCGCTATAGCAATACATCATTTTCCTCCCCAAATCATTTTCCCGAACTACAATCGGTCTGACTCCCATTTCAAGGATATGTAGGTAGCTCGAATTCGAGCACGACCGTCCTTCGTCCTACACTTGCTAGAACCACTCCAACAACACTGGGGCAAAATTTTGATCGAACGATCAAAATTTGCCACAACATCCTTTAGTTATCATTTTTCGAACTACATTGACCTGATTCTCGTGATTGACGAGATATGTAGGAAGCTCTATGCAGAGTTCGGTCACATCGGGGCGAGAATCATTCTTTCCCCAGCAAGTATACAATCTTGCACTCTTCCAGAGTCTCGTAACTCGACACTGGGGCAATTTTGGAAGCGACGACGTGGGTGCGCGAATATTTTTCAGCCCTGAACAATCCTTCCCTTTTTATCATTCTTCTTTTTATCACAACCCTGCCGTCGGACTGAAAGTATTGTCAAGCTCTATCAACGTTTGGCTTCTTTCTCCGTACATATCCTTTTAGCAATTCTTTGTCAAGCCAAAATAGGCTACACGTCAACGTCTTCGTCCGAAAACTCTTTCATCATCTCCGGTCGAAGAGGAACAAGCTGTTGACACCTAATGTTGGCTCGACGTGCTTAAACTTAACGTTTTGGGGGGCCCTAATTCGTTAAAGAGCGCGAAATACATTTTTTTACACATTTTTACATTTTTTGACAATTTATTGATGATTTATTTTAGGAATTTTATCAATTTATTGTCATTTTCCAAGAATCATTATTTTGCACATGTACAGCGTAATACTACCATTTTTGTGCAATTAATAATTGTTTCTTAATTTTATAGCAATACATTTTCATATCTTACATATTAATATTTATATTTATACTTACATTATTATTTAACTATATTTTAGTACAGTCCGTCAGTGCAGAGAAAATCGGAGCAATTAAATTTTAAACGCAGAGCAAAAATTCGATCAAGTCAAGGTCTCGTCACCTTTTTAAAAGTTGACATTTGAGGTGATGGGTTGGGTTCTTGATCCATTGATTAATAAATTTTTATATGTTGGTTAAAAGGGTGAAATCCCCATTGGACAATAACCCAAGGATTAAAATAAGCATTGAGGGGACAAAGGGGTGCACTCTTTTATTTTTTGGATAATAAATGGGGTCATTTTATATTATAAGTAAAAGGGAGGGGGCATTTCTATTTTTTACACTCTGAATTTAGATTTTTCCCTAACCCTATACATTCTCTTCCCTTCCTCCTCTTCACCCACAGCCGCCGACCACCACCCTCACTGCCGCTGACCACCACCCCGGCGAACCACCATCTCCACGAACCAAACTTCACCAGCCCACAATACCCCCACTTCTTCTCCCCCTTCGTTCTCCCCACTGCCCGCTCCGGCGAACTCACGACGCCGGAGCAGTTGACCACGCCACCACCCACTAGTCGCTGCTCCCCATCCCCTTTTCCTTGTTCTTCCAGCTTCTACGACGAAAACAAGACCAACCATCCCGCACACCACCCAACTCCGACCAAACCACCTGTGACGTCCAAGCACACACCGCCATGCCCACTTCCCGCTCCGGCGTAGCTCCAATTTCCCCGACGACCCTCAAGTTCTGTTTGTGATTATTTTTGCTCCAATTCTTACCATTGCTGATTTGTTTTGCTATCATTTCCGCTATTGCTTATTATTGTTGATGTTGGGCTGTTATTGTATATTTTTTCAGTCACCTCTTTGATTATTTTTATTTCTTTGGCTGCTACTGAATGCATTTTTGTTCCATTTTTGACGTTTTTGTGCGGCTATTCTCCGATTACTATTGCATTGAACTTTATGGTCGGATTTTATACTGTCTCGCGGCTCCGACTACTAGTTTGTTGTCCCGTTGATCTTCTTTGCTGCTGGCTGCATTTCTCAGACTATTTACATTTTTTTTTACTAAACAAATATTGGTTTTGTGCTCGGAAAATACTTTCGGCGGCCAAATGTACTGTTAACTTTTTTATCGCATTTAGTTAAATTCATTTGGGCGAATACTAAACCCAAATGGCCGATGAAGAAATTTCCATCGATTTCTGAGGCCTCCCATGTACAAAAGACGGGTTTTTTATTTTAAATAGTTATTTATTTTCTTATTAACATTTTTACCAAGTGCTTATGAGCCCGTTTGGATTGGCTTACAGCTTAAAGCTGTTTGCAGCTTATAAGCTGAAAAAAATAAGTTGGGGTAGTCCAACTTATTTTTTTTGGCTTATAAGCTGTTTTCAGCTTATAAGCTGCTTTAGATAAACTAAGTCAAATGGGTCCAATTATTTTTTTGAGCTTATTTTAAGCATAAAATGACTTTAAGCTGGCCAGCCAAACACTCAAAAAAGCTGAAAACAGCTTATAAGCCAACTTATAAGCCAATCCAAACGGGCTCTATATAGGTACGAGAAAATACATCTCGAAGACGATACTCGGAAGGAACCCGAATCACTGTTTGTATTTACTTTCTGCGTTCTTTATAAATGTACAAAACATGAACTCGTAGTATAGTGGAAACTTTATCTTTGGAATGACATGCTGATATATGTATTTACTTGTCGTCGTGTTTGTTTAATTTAAAATTTGTCATTCGCTTTAGGCAAGATTTAGGCCATCAATACTTTCATAAATAGATTAAATTGATTTGGTATAAATGCTTCGTTAATTAAATTCACACTTTTGGTATTTAGGCAAAAACTACTAGTCCATCCTTTATTTTATATTCTTTACACACTTTTAATACAACGTACATTTTATTTATTTCGTATACACCAATACATATTTTAGTTAAGTTAAATCCACATTTTTGACGCTAGGTAAATACTAGGCCGTCCATTTACAAATCTTTCATTTTTTTTAAAGGCATTATATCTTTTTCACTCATTTTTTTATACACAATTCCTTATACTTATTTTTTACCAAAATTTTTTACTATCATTTTGTTCCTTATTCTTTTGATAGGATATTCACTAAATGAACACTCTTTTTAATTAAACGGTAGAAACAAGTCAAATCAAATTCACTTTTCTTAATAATTTTATTATATAAACTCTTTACACCAATGAATATTCGTAAGGACAATGTAGTTCATGTACACTTTCATAAAACTTGAAGTCTCAAAATTCTCAAACGAACCATAGTATAATTGATAACATTAATGTTTGCTTATGATTGTTTCCTTCATTAAAGATAATAGATTATTCTGTGTATAAGGAATTTTGACAAAAATAAGCCATTATTTCAACCAATTCACCAAAATAATATATTAATTTGAAAATTTACAGAAGTAGAATAAACGTATTCCGCAATAACGTATTAGGCATTATTTTATTCAAAAAATTTAACGGGTAAAAAAGTTAATGGTTAACGGTGTTAAAGGATAATTCATTGTTGTAAGTAACGTTTTATGGTTAATGCGTTAATGTGAGTAACGTTTTATGATTAATACGTTACTGTGAGTAACGACTCTAAAGAATACAAAAGCTGACATTGATTGATTATAAAGTCGTAACTCAGAGTTACAACTTCGGGCTAAAACGTAACTGATAGTAACGTTTACACAAAATCCAGGCACGAGCAGTCAAATCCTGCAAAGAATTCTGCAAATTGTGAACCCTTCTGATTGATGTACCTATAAAACGTTACTAACAATATTGATTACCCTTAAAAAAAGGTACTGATTAGGATAAAAAAAGTATTGATCAGTCTTACAAAAAAAAATACTGATTAGCTAAATAAAGTAGTGGTTTTTTTAGTTTCAAAACAACACCGAGAAACTATATGAGCAGAAGTTGATTAATTCTCCCTTTCAGCATGTTCTTATACATTTTAAAGTGCAAGATGGTTAAGACCCAAAAGAAATTAAAGATACGTCTTAAAGTTTACAATAATAACTAGTAATTAATACTTATATATCATGGTCTTTTCATATATGAAAATTAAGAAGAAATCATCTTTCTTTCATAGCTACTGCTTAACGAAAAATACTACAATTTTCAGAAGCATGACAATAGCTAAATTTGGTCTCTCAATTCACTTCGCTGGAACTAAATTTGTATGAAGCACAACAACAGCTAAGAATGGTGTCCATCAAGCTGTAGACTAAGACACCTTAGTGAATCATATATACTCCATAAAATAAAGCACTCAAATCAGCTACGATAAAATAAAGAACTCAAATCAGTGGAACATTGAAACCAAATTAATTAACCATAAAACGTTACTCACAGTAACGTATTAACCATAAAACGTTACTCACAGTAACGAATTACCCTTTAACACCGTTAACCATTGACTTTTTTGCCCGTTAAATTTTTTGAATAAAATAATGCCTAATACGTTACCGCGAAATACGCTTATTCTACTCCTGCAAATTTTTAAAAGAATGCATTATTTTAATGAATTGGCTGAAATAATGACTTATTTTGGTAAAAATTCCTGTGTATAATAACCTCCTCGACTAAAGACAATAGTTTATCTGTGTATAGAGCATAACGACCTTTCAAGTCTTCTTACAAAAAATTTAGCCATTAACACCTTCTGCTTTATGGTCTTTCATAGAAACATCTCAATTAGGAAAAGAACTCCACTTTTAACTTTAAAAAATAATAATATTAAAAACACAAGAATGATAAATTCAGAAGATGCTAAGTTCAAACTTAAATGCATATAGTAGAACATTATTCCAATCATCCAAGAAGATGTAGCTATGTCAAGCATCAGGAGGCAGCAGTGGTTCAAGAGCAATTGGAATGCTCAATAATATTTTTCTCAAAGATTTCTTCAAATTTATCCAATTGTTCAACATAATAAAGGGAGACAAAAGTAAGGCTCAATAAATAAGCAACAAACTTTTTCACCTAATTATCATGGTACCTCAAGGGAAAAATGGTGGTAAACTGACAGCATAACATTTGTCTTGATTCTTCAAAATTTCTTTTACCCAACCAAAACCAGCAAGAACTACATGTGTTTACCCCGAATTTGGATAATCAATTAAAATTGTAAGTGAGATATAAGATATGTGGCTAAATCTTATACTAATTTGATAGAGAGAAGAAATATATGAATATGCTATAAAGGAGCAATTGATGATCAATGGTTTGCTATATACTCGTGTACCTTTTAATACATAAATAGTATTTGATTTAAGAAACGTAAGGATTAAGCACAATAAATGTAGATCGAATCTGATATATTGAGAGGGAGATTTGTATATTTTGTTATTACAAGAGTTCTTGATAATGTAGAAGCCAACCCTCTAAAAGGAGGACAATGCCCCTTATTTATAGTGTTGCCCCATGAGCTTCATACAACATAAAAAATAATAAAATAAAGAAAAAGTTCTGAGTTGGATTAGGTACCCCGTACGGTCTGACACCCGTACGATTGGCAGTTGAACACAGCAGGACGTCATCGACGCGTGGCAACCGCGCAACGGATCTCCCGGACCACCGGCCACGGTCAAACGGACATACGGCCTCGAACAACCGGTCATGGAAGAACCGGACCAAATGACGCCCTTCCTTTGCCCCAGTCCAAGCGTTTCCCCGGTTCAGAACAGGAGCCTTCATGCACGTTCTTGTCCCTTTCTTCCCTCGGCCTTTGATCTCACCGGTTTAACGTATACCCGGCTTTTACCGTATACAGATAGTCCCCACACTTCCTGGATCGTAGATTTCTCGGAGTGACGGGGAGTGGATGAATCAAGAAATCGTCGACTCCGTTTGTCCGTAGTTATCTTCTCATTTTGGCGGGAACGGTTGCGTCACGTCTTCTTTCCATCGACCACGTGTCATATCCCGGATGGTCCGCTCTGACAACCGCCGCACGCACGTCGTTTCAAGTCATTCCTCATTAATTATGGAACATGTGGCACCTCCCGATTGGCCGAAAACCGTAACCGTCTAAACCCCATAACTATAAAACGTCCACTAACCCTTCATTTTTCCATTTGAACACCTTTCAAATCTTTAACTCATTTCCTCTTTGCCTTGGATTTTTTCACTTCATTTCTTCGTCTTCATCACATCTGTTCACCCTCTATACCAAGTTTGTTGTTGATTCATCGCTTACTCTACGCGAAAGGAAGCAACTTTGCTCTTCCCTTACACTAATCTGCTGTTGTTTATTGTTGCTTCTCGTCTTCTGACTTCTCTTATATTGTCTGTTCCTTTATTACCCTTTGTTTTTTTTAACTCATCTTTCGAATCCATTCAACTTCTTCTTTTCATATTTCCAAAAGTCTGAAACCACTTCCCATGATATTCCCTCGGTTTCGTATCAAGGAACCGAGGCTGCTTCCCCTTCTAAGGCAAAGGGCTCCTTCGAGCCCACGGCCTCGGATATTATACCGGCCAAAACCAATTTCAACAAAGACTTAGAGGTCGAAAAACCTTCCTCCGTATCCGACAGAGGGTATGACGTGAGACAATACCCCTCCTCCATTACCGAGGATAGGCTTGACCTTGTCCGGTCCGACTGCGGATGGGACAATCGCCCGGTCCGAGTTTTTGCCCCTGGGCCCGATGAGTCAGTCACCGACCATCGGGAGGGTTTTCTGTATGTCTATACTTATCCCTTCACTCTCAAGCTCGATCCTCCGGTAGATCCGGTCATCTTGGACATGTGCCGGACCTACGACGTGACCTTGGTACAAATTGGTCCGATCGAGTGGAGGGTCATAGCATGCCTCCGGTTGTTGGCCAATAATGTTGGGAAGGAGCTCACGCTGGCCCACCTGATACGCCTATACTCCCCGAGGTTGTTACGGGGTGGCCTAATAAAACTCGCCAAGCACAGGCAGAATCCATTTTTCTCAAAAATGGACGAAGACAGAGACAGGGGCTGGCTGGAGCGATATGTCCGGGTGAGGACCGAGGACATCATTCCGGCCGATTACATTCCTTTCCCGGAGAAGTGGAACAACAACCGTAAGTCTGAACCCTTAAGTGATTGCTTTTGTTCGTTTCGTCAAATTTTGATCCCACTTTTTCACCGTTTTTCTTATTCATATCAGCCAATGGGTATATTCCTCCGGTCATCCAGAACCTGAGCGAATGGGTCACTGCACTTCTCAGCCAACATGTTCACGATAATCGGACGTGGGGCCACCTGTCACGTGGCCGATGGGTCGCCCAGAACCATGGTAGTATTTTTCTTCTTCTTGTGTTCACTGCACCTTCTACTATCCGTATTCATTGCGTCTTTTGACTTTCAGGTTTACCCAAAGGCTCGGTGGATCCCAGGCCAGAGTCGGCAGCCGAACCCACAATATCGGCACCCGAGTTTGACTCAGCGGGTGCATCTCGTGCCCTTGCTACTGCTGCTGCCGCCAAGAGGAAAAGGCCTTCGGATAAAGGGAAAAAGTCGAAGAAGAGGGCAAGGAGTGTCACTCCGACCTTACAGGATGAAATAGAGGCCGACATTATTGTTCAGAGAGTCGATGCCGATGCTCCCGTGGCTCCTATCCCGGAGGAGGCTGTTGTCGTTCCACCCCTTCCTTCTGCTGGTGAAGGACTTTTGGTTCCGGTTTCTCACACAGGTGCGGAAGAAATTCTTTCCCCGGCTCCTCTAAGGTCGATTGATTTCATCGAAATTTCAGGTGAAACTTCTTCCGAGGAAACTCCCCTGGCCGCGATGGCCGAATACAATTGGAGCCTCGAAGCTGAGAAGATCGGCCTTAGCCGGGATAACGCTCAAATTTCCTCGAGGCTAGGCGAGCTTGAAACCACCTTCTCCCAACTCCGGGAGGAGCTGCTTTCGGTGAAGTCGGATGCTGCGAGCTTGGCCGAGAGGAATCGGCTGCTCGAATTTGAGAGTGCCCGATATCAAGAGCGTGCAAGGGTGTTCAAAGAGAAAGCGGAGAGCAGGGCCCGAATGTGTGATGATCTGAAGAACGAGCTTAAGGAAACGGCCGATGCAAATTACACTCTTCAGGCCGAGCTTCAATCGGCCATCCAAATGCATAATGTTCTCGGAGAGGCTCGGGATGCTCTAGCGGCGAAGTTAGCCCAGGCTGAGGCTGATTTGGACGAAGCTTGGAAGAGCGTGAAAGCCGCCGAGGCTCAGGCTACTATTGTTGCTGAGTATGAGAAATGGAAATCTCGGAGGATCACTCTTCAGCAAGCCGAGCATGGCTTTACTGATCTTCCGGTTCTTATCGCCGAGGCTAAAAGGATCGAGGGAGAGGCTAAGGATGCTCTCGGTTCTGACTCCGATGACTACGAGCGGACAATGTCCGAACGTTCTGGCTCCAGCCATTCCGGGTAGATTAGGGCCTGTACTTGGCTTTTTTCTTTATATTATTTTTTGCCTTTGTAGGACTTTGGTTTTTTGATGTAAAAACCCTTGTATAAATGAAAAACGCATCTCTCTTGTTTCTTCGTTTGAATGTTCACTATTATTTTTGCCCGAATTGTTGGTCCGTTTTAAGGACAGGCCGACTCGTAGTAATTTAGTTCACTGTGCCCGTAGGACTTACCTAATGCTTTGTAAATTCGGATGCCTCCGAATCACGATAGGCATTTCCTTATGGCCGGTATTTTTCGGCAATATTTTAGGGACGGTATTCCTTCGGGCACCCGAATCTCAGCCTTGGCTGAATTTTGACGTAACAGTCCTCGTTTAGGGAGGTTAGAAAATTTCGGCTTGGATCGTTGTGACCCCGTTGCCTTAGTCAAATTTTTAACGATTTTGGCTCGATTCGCTATGACCTTGTCGCCTTTGTTGAATTTCGACCATAGTGCCCGGTATAGGGTGTGTGAATGAAGTAGTGCCGAAATACGGCGGTTATCACCGGGGTAGAGTCTTTTAACAGGAAGATAACCGAGATATTTCTATCCAAACTTTCGATAATTTTGCATTGCAAAGTGTTTGTATACATGAGAGTTTTGTTTCCTTCTGCTTTTGCCGTAGCAAGTACTAAATGGACACGATTCATTTTGATCGTTTGGTCCTTACACCGAGACCTATAGCAGAAGGTCCGACCTCGTTTTTGCCGTAGCAAACACTCGGTGGACACGATTCATTTTGATTGTTTGGTCCTTACATCGGAACCTAACATTTTTAGCCCGGTGCTATTTGTTGAGGGCGGCCTCCGGAGTGGGTGTGATAGTCCCCTAGCTCTTGGCCGAGCTGCAAGATCGGGTGAGAGCTATTAAGTCCCCATTCGTTGGGTGTGACCCCGAGAATCCGGACGTTTGTCCTTTATATTTGTGAAGTAACACGTTGTACTTGTTGCCTCATTAAAAACCTTGTCGGAAAACCCATTTTTGGACAAAACCGTACTAAGGAAAAGAGTGCAACACGTGTTTTCAAAATTAGGTTCTTTTCTTTGCCTGGTACTCGGCTTCCTGCAAAAAAGAAAGGTCAAAAATAGAGAAACATGGGGTATTTTTACCTCAGCAGTAGTATCTTTTCAGATGAGCCACATTCCAGTTATTGCGCAGCCGTTGCCCATCTGTGGACTCTAGCTGGTATGATCCTTTACCCGTTACCTCGGTTATCCTGTAAGGTCCTTCCCAATTCGGACCTAGCTTTCCTTCGTTGGGATTCTTGGTATTCAAGGTAACTTTTCGGAGCACCAATTCCCCTATTTGGAAATGACGAAAATTGGCTCTCCGATTGTAGTACCTTTCCATCCTCTATTTCTGGGCTGCAATACGGACCAACGCGTTTTCGCGAAGCTCATCCGTGAGGTCGAGTCTTACGGCCATGGCCTCCTCGTTTGACTCCTCGGTCGTATATCGGAACCGGAGGGTCGGTTCACCAACTTCTACGGGGATAAGAGCTTCAGCCCCGTAGACCAACGAGAAAGGAGTCTCTCCAGTGCTCGATTTAGATGTGGTTCTGTAAGCCCACAATACCTCCAGTAATATTTCTCTCCAATGATGCTTTGATGCTTCAAGTCTTTTCCTCAGGTTTTGGATTATTGTCTTGTTCGTGGATTCTGCCTGTCCGTTTGCACACGGGTGATACGGAGTTGATACAATTTTCTTGATATTCAACCCTTCGAGGAATTTGTTGACTTTGCCACCCAC
This sequence comes from Lycium barbarum, assembly GCF_019175385.1. Taxonomy (NCBI): domain Eukaryota; kingdom Viridiplantae; phylum Streptophyta; class Magnoliopsida; order Solanales; family Solanaceae; genus Lycium; species Lycium barbarum. The sequence goes on along the minus strand of NC_083338.1, from coordinate 98,099,779 downwards.
GAACTGGGGCCCGTTATCACAAGTTATCTCGGCGGGGATGCCGAAGCGACAGATGATGTGATCCCATATGAAGTCAATGACCTCCTTTTCTCTGATTTTTTCAAAGGCCTGCGCTTCAACCCATTTGGAAAAATAATCAGTCATAAATAAAATAAAACGGGCTTTACCTGGTGCCCATGGTAATGGACCGATGATGTCCATTCCCCACTTCATGAAAGGCCAGGGTGACACCACCGAATGCAACAAATCCCCGGGCTGATGAATCATCGGAGCATGCCTCTGACACCCGTCGCATTTACGGACAAAATTCTTCGAGTCTTCCTCCATCCGGTTCCAATAATAACCGGCCCTGATAATCTTTCGGACCAGAGCATCAGCACCGAAGTGATTGCCGTAGGTTCCTTCGTGCACCTCTCTCATTACATACTCCGTCTCTCCGGGACCCAAACACTTGGCCAGGGGTCCGAAGAAAGACCGCCGATACAATTGGTCGTCTACCAAGAAGAAACGTGTCGTTTTGGTCCTTAATGACCATGATTCTTTTGGGTCATTCGGGAGCTTCCCATCACGCAAGTAGTCAGTGTAATTGTTGCGCCAATCCCAAGTTAAACCCATTGTGTTTACTTCGGCGTGTCCGCTTTCTATTGCCGTGTTTATCAAGTGCACCATTGCCCCGGGGTTGATTTCCTCCCCTTCGACCGAGGATCCCAAATTTGCTAACGCATCGGCCTCGCTGTTCTGCTCCCTCGGTATGTGCTGCATGGTCCATTCTTTAAATCGATGTAGTATCACTTGGGTTTTTTCAAGGTATCTCTGCATCCGCTCGTCCTTGACATCGAAGACGCCGTTCACCTGGTTTACGATCAAAAGCGAATCGCACTTTGCCTCGATTATTTTGGCCCCCATACTTCGGGCCAATTTCAAATCTGCAATCATAGCCTCATACTCGACTTCGTTGTTAGTCAATTTAGCAGTTCTAATAGACTGTCGAACGGCATCCCCGGCCGGGGTTCTAAGATAGATCCCTAGCCCGGAACCTTTGAGGTTCGAGGCCCCGTCCGTATGTAGAGACCAAATTCCTGAGGCCTTTCCCGAGGTCAGCAGAAGCTCTTTCTCGACCTCGGGGACCATAGTCGGGGTAAAATCTGCCACGAAGTCGGCCAAGATCTGGGATTTGATGGTCGTTCGAGGTTTGTACTCGATATCATACCCGCTAATTTCTACAGCCCATTTAGTTAATCTACCCGATAATTCCGATTTATGCATGATGTTTTTCAGAGGGTAAGTAGTTACTACACATATTGGATGGCATTGAAAGTAGGGCTTGAGCTTTCTGGAAGCGCTTACCAATGCCAATGCCAATTTTTCCAAATGGGGATAACGGGTCTCCGCATCCCCCAAAGTTCTACTCACATAATAGATAGCGAATTGTGTACCTGATTCTTCTCGGACCAAAACGCCACTTACCGCTACTTCGGAGACAGCAAGGTAGAGAAAAAGCGGCTCGTCCGCCTTTGGTGTGTGCAGCAGCGGGGGGCTAGACAAGTACCTCTTCAATTCTTGTAAAGCTTCTTGGCACTCCGGCGTCCAAGCGAAGTCGTTCTTCTTCCTCAGTAAGGAGAAGAAACGATGACTCTTGTCTGAAGACCTCGATATGAAGCGACGCAACGCCGCAATCCTTCCGGTGAGCCTCTGTACTCTTTTGACGCTATTCAGTACTTCGATATCCTCGATGGCCTTGATTTTGTCCGGGCTGATTTCAATACCCCGGTTTGACACCATGAAACCCAAAAATTTACCGGACCGGACACCGAAGGCGCATTTTTCCGGGTTAAGCTTCATGTTATACTTGCGGAGGACATCGAAGGTTTCCTGCAAATGCTTTAAATGGTCCTCTGTTTCCAGGGACTTAACAACCATATCGTCAATATAAACTTCTATTGTTTTTCCTATTTGTTCTTCGAACATCCCATTAACTAGGCGTTGGTAAGTTGCACCGGCATTTTTTAGGCCAAAAGGCATTACATTATAACAGTAAGTCCCATACCGGGTGATGAAGGACGTTTTCTCTTGATCCTCCGGGTGCATTCGAATTTGGTTATACCCGGAGTAAGCATCGAGAAAACTTAACATCTCATGCCCGGCCGTCGCATCGATCATTCTATCGATGTGAGGCAACGGAAATGAATCCTTCGGGCATGCTTTGTTTAAATCCTTATAGTCAACACACATTCGAAATTTATTACCTTTCTTGGGCACCACTACCACGTTAGCAAGCCAATCCGGGTACTTTACCTCCCGGATAGAACCTATTTTTAAAAGCTTTGTTACCTCGTCTTTTACGAAGGCGTGTTTTGCTTCCGCCATGGGCCTTCTTTTTTGCTTCACCGGGGAAAACTTCCCGTCCAAGCTGAGCTTGTGAGTTGCTACTTCTGGTGATATACCTGTCATATCTATATGGGACCATGCGAAGCAATCTGCGTTAGCTCGAAGAAATTCAATTAGCTTGTTCCTGAGCTCCGGGGTAAGCCCCGTGTCCAGGTATACCTTTCTGTCCGATAGATACTCGAACAGGATAATCTGCTCCAGCTCCTCTACAGTTGACTTGGTTGCATCTGAGTCATCCGGCACGACGAACGATCTGGGTACCTCGAAATCGTCCTCTTCATGCCCCGGATCCGACCCGGTGTGCTTTGATTGCTATTTGGTGTCCTCTCCTCCGGTTACATCTTCTTCCTTCTGAACCGATTCTTTGGGCCGAGGCGCTGCTTCCTCTACTGCGAACATCTCCTTTGCAGCGGGCTGTTCACCTCGGATGGTTTTTATCCCTTCCGGGGTGGGGAACTTCAGTAGCTGATGCAATGTTGAGGGCACGGCCCTCATGCTATGTATTCAGGGTCTGCCCAGTAATGCGTTATACGTCATGTCCCCTTCGATCACGTAGAACACCGTTTGTTGAATGGTGCCATCGACGTTCACAGGCAATGAGATCTCCCCCTTTATGGTTTCACTTGCCATGTTGAACCCGCTAAGCACCCGGGCTGCCGGTACGATCTGATTGAGCAGCCCTAGCTGTTCAACCACCCTCCACCGGATGATGTTGGCCGAGCTACCTGGGTCAATCAAAATACGTTTAACCTTAGTTTTAAAGATAAGTACAGAGATTACCAATGCATCATTGTGCGGTTGAATGATGCCCTCCGCGTCCTCGTTGCTGAAAGAGATAGAGCCCTCGGGTAAATAGTCCCGGCTGCGCTTCTCGCGAACATTAGAGACCTTGGCCCGTTTCATTACCGGGCCTCGAGGGGCATCGGTGCCCCCAACTATCATGTTGATTGTATGCTGGGGTTCTTCTGGATCGGTCCTTCGATGGGCCTCCCTCTCCTTGTAGTGACTTTTGGCTCGTTCACTCAGCAGCTCTCGGAGATGACCATTCTTCAGTAACCGGGCTACCTCCTCTCTCAACTGGCGACAATCCTCGGTTCTGTGACCATGGGTTCCATGGTATTCACACACCATGCTCGGGTCCCGTTGGCCCGGATCCGACCTTAGAGGTCTTGGCCATCTTACATCCGAAACACGACTAATGGCCGAAATTAGGCCCGAGGTACTGACGTTGAAGTTATACTCCGATATCTTTGGTGAGTCCTTGTTGCCGGCAGAGCTTCCGGCATCGCTCCTGAATGAGAGACCCCGGCTGTTCGATGGGCGCTAGACCCGTTTACTACCCCGACCGGAGAAACGGCTTGGGCTCACTCTCGACTTTTCCAACCTAAAACTTTTCTTCTCCGAACGGGAGTATGGCCGATACCTTTCCTTCGACGATTCGGCCCTCGTTTCGTAACCCTTCCTTGGTCTCTCAAAACTTTTGTTCACATTTATTGGCCCCGGGGGGAGCTCGAATTGATCGTCCTCCACCCGAATCGTCGACTCGTATCGGTTATGGACATCAGCCCATGTCACAGCCTCGTACTCCAGCAAGCTTTCTTTTAGTTTGAACGAAGCTGTTGAACTCTGAACATTGAGCCCCTTTGTGAAAGCTTGGGCAGCCCATTCTTCTGGAACCAGGGAGAGTTCCATCCGCTCCCTTTGGAATCAGTTGACGAATTCTCGTAGTAACTCGTCGTTTCTTTGGGTTATACGAAAAATGTCGGCCTTACGGGCCTGCACCTTTTTGGCACCGGCGTGAACTTTGATGAAGGCATCGGCGAGCATTTCGAAAGAGGTGATCGAATGCTCGGGTAGATGGTCATACCATGTCAATGCTGCTTTTGACAAAGTTTCCCCGAACTTTTTCAGCAATACCGATTCAATTTCGTCCTCTTCCATATCGTTGCCCTTTATGGCGCATGTGTATGAGGTCACGTGCTCGTGCGGGTCCATCGTGCCGTTATATTTCTGGATATCCGGCATTTTAAACCTCTTCGGGATTAATTTCGGGGCCGCACTCGGAGGAAAAGGCCTTTGGATGTACCTCTTCGAATCCGGCCCTTTCAGTAAAGGCGGAGCCCCCGGGATTTGATCCACCCGAGAGTTGTATGTTTCGACCCTCTTCTCGGTCGAGTCTACCCGTTTTGTCAAAGTTTCGAGCATTTTTAGAACCTCGGTGGAGGATCCAGCTCCGTATCCATTGCTCTCAATAACGCGTGCCTCCTCCCTTCTGGGTTCAGCAACACCGCTCGTTTTTTCCGGGGTCGTTGTATCCCCTCCGTTTTGCAACTGGGCTATTGCGATTCCCTGTTCGGCAATCGCCGCTCTCTGCTCCTGCAACATTTCAAAAATTAAACGTAAGTCAATATTATCATTAGGTGTACCCGGTTCTTTCCGGTCCTGTGCCCGGGAAAAAGTAACAGAATTGTGGGTATTTAGAGGATCAGTGGCCGGTAAGGTGGCATTCTCCTGGTCCACGGTGTTTTGACGGTTGAGGCCCTCCCTCGAATTAACGGGGTTAGGATCAGCGGGGTTTGGTGGTCCTCGTGGACCGCTTCCTTCATTTTCGGTCACGATTTCGTTGTTGTTGACGTGACCAGATTGCCCACTGTCAGCCATTTAGTCCGTTTTTTCAGACACGAACAAAAGGTGTTTTTGATTTAGATGAGTAAGGTAGAGATCAAGCTAAAAGACCACTATTATCCTAGCCCCACGGTGGGCGCCAAACTGTTTACCCCGGATTTGGATAATCAATTAAAATTGTAAGTGAGGTATAGGATATGTGGCTAAATCTTGTACTTATTTGATAGAGAGAAGAAATATATGAATATGCTATAAAGGAGCAATTGATGATCAATGGTTTGCTATATACTCGTGTATCTATTAATACATAAACAGTATTTGATTTAAGAAACGTAAGGATTAAGCACAATAAATGTAGATCGAATCTGATATATTGAGAGGGAGATTTGTATATTTTGCTATTACAAGAGTTCTTGATAATGTAGAAGCCAACCCTCTAAAAGGAGGACAATGCCCCTTATTTATAGTGTTGCCCCATGCGCTTCATACAACATAAAAAATAATAAAATAAAGAAAAAGTTCTGAGTTGGATTAGGTAGCCCGTACGGTCAGACACTCGTACGATTGGCAGTTGAACACAGCAGGACGTCATCGACGCGTGGCAACCGCGCAACGGATCTCCCGGACCACCGGCCACGGTCAAACGGACATACGGCCTCGAACAACCAGTCATAGAAGAACCGGACCAAATGACGCCCTTCCTTTGCCCTGGTCCAAGCGTTTCCCCGGTTCAGAACGGGAGCCTTCATGCACGTTCTTGTCCCTTTCTTCCCTCGGCCTTCGGTCTCACCGGTTTAACGTATACCCGGTGTTTACCGTATACAACATGATGTAGAAGAATTGAAATGTCTACCTAGGTATTTATTTCTGAACATACAAGTGCAAATCAAGAATTATTGGCATGCACACATAATCTAAATAAGAAACTATCAAGTAGATACCAAAATTGATAGATTTTCAACCAAACTTACACTACCAACAAAAGAATGCAATCTATCAATTTCTCATTACTAACAAATGGGTGCACAAAGTAAGTAAAAACCGGACAAAACAATATAATCACATCTAATTGGGTGTAAAATATGAAATTCTACTTACTGCTTCATGCCTTCTAAGCATTTCTATATTTGTATAAATCTTATGGAAATAGTTCTCCAATTCACAAGAATGTACTATATAATTACATGCACCAACTATCTATGTTCAAATATGGATGTGCAGATCAGATAGAGCTACTGACATGCATGTTAAAAGTCTAGAAAAATTATGCAGATATAAACCTTTTCTTATACACTTCAGAGAATTAAAACTGAAGTAAAATGGACAAACTTTCAACAGAATCCAAAATTGATGACACTGCAAGAAAGAAAATAAAAAGCGAAACTTTACCAGAAGTAACGAATGAAATGAAGGCTCCAAAATTAGAAACCACAAATTGACAACTTGGGAATGATACCCATAAGCGGAAACAAAATACACAGGAGTAGAAGAAAGGGAGGACATCAATATGGAACCGGCTAGAAGAAGAAAAGGCTCGGTCCTGTGTACGCATCCAATTGAGAGTGAGACTTCTACGTTGTTTGTTTCTACGGCTGACAGCAAGTTTACAATTTAGCCCTAAGAAGTTCAAATTTACTGGAATACCCTTCGTCGTACTTGTGGCTCATACATGATAAAGTTAAATGACATTTTGTAGTGAAATTTATCCCTTGAGAGTCCAACACCCTTTTGACCATGATTTCAAAGGTCGATATGAAATTAAAATTTTATTTGGACATCTTTTTCTTTTCATGAATACGAAAATTCCACAATTTGTAATTAACTATGAAACTTTTCTAATTTTTACAATCTTACCAGATGAGCAAACTATAGTTCATAAATAATGTATCGGAATACTCTAAGGTGCGACACTAACAAATCACATATTTGCATGTTCCTTTTATAGATAAATATTTACGATTACATGCTAATATACTACTCCTATTACAAATTTTCAAATACACATAATTTTACAAAGATTCATTGGTCCAATAAATTGATAATAGCAATAACTAGCTAGTTTCCCACATGGTACGGACAATCTCTTCACATCAAGCATGACCCTTTTTAAAACAAATTTAAAATTGTGAGTCTTTTTTACAAAATATAAATTTATGGGTCAAGTTTTAAATTTTATAAAAATTGAAATCACAAACTTGGAATTAAAAACCTACCTTTTAATTAGTACAACTTGGGGCTTGAAATCAAATTGAAGTTGAAGTTTTGTTCAAACTTCATAAACAAAACACTGATTATAAATCAAAACATCAGATTTGAGCTCCAAATTGCATGGCGAAAAGGTCTAATAATTAAACAACAACGAAAATAACCTTCAACTAGCTTCTACAGACAAAAAAAAAAAAAAAAAAAAAGAGGAACTCTAATTTCGATTCCAGTTCTATTTATAAAATTTTAATTTTAAACGATATACACTTATATTGAGTAACACCTATTATCATAAAAAATAAAAATAAAAAATAAAAAAAGACATTCAGACCTAATAATAATTTAAAATCTCGAATTCCTATATGAAAATAGACATTTCTTATTTAAGAATTTTGAGTGAACGGGCAGTCATGATTTTACCAAACTAGTGAACTTCCTTGCACCTTTGGCGTTGAAAATGAAATACAAATCATAAACTTTGTTGGCTCACTCTAATTTGGACGCAAGTAGGAAAGTGTCAACCAAATTAAACAAAGGCTTAATACCTAGATGAACCCTTAAACTTGACATGTTTTGTAAGATAGGCATATAAACTTATAAGGTGACCAGATAGACACTTAAACTTACTCAAAGTGTATTTTTCAAGTTTTTCAGTTGTTTTGAAAACAAAAACTATATTTTTCAAACACTCACAATTTTCATGGCCAAACAAGCCCTAAATATATCACAAAATATTTTTTTTAAAATGCAAAAATAAGGCAAACGCATATACATGAGACTATAAATGTGCACTTAAACCAATAAATACTCGCTAATCGCAATTTTGCAGCTTTCAATTAACTCGGTTTTTTTTTTACACTTGAATAATTAAAAAACAATAACTTTAACCAATAAAAATCCTTAAAAAAAGAAATTTCAAATTAAGAAATTTCTTTTTTTTAAGGATTTTCTTCTCGGCTTTACAATTTTCTTAATTTGAAATTTCTTTTACACTTGAAATACTGAACTTAGAAATTTCTTAATTTGAAATTTCCTTTTTTAAGGATTTTTATTGGTTAAAGTTATTGTTTTTTAATTATTCAAGTGTAAAAAAAAATCCGAGTTAATTGAAAGCTGCAAAATTGCGATTAGCGAGTATTTATTGGTTTAAGTGCACATTTATAGTCTCATGTATATGCGTTTGCCTTATTTTTGCATTTTAAAAAAAATATTTTGTGATATATTTAGGGCTTGTTTGGCCATGAAAATTGTGAATGTTTGAAAAATATAGTTTTTGTTTTCAAAACAACTGAAAAACTTGAAAAATACACTTTGAGTAAGTTTAAGTGTCTATCTGGTCACCTTATAAGTTTATATGCCTATCTTACAAAACATGCCAAGTTTAAGGGTCCATCTGGGTATTAAGCCAAGGCTTTATATTAAAGAGCTTGTTATGAAATTTCAAGGAAACGACTCATTAAGGGCCACCGACCACCATAGTTATAGACACGCCCCTTTTGACTATATTCTTGTTCGTATCAAGAAGAAATTATGCAAAAGAATTTTGTTTTTTTCTTCCTTTTTTTACCACTTTGTTTACATTCTATACATGAGTCATGACACATTAGTTTTATATTGTAACTTCATATAAGTCCTCAATCTCAATTCAATTTAAGTCACTTAGGTAGGAGAATTTCTGATAAGGAGCCTAGTCTCCATCCAGTTTTCTACGTCAGCGAGATGGGGTGCACTTATTTTGGAATTTTGCCAAGCTTTTCTTTGGATCTAAAAGGAGTTTCAACTTTACAAATTTTTAAATAGTTAAAGCTGTTGTAAATAATATTATAAATGAATGTCCATGTATTGTAAAATATGTATTTATTTATATTTGGAGAACAAGGCTTGGTTGGAGACCAATGTAACTAAGTAATACTAATAACTATAGTTACTCTTGGACTAATCTAGTTAGAATCTAACTAGTTACTTGGTGACCAAACACTTCTCTTCCTATAAAGAGGAAGGTTTTATCTCCCAAGTAAGACATCAAAATTATGGCAATAAAATCTCTCCTCAAGCTTCCTTCCTAATTCTCTTGTTTCACTCTCAATTTGTATTATTTTATAACACCTTATCAGCACGAATTGCTTAATTCATCTTTTGTATCAAGAATCAAGAGTACATGGTAGGTGCTCTTTTAACTTTCATGGCTTCGGCCTCCTATACCTTTTTGGCCGCCAGGTAATTATATTCTAATCTTTCTTGACAGTGGTAAGAGTATACATTTATATTGATGCACCAACATCTAGCTTTATGCTTTTTCACTCCCTAGACATTAGATCTCGTACTAAGTTTCTTTCGGTGGAGTTATATTCCTAAACATATAGTACGTACTTAGTAAGGAGCAATATAATTGTGGCCTAAAACAATACAAAAGTGAGAACTTAAAAGTTGGAAGTTAATTTAGTAGTTTTAGTACTACGGCTTATTTGGAGTTGTTTTGTTTCACATTGATTAACCTCTATTATATGGGACTCACAATTTTATGATCCCTTACCAATGAATACTAATTTTCAAAGCGTTAAATTTGATGATATGTGAAAGAAATTAAACCAAGCCACATTGAAGATTCTAATGAATCATTATATTATGGTAAAACCCTATATGTAAAGCCTTCTTGTAATCACCGATTGATATTAATTACTGTATTTGATTTCCTTTCAATCATATCTATGTTAGTTTGTCTTTGACTACATTTTTAATCACTGATTGATATTAATTACTGTATTTGATTTCCTTTCGGTCATATCTATGTTAGTTTGTCTTTGACTACATTTTGTCCACACAACTCAATTCATCTACTTATCAGGTTCGTTTGATAATATTCAAAATCTCATTTGGATGATAAAAATGTTGTGGCAGCGAACAATAAGAGCATATAGAAGCATTTGATAGACTATGGCATAGTGCACAAAACTTCTTAATTTGTATGGGTAATACTATTTTAATTACTGTTTTTCAGAGCATGAAATCCACCCTGCACCATCATTAGTTTGGATATCTTACATCAGAAGATCATTTAAGAAACAGAGTTTATAGTCGAGTACTAAAAAGTGATTATATTTCTCAACTCTGGTTATTATAAGTATATTAAATTGATTATGCTTATGACTGACCATGTAATGGATATTCTTATTTTAAATAAATAAAGCCTGAATACTTAAAGTATTCTTTTACATAAGGTTCACAGTGATTATTATTGAAGAAATGTATAAGAGAAACATAATTTATATCATGCCTCAAAAATTGCTCCGCAAGAGCAATATGAAAAATTCGAGAGATATTATGACATGATTTTATGGTCCACTTTGAACTGTAATACAGGTTACAGGAAATGTTCGACCACAAGAATTGATATATTTCATGTTTTGGTAAAGCTTAATTATTGTTATGCATAAAATTATAAAGTGGTATTATTTTAAAAGACTCGAGAGTGAGTCTCGGTGCACTTTGGCCTATTATGCTTATTAGTTTAGGGTAAGACGGTGGATTCAAGCTTCATTGCACCAAGAGGGTAAGACATCGGGTTTGAGTTCCCGTGCGCTATGATGATAATATAAGAAGTTGGGTTCAAGTCCATCACATTATGGCTTAAAACGCCTTTAGATGGATAAGACATTGGGTTTAAGTACCAATGCACGATATTAATGATATAATGATGATTAATGCAGAATAATGAATTTTTAATAAAAGCTGTGAAGCCCGTCAGGTTTGATATGCTCCATTCCCTGAAGTGAATGTGGTAGCAGTACATGATAAGTCAGAAAGATGACAAAATAATTATTGTGTCCGTATGAATGAACGTGGACCTGACAAGGGACAAAATAATCGGCATCATTGTGAAAATTATAAAAGAAAGAACACTATTGGTTCTCAAAATGATCCTTTGAAAGGTGAAGGTAATATTTGCCTCAATGTCGTATGAAATGTCGTGAGCACGCGATTGTTGTGTGACCTAATTTGATAAATTATATAAATCCTCCATCAAAAGAAAGGAATACAAAGTGGAGGCTCACTTGACCTTTCAAAGTGATGTTGAGGTGGATCATATAAATATGATAAACATTAAGACATGACAATGAGTTTATATCAAATTTATGAAGCACATATATAAAATTATAGTCCATTCCTTGAAGAGAATGTGACTCGTGATAAGCATCGTGAATGCTGGCCCAATCTTGAAAGTGAATTTGGCAAGATATGATAAAAGATATGGATAAAGACGTGCTTATGTATTATGCTAGTAGCACAACTCACCTCTAGGAGAGGTTTGAGAGAAATTGTTATTAAGGTATAAGTAGCCATTGATCATCTTTTCGCTAATGATTATTGAAGGGAAAAGGTTAAAGAAAGAAATGAGTATTGCCTATAATAATTTTGATCATGAACGAAATGATATAATTTTCTCCTTTAAAGGATATGTTCACCGTACGGTTCGTGTTATGAAATATGTGGTAGTACACAACTAACTGGGAGCTCTGAAAGAGCCAATTTATTACTACTTTGGAGGAATGAAATTGATTGTCAAGAAAGCATTATATTGTCGTAAGTCTCAAAGAAACTTATTGAGTTTCAAAGGTATTCGCCAAAGTGGCCATTCATATTGAGACTATAAATGATGGAAAGATTTCATATCTTTATATTACTGCAGTCATATAGCGGGTAAGAAATAAATGTGAAATGTTACCCTGCTTCCCTCCTGTTTGTACTACACAAATATGAGCATGATGATGGAATCACATGCGATGATAAACTAGAAGTTTATTGAAATAAATATCAGTTGGCATGACCGGTTGGCCATTCCGGTTCTAATGTGATGCAAATATAATTAAGAATTCACGTGATTATATATTGAAGAAATAAAAGATTCTTCAAGAATACTCTTGTGCTACTTGTTCTCATGATAAATCGAACATTATACCAGCTAAAGTTGGGATTGAATTCCTCAATTCTAGAACATAAAAAGGTGAATATGGTCCCGTTCACCTGCCATGTGGACCGCTTTACTATTATATGATTTTAATAGATGCATCTATTTTATGGTCACATGTGCATTTGGTATCAACTTGCAGTTTGGTTTTTGCAAGGTTTTTTGCTCAAACTGTTAAATTAAGAGCATGGTTACAAACTATGAAATTATGTTGATAATGCTGGTTTATATCTAAGTTGGTTTAGCAGAAATTACATGCCTCTAATTAGTTGCTAAAAAATTGGTTATGAGAATAAATCTCCCAAACAAAGTTTTGGTATGAGATGTGTTATTTAATATATAGCAACTTATATGCATCAAGCCAACATGGTTCCCCTATCACAATTGGTTCAAGGTCAGGAACCAAATAATTCCCATCTAAAAATGTGAATGTGCGGTATATGATTCAATTGCTCCACCATAACGCACAAAGATGGGTCCCCAAATAAGGTTGGGGTAAATGTTAGATTCCTAACATTAGGGGGAGAGATTATAAGTAGCTGAAAATAAATAAATTATATATAATGAATTATCACTAGAATGATCCTCCTACTAGAATTAAAGTCCTTGAAGGATAGAGTCTATCGTACGCCTGTAGCGTGATAGACCAATCGGTTCCAAAGGTAAATCTCCTTGAAGAAGGAGAGGAGCAAATGGTCAAAATGGCCATAATAATGAGGCAAGTCCTTTAAAAAAGCACCACGACATAACACTTCATGAAACCTTGGGAAAGGTTCAGGTACCTAGAAATGGTGAAAAAATGAAGAGATCTCGATAAGTTATGTCGCATTGGAACCGATCTCAAATGACTGTCGACAATATCTTTGATATAATGTAGCGCTCAACATTTAAATGGTGACGAGGATCTTGAATTTAAATCTATCAACAAATGTGGACAGATAGATGATTGGCCAAATGAAAATATGCAATTCAAGTATATTTGGTTTCACGTGGTAAATATGAAATATTTTGGATCTATAGTCCAAACATTTGAAGATATAATGTCAGTGGGATATAAAGAAACTTTCGAGCGAAAAGCGAGATCAAAAATAAATCCATAAGATATAAAGTACGGCTCGTGCCTTGTGGTATAAAGATTTCTCGCAAAAGTCCTGACATTATTGTATGGAGATTGTTCTCCTGTGGTGGATGCAATGAGGTATCATGTAGTATGGAAGTGCATGAAAAAAAGACTTGAATGCGTATAATGAAATATTTTCATGTATAGTGAAGTTTATATGAAAATTCTTAAAGGATTTAAAAGGTCTTAAAGCGATTCCATTGAGTATGCCAATGGCAGTAAAATCGCTTAACATAAAGAAAGATCAATTTTAGATCTCACGAAAATGGTCAGCAAGTACCATCTCTTAGTGCAATTGATGCACTTATGTATCCTGCTATTATTATCTATGAGATAATGCTTTTATTGATATGCAAGCAAGATATAACCGTACTCTACCCGTGGAGACATCATAAGGAACCAAATAGTGATATAAATTTATTATTTCTAACCAATATTATCAAAGGTTTGTTGGTTATGAAATGCAGGGCAGCATTTATATGATCTCTATAAAATTCGAGCTCAAACAAATTATATGTGTGCATATATGGGTGTTGTCATATCATTCGTTCTATAAGGCAGTCAGTTATTGCTAACTCTTCAAAAATGTGAAGGAGGCAGTCAGTTATTGCTAACTCTTCAAAAATGCAAAGGATTCTCCTTGAAGAATGAAGTTCCACTACATTATATGAAGACAATGTTGCTTGAACATAATTCAACTGAAAGAATGATACATTGAAGGTGAAACGCGAGAAATATATCTCGCCGAAAATTATTTTCCAGATGATCGTCAAAATAGCGGTGAAAGTATATTCAAGAAATTCAAGTGACAAGTCAGCAGATTTATTAACTAAGGCATCATCGACCTCAACATTTGAGAAGATGGTAAACAAGACTGGGATGCGCCGACTCCGAGAAATAAAGTGATGTTTTCATTAGGGGGAGTGAAATACGCGTTGTACTCTTTTTTCCTTAGCTAAGGTTTTGTCCCATTGGGTTTTCCTGGCAAGGTTTTTAATGAGGCTGCTATCAAGATGTATTATTAGATATGTGTACTCATTTTACTTCACTAGGACTTTTTCCCACAGGTTTTTCCCATTAAGGTTTTAACGAGACACATTATCTATTAATGGACATTCAAGGGGGAGTGTTATAAATAATATTATAAGTGAATGTCCATGTATTGTAAAATATGTATTTATTTATACTTGGAGAGCAAGGTTTGATTGGAGACCAATGTAACTAAGTAATAACTATAGTTACTATTGGACTAATCTAGTTAGAATCTAACTAGTTACTTGGTGACCAAGAACTTCTCTTCCTATAAATATATCTCCCAAGTAAGACATCAAAATTATGACAATAAAATCTCTCCTCAAGCTTCCTTCCTAATTCTGTTGTTTCACTCTCAATTTGTATTATTTTATAACAAAAGTTCAAATATACGTGTTTGTAAGTATCACTTAAATTGGTCCCAAATTAAGGGTTGAAATCAACTATGATTTGCATTTCTACAGCAGATCTGACTTTTTTAGATGACCAGAACAAGTACGAATAATTTAATAATTTGAATTATATATAAAAATACCGTCCTTAACAAATGGACCCTGCAGAAAACCATAACTTTTGAATGGTCAAGTGGAAAATGTAATTGACCGGGTCAACCTTTGGGCTTTGGGACCTCACGATTTTATCTTCTTGAACTTTAATCCAAAAGGCGACTTGACAATTGGATTCTTGATATCGCATTATATGACCCCCTAACTTTCTTCTTCCCCTTTTATTGCTTTTGCTAAGGCAAGCTGTCACGACCCAACCGGAGGGCCGCAACGGGCACTCGGTGCTATTCCACCCGGGCACCCCTTATCATACATTTACATTTTTATCTAGGTGAGCCACATACTGAATCATACATTTCTATTTGTCAATCATACTAGTCCCATTGGACAGCAATACCTTTATATCATCATTGACATCTATGCCCATATCAATGTACATAAGCCGACGAGGCTAAAAAAATGAAATTCAAAATATAGGCTGACAAGGCCAAACCCATCTAACCATATACACATGTCTACGAGCCTCTAAGAAGAGTGTGTCATATCATATAGGCGGGACAGGACCCCGCTATGCCCATAAATATGTACACAAAAGAATCAATACCAAAAGCTATAGCTCCGAATGAAATGGAGCTCCGCTATGTAGTCCCTGAGAAATGTAGCTATGGGCCAAGTCTGTCTCCCTGGGCACCTGCGGGCATGACGCAGCGTCCACAAACAAAAGGACGTCAGTACGAAGAATGTACAGAGTATGTAAAGCATGATCAATATCAATATAGAAGCATAATAAGCAACATGAGAAATAGCATAAGATGGGAGATAGCAGTATCAACGTCATAAGCACTTACTTGCCTTTCATAGGGACTTTCCACTTCTAGCGCGTATTCGTGTACAAACATCCATATCCGTATCCATACTCATATACGTACTCGTTTACATTTTGTATCCATACTCGTATCCATATACATATCCTTATTCACATTCATATCATATACATATTCGTATTCGTATTCGTATCATATCCGTATTCATACTCATATCCATAGCATATAAATAACATTTACATAGCATGCCCGACCACGAAGGTTCGGTGTTTCACATACCCGACCATGGCTAGGCTCGGTTATCATACATACTTGGCCAACCAAGGCTCAAGGTTACACATACCTGGCCCTACCAATGCTTCAAGGTTATCTGTACCATCTGCAGAGGTGTGCGCGCTTTACATCAATATATACATATTCTACCCGGCCTTATAAGCTCGGGATTCCATAATAGTCATACATAGATACATATACATAATAGCTCATAAGCATCTTTACTATTATCATCACTATCATTATCGTCATCGTTATCTCCATCGCTATTATCGTCGTTCATTACATCTATCCTTATAGGATTACTCGTCATATGAGGAACTTAGTACAATCGTAATATATATCAAGAATCATAAGCTTGTAGCTTTGAAGATAGAATCATTTGGAGGACATCATAGACTTATAGAAGATTTAGATGATTGGCCAAAGAACCATGCCTTATGAAAGAAGGGTTAGCCTTACATACCTTTTTTCCGTTCAACTATTTTACCACTTGCGCGTTCTCCTCCAACGCTCACGTTTCTACCTTCATTAAAGTTATATTATCATTAGAAATCGATAGATAGCATACACGATTAAGACTTAGAGAAAATCGGACAACATCTCCTTTATTTATACGACATTCCTCCATATCATAAATCAAGTCCCAAACGTCAATAATACATTCACAGTATCATAACAATAGTCCTTATTCATACACATTATCTACATTTCTCAATTCACTTCCAATCACCCATATCCATGGTCATAACGCACGACTACATTCATTCATATACTTTTCCTATCCCATGTTCTTAACATCATTTATAACATATCAATATCACAACACATCAAGAATCATGACTCGATTCAAGATATTACTCAAAATGGCACTATTCCACATTCATGACCCATTTTTCTATAACCTTCCACAATCCAAGTATTTCAACTCTCAAATACCTTAAACAACATATAAATACCCTAAATCTTACATTAGATGTTGTAGGAACAAGCTTGGGTGGAAATACTTCACTTGAGCCAAAACCCTAGTTCATCTCCAATGAGATTTCTTGACTTGGATGATCTTTTAATAGGTTTCTTACACTTGATTCACTTAGTTTATGTTGTTGATCACTAATACCTCTTGAATTCTTTTGGAATAAATGTAGAGAGATGTTTTAGAGAGAAGGGGTGTGATATGGAAATGAAATGAAATAAAACTTGGATCCCTTATTTAATGAACCAATCTGTCCCCGACCAGATATACGGACCAACATACGATCCGTACATTTTATACGGGCCGTATGTTTGGTCCAGCGAAGTATGTCGTTCTGGGCTGATTATAAGGTCCAACATACGGACCGTATGTTTTCTACAGCCAGTATATTTGGCCGTATAATCCCCAATTTTCCGAGGTTTATTTTCGTCGACTCGTTTGATCTCCAATCCTTATGGAACCTTCTTAACACTTGTTTATCACCTCATTAACAATCTAAGGGACGTTATAACTCTTCTCCAAAGCATCACTAAATCCTCGTTAACTTGTTACTCGTAATTCCTTTTTGATATCTATCGTAAGCCTTGTCTTCTCTTGGAAAACTTTCTCCCCCTATCTCAAACATCTTTGAAATCTTAATTAGGGTCATCGAATGTCATTTCTTACTTATCGAAATACCATATACTTCGTGCTCTTCATTAGTCTATTCACTGTGCATCAACGGAAAATTTTCCGAGGTGTAACATTCTCCCCCCGTTAAGAACATTCGTCCTCGAATGTTAAGTCGTTGGGGATTCTATAAAAATTTCGCCAGAGTTTCCCCTATAATATGGCACTACCATCCTGTCACAACATCCCATAATATCAATGCCTCACAGGGCCACAACATAATAGCAATAGAATTTGGCCACACACGACCCAAAAGCATAAAAGGAAAACATACATACCTTATGATCTTGATATCTCATCTTGGATTTCTTCTAAGGGATGAAATAAATACGGGTACTTGGATCGCATAATTTCCTCCGCTTCCCATGTCATTTCTTCTCATTTATTGTTTCTCCATAAAACCTTAACTGAGGCCACCTCTTTGTTTCTAAGCCTCCGTACTTGCCTATGTAGTATGGCAATATGTATCTCTTCATAAGTCAGCTTTTCCGTCACTTGAACATCATTTACTGGCACAATCCTAGTAGGATCTCCAACACATTTACGAAGCATCGAGACATGGAAAACTAGGTGAACTGACTCCAAATAAGGAGGTAGATCTAACTCATAGGCCACTTTGCCTATTTTGCGCACAATCTCATAAGGCCCAATGTATCGGGGACTAAGCTTCCCCTTTTTGCCAAATCTCATTACATCCTTCATTGGTGACACTTTCAAGAATACCCAATCTTTCACTTGGAACTCTAAGTCCCTTCGACAATTATCCGCATAGGACTTTTGACGACTTTGGGCTGCTAATAACCGATCTTGTATGAGCTTGACTTTCTCTATGGCTTGCTGGACCAAGTCTGGCCCTATTAATTTTGTCTCTCCTGCCTCGAACCACTCAATTGGGGATCTACACTTTCGCCCATATAAAGCCTCATACGGTGCCATTTGAATGCTAGAATGATAACTATTGTTATAAGCAAATTCAATGAGTGGCAAGTGATCATCCCAATTACCTCCAAAATCTATCATACATGTCCGTAACATATCTTCAAGAGTCTGAATAATACGTTCAACTTGTCCATCAGTCTGCGGATGAAATGTCGTGCTAAGGCTTACTTGGGTCCATAAACCCTCTTGGAAGGACTTCCAAAAATTAGCTGTAAACTGAGTCCCTCTATCAGAGATAATAGATACTGGGACACCATGGAGTCACACTATCTCTCTAACATAAAGCTTTGCATAATCTTCCGCCACATATGTCATTCTGACTGGTAAGAAATGAGCTGACTTCGTGAGTCTATCCACAATCACCCATATAGAATCATACTTACGTCGAGAACGGTGTAAGCCTGTAATGAAGTCCATGTTAATTACTTCCCACTTCCAAGTTGGAATTTCTATAGCTTGCAACAATCCGCCTGGCTTTTGGTGCTCGATTTTCACTCGTTGACAGTTGGGACATTGAGCTATGAATTCTGCTATATCTTTCTTCATTCCATTCCACCAATATATAGATTTAAGATCATGGTACATTTTCGTCGCTCCAGGATGAACAGAATAACGAGAGCAATGAGCTTCTCTCAATATTTGGTGGCGTAAACCTGCCACATCGGGAACACATAATCTGCCTTGGCATCGAAGAACTCCGTCTTCTGAAATCTCAAATGATGACTCCTCCTTCTGAGGGAGTGTATCTTTGTAATGCATTAGCATGGAATCTTCGTATTGTCGCCCTTTCGCTTCCGCTACTAGCAACGAGACTGCTGAATTCTGAATGGTAGTTCCCCTGCTACCTGAGTCCACTACTCGAACTCCTAAGCTAGCTAACTGCTGGAGCTCATGAGACCTTTCTCTCTTCTCCGGTCATACATCACACAAACTTCCCATAGATCTGCGGCTAAGAGCATCAGCCACAACATTTGCCTTTCCGAGGTGATATAGGATATCAACATCATAATCTTTTAGCAATTCCAACCATCGTCGCTGCCGCAAATTCAACTCTTTCTGCTTGAAGATATACTGAAGGCTCTTATGATCTGTATAAATATCCACATGGACACCATATAAATAATGTCTCCATATCTTTAATGCATGAACCACTGCAGCCAATTCTAGATCATGGGTTGGATAATTCATCTCATGTTTTTGTAGTTGCCTAGAAGCATACACAATCACTTTACCATGTTGCATCAACAAACAACCTAGCCCAATGCCTGAAGCATCGCAATAAACAAAATATCCTTCCAATCCCTCTGGAAGTGTCAGGACTGGGGCAGAAGTCAATCTATCTTTTAACTCTTGGAAACTACGTTCGCAATCATCTGTCCATTGAAACTTTGCTGATTTCTGGGTCAACTTTGTGAGTGGTGCAGAAATAGAAGAAAAACCCTCAACAAATCTCCTATAATAACCTGCTAAGCCCAGAAAGCAACGAACCTCCGTAGGAGTTGTGGGCCTTGGCCAAGTCTTCACGGCCTCAATCTTTTGACTATCTACCCGAATACCATCGGCTACAACAATGTGCCCCAGAAATTTCACTGAGTTTAACCAAAACTCACACTTAGAAAATTTTGCAAACAACTCTCGAGCTTGAAGAACTCTAAGGACAACACGTAAATGATCCGCATGTTCTGCCTCGGATCTAGAATACACCAAGATATCGTCGATAAACACAATCACAAATAGATCTAGGAAGGGCCTGAACAAGTTGTTCATCAAATCCATAAATACTGCTGGTGCATTAGTTAGCCCAAATGACATTACCCGGAACTCAAAATGACCATATCTTGTTTTGAAGGCTGTCTTAGGGATATCTTTCTCTCTAACTCTCACTTGATGATACCCGGACCTCAAATCGATCTTTGAAAACCATTTGGCACCTTGCAATTGATCAAATAAGTCATCAATCCTCGGAAGAGGATATTTGTTCTTAATCGTCACCTTATTCAATTGCCGATAGTCAATGCACATTCTCAAGGAGCCATCTTTCTTTCGGACAAACAATACGGGTGCTCCCCACGGGGATGGACTAGGCCTAATAAAGCCTTTCTTAAGCAAGTCTTTCAATTGCTCCTTCAACTCTTTCAATTCTGCGGGAGCCATTCTATAAGGAGAAATGGATATAGGCTTATTGTCTGGCAACACATCAATAGAAAAATCAATCTCCCGCTCGGGAGGAAGGCCTGGAAGCTCTTCCAGGAACACATCCAGAAATTCATTCACCACGGGAACCGACTGAAAAGTTGGCGATTCAGCTTCTACATCTTGAACCCGAACTAGATGATAAATGCATCCCTTCGTGATCATTTTCCTTGCCTTTAGATAGGAAATAAACCTACCTTTTGGTGACGCAGTATTCCCTTTCCATTCTAAAACTGGTTCTCCCGGAAATTGGAAACGAACCATTTTCATTCTACAATCAACATTGGCATAGCAAGAAGCCAACCAATCCATGCCCATAATGACATCAAAATCTACCATTTTTAACTCATGCAAATCAATCATAGTACAACGGTCACAAACCACAACTATATAGTTTCTATATACTCGGCTAGCTATTGCCGATTCACCAATGGGTGTAGACACCTCAAAAGGTTCGATCGACTCCGGTTCGACTCTAAATCGACCCGCAATATATGGAGTAACATATGATAATGTGAAGCCCAGATCAATCAAAGCATATACATCATGGGAAAATACCGATAATATACTTGTGACCACATCAGGAGAAGACTCAAGATCTTGGCGTCCAGCCAAAGCATAAATACGGTGCTGAGGACCGCTAGAAATGGGGACTCTCCCTCTGCCTCTACCATGGCCGATTGTCGCATGTGAACCTAGCCCCATAGGGCGTACAGATGCTGAAGATCCGGCTACTGACGCTGAACTCTGGGTCGTACCTCTACCATAAACGGAGGGGCAATCACGCATAATATGGCCTGGTCGACCACATGAATAACAAACCTCTGAACCCAATCGGCATGGGCCCCAATGTAACTTCCCACACTGGGAACATCGTGGCATGTGTGGCCTCGCCTGACCCGAATCACCTCTAAACAGAGATCCCGAAAAGCTCTGACTCGGCCCGGAATAAGTGGACCTATCAAATCTCTGGCCTGAAAACCGTGGAGGCACACTAGTCATAGAATGGCCTGAATTCCTAGAAAGCTGCTGTCTGTGCCCGCCTCTAAACTCACTCATCGGACCCGAAGATCTGGCCCTCTTGCTATATCTCCTATCATGCTCACGTTCACTTCTTTGCTGTTGTAGACTTTCTTCCAAATTTTGAGCATGGGCTTGAATGCGTGAAATATCCATATTGTCCTGAAGGGACGCAGTCAAGCACCTATCCATCAAATGTGGCCCTAGGCCTTTCACAAATCGGTGCACTCGGTCACCCATATCCGCTACCATGGACGAAGCATACTGATACGCTCAAATTACACCTATTAATGGTATAACGCGGACGTTGTCAAATATAGTAACCCAACAAGGTTGGGGTCGAATCCCACAGAGAACAATATGTAGGTGATTTAAGCAGATTAGGAATTATCACTAACAATAGCTATGCCCGAACGCATCATTGGTGATTTTTGATAAGGTTTTGATAAAATATGAAAATATAAATTCTAATCTAGAAAGCAAGTAAATTGATCAATGGCAACAAGAATGGAATAAAGGAAACTACTTCTCAAGTAACGATCCAATCTATTTCACGAATTATAAATAATAGCAAGTTTATGTTATTTAGCCTCGGATAATGACTCTAAATCAACTTCTTCCGAAGATTAACTAGACTACCCAATTGAAGATCCCTCAAGCAATTAGGAGCATTAAGAACACCCGAATATGGCTACAAGTGGTATTGCCTATTCCTAGGTCAATTTCCATTAGATGAGGGTTAACGCCCCAAATTCATGTTAATTATTCTATCCCAACTCCGTTCTTCCTCTTCCGAGTTTCAAACAAAGTAAATGGGCGAGTTCAAGGGTTAGCTAATCCATTGAAAACATTCAAGAACAAGAATAATTAAAATAGCAAAAACTTACTTGATTAAGAGTAATGCAAATGAATAAATAAGCACAACAAGAGTGTCAATCTTAATTGTCACCAAGAGATTTCCATCAACAAGGATTAAATAGAAGAGAGAACATTTATGTAGGAACCCTAGCCCCCAACTTGTGAAAGCTGCCAAAGATATCTAATGTTTTGCCCTAGTTTTCTATTTATAGGAACTGGAATATCAAAAATCGTAAAAATCCGAGTTCTGTTCGGTCTGGCCCGAAATTCCTTCAACGCGATCGCGCCATGTGTCTGCGCGATCGCGTGGATGACGTCAGCTCCACTCGCCTTACTTCAGCGCGAACGCGTGTGTTCACTGCGCGTTCGCGCAGAGTCACGGACGCGCGTGACCGCGAACGCGTGATATTCATGCGCGAACGCGCAGAGCAATATTTCGCCAATAATTTCCAGAACCTCCAGTTGTTTCCAGTTTTGCAGTTTTTTTGCTTGTTTTCCACACTTTGGCTCTAGAGACCCCGTATTACCTGAAACATACTAAAAACCACGTAAAATAACATAGACTTGCTTAAAAACAAGTAAAACTTATAGTTAAAAAGCATCGATTGTGGCGTAAAATCACGCCACATCAACACCCCCAACTTAAAGTATTTGCTTGTCCTCAAGCAAGCCATACAAAACCACGACTCAATCTAACACCTAGATATTATAGAATAACAATGTCTACATTGGTTTTGACTCTGAACTACCGGCATGCATGTTTTTCTTCCAAGGACCACCCCAATTTCTGTTTTAAAGCAATATACACAACTCAAGAACACTACGACTAACAATGAAGCTTCAATGAATGACATTACATTATCGAACATATTATGGTGCACACAAACGCTACTTTAGGCGGTCACTTTATTTTGTTCAATTCTCATCCTTATGCCCTCACATAGACCAAAGAATGTCCCAACACACATATATACGACAAGAATGAGACGAAGACGAAAGAGAAGAGTAAAACACTCACACTCACAAAGAAATTCATATTTACACATGCAAATACCATAGGCTTGCCCTTATTTTCTATGTTCTCATCCTAAGATCGTTCGGTTGTGATCGCATTAGGACTTTTTTCGGCTTGTAATGTAGGTTTAGGGACGGGTCGGATACTTTTTGGATACTAGTGACTCACCCTCCTTGAACACTACAACATCTTGTCACCTTAATTCGCCTCTTTTCTTTCCACCCCTTTATTTTCTTTCAGTTTTCGACCTCGATGTGGTTTTACTTCTAACCAACTTACAATTCTTTTTGCGTTACAATTTTCTGATTATATCTTATTCTTTTTTTATGTATATATATATACGCAACTACCACATCGAATCTCCACTAGCAAACTCCACCACCCCCAACTTATGTTTTTAACATGTACTCCACATTTAATTCACCCCCAACTTAGGCATTTTGCCTCATCTAACTAGTAGCATCAAGGAGGGAACGGGTGCGAAGATGGATTAATTGCACAAAGGGTAAGGTTTCATAATTGGCTAGCCAAGAAAAAGGTCAAAAGGCTCAAAAGGGAAACTAGGGGTATTTAACACTTTTGGTAAGGCTTATTTAGGCAAAGTGACTATTTCAACAAAGAAAGCCTAAGATCATCTCACAACCAAACTAACTTTCAGATTTCATACAAGACCAACCGGGCAAGTTCTAGATTATACATGCATAAACAGAATCAAACTAACAGCTCACACACACACATTGGCATAAGGACAATTATTTTTACACTTGTGACCTCCTAAGTAGTCTTTTATCACACACAATACCCCAATAATCATAATGTCATATAAAGAATCAATCATGTTAATCAATCCTGTTCTAAGTATGCATTTTTCAAATTTTCGAGGGGTCCAAAATTTCCAACAAACCACAATACATGCCATTAGTTACCAAGTAGTACCAAATAAGCCAAAATTACTCTACTCAACCTAAGCAACATCTCAAACATGCCAGTTTCAACAAAATAAAACCCCCCTCAGGAAAAGAACTCTGGCAAAGAAAAGCCGAGGGGGTTCCTAAACACATATTTACGATACAACACTACCAGATAGTCACCCCCAACTAAAAAAATTTTAGTGTCCTCACTGCATCCCATAAGCATACCAAAAACAAAAAAATTAAAAACAATAAAAGAAAATCTGAGGCATACCTACTAGCACTGAGTGCTATGGTCATCTCTACTCATCCTCATAACTGGAGCTGCTGGGTTCTGGAAGGACAAAATCTTCCTCATTTTCCTCCTCTTCATGCTGTGCTCCGCATACACTCCTCGGAATGCTCATCATTTTGTTCAAAAACTTGCTTTGCTTTTTGGCGTGCTCTCTTGCCTTTTTCTGCCTTCTCTCTATCTTACCCTGCTTTTATTTTATATGCTTCATGTCCTCCACCACACCTGCTAATGTCGGACCACCAGGACCAGAGGGAGCTGTAGATGTGCCCTCTCCATGTGGGCCCGAAGGGAGACTAGCCACTAGCTGCTGAATCCGATTGTCCACCCCATGGACCTGGGTGGAGATATACTGGAAAGGTCTGGCGGCTTCTTGCAGTGGTGGCAAGATTGGTATACCCATGGGAGGAGCCGGTGCCCCACCAGTCGAATCTGATGCAGTAGAGGTGAACTGCCCAAATGACGGGGCTGCTACATCAATCCTCTTTTTCTTCTGCACATTCCCGGGCCCTCTCTTCTTCAATGGATGAATCGGTCCACCGGGGCCCTTTTCTTTGTCACCTGGCCTTGTGGGCACCCCATCAGTGGCGCACAAATAAGTGATCAACGACGGGAAGAATAGACTCTTAGTCCTTTCAAGCACCACCTCCCGTATTTCTCGCATAATAAGCCTCCCCACATCAACCGGCAATTCTTCCATCACAGCACAAATTAACTTAGCCCTCTCAAGGGGCACCTCTGAATCATGTTTAGAAGGCATCACCCTGGATGTCACAATATCTAGCCAAGTTTTGGCCTCAGCAGTGAACTCTGTTGAATCAATCTTTCTTTGCATTGTGGTCAACCACTTCGGTTGCTCCCCACCGTGAAGGTGGGTCACAAACCATTGTTGCCGCATTTGTTCGTACCGCTGTGCCATCTCACTATTGTCACCATCCTGCAGATTGTAGTAGGCATTGATTCGAGAAGCATTGCACAGGACATCTACACCTCTGACTTTGACAATTGCCCGATGTGTAATGTCTACCTCTGCAGCATTTGCATAGAATTCCCGCACAAGGGTATGATTTGCCCTGATTGGTTCATCCGCAAAGCGTATCCAGCCGCTTGTTACCAACCTTCCATAGAACTCGGGCATCTTTTCCTCCAAATTTTCTGTTACAATGCCCCTCTCTTCGATGAAGCTCTTTCCCAGTAGTCTATCATATAGCTTCGAACATTTTGCTGACTGGAAAGTGGTGGTGTCATAGTATTCAATCAAGGGCACTTGGGCAGCATTGGATGATGAAGCCATTTTGCAAGTTTAAGTACCTACAAAACAAACGCAATACATATGAAATCCTACAATGATGTATAATGAGGCAATTAGGTCAAGGAAATTGGCCACCCAAGTTTTGAGCAGCTCTGTGCGAGCATTCTGTTTGTGCACTGGCTATTTTCCTTCAGCGCGATAGCGCAACAAACTGGCGCAATCGCGTCAATTTAATATTTTCTTCACCGCGATCGCGGTTAAATAGGACGCGTTCGCGCAACTTTTGAGCCATTATTCAGCGCGTTCGCGTATATTATCGGCGCGATCGCGCTGAGTCGTTTCAGATTCTCAGAACATTTTCACAAACAGGTTATGGGCATCATTTTTGGGGCTTCAATTCAATGATTTTTAGCACGTATTTTGCCCCATTTTTTTCTTTTCATATCAACACCCAACTCTCAACTCACATCACTCAACAACTAACAACAATTTTCATGACATAAAATTCAACAATTTTATCAAGTTTTTATGGTTAAACAAGTGAAAGTCAAGTTTCTTTCACAAATTCTAACATTAAAAGAGGATAAAAACAACCCTATGAACAAGAGAATGAGAGAATTACATACCTTGTGGTTGCAAGTTGAAGAATTTATCAAAAATTTGAAGTTGGGTTTGAGAGAGAATTTAGGGAAATGGGAGGAAAATGGGGGTTTATACCCCCTGGTCTTCTATTTTGTATTGTACCTGAAAAACGCGTGTCTGCGCGTTCGCGTGGACATACGGCGCGTTCGCGCAGAGTTATTTTATTTTTTTAACGCGTTCGCGTCAGTTTATCGCGCAGAGGTAAATCAGGCCCCATTTTTCCAGAGTCAGAAATTAAGTACAGAAACCAGTCTAACAACTTATAACTCATGTTTCAGCAGCAGCTACTGACTTGTGGCTGTTCTGAAAACCCAACCTGCTCAAAACAATTCCAAAAATTTTAAAACTTTGCAGATTAGTCACAAATCATAAACTAAACTGTTCTAAAAAAAAAATTCAAAAATGATTTAAAATTTTTAAAACGATGGGTTGCCTCCCACCAAGCGCTTAAGTTAACGTCGCGGCACGACGGTTACCAACTTTACCGTTTTTCTCGCCATTTGGAGCTTATGAATTGGGCACCTAACTTGGAATCAAGTTTGTGACCACGAGCAGCGGGGGGTGGTAAATATCTGATCGCGCCAAGTAAAATATTGTTCATCCTACACTTCTTGCTTTCAAGTGAGGAATGTCATTTTGCCTTGTTGAATTTTCAAATTGCAAAATATAAGGCTCTTGAACTTTTTGAATTATGACATCCTCTTTTTCCCCCGGATTGGGGTCAACACTAACCATATTGTTCAGAACAATGCTTGACTCCAATTCATTTTTTTCTTTGGCATTCCCAATTAACTCATCTTCATGATTTACCCTTTCATCTTGAGCATTGGGGAGTTCATAATGATTTGCCCATGAAGGATTTTCTTCATCTGTCATCAAACCAAGTTGGAGACTAGTTTCCAAGTATTCTTCCAAGGATTTTTGATTTTCATTACCCTCACCTAGCAGGCACTCCATCATGAGTTTGAACTCACCAATTTGGCCATGCTCACAATAAAAGTCATTACTAAACAAGTTTTCATAGAAGAATGCCATTTTTTTATATATATAAAATAAGATAAAACACAGAAAACAACTACACAAATATTTACGGGTTCGGTTCAAAGCAAGTTAGCTTATTTCCTAGATTAGCCAAAATACGCCAATTGTTCCCCGGCAACGGCGCCAAAATTTGATACGCTCAAATTACACCTATTAATGGTATAACGCGGACGTTGTCAAATATAGTAACCCAACAAGGTTGGGGTCGAATCCCACAGAGAACAATATGTAGGTGATTTAAGCAGATTAGGAATTATCACTAACAATAGTTATGCCCGAACGCATCATTGGTGGTTTTTGATAAGGTTTTGATAAAATATGAAAATATAAATTCTAATCTAGAAAGCAAGTAAATTGATCAATGGCAACAAGAATGGAATAAAGGAAACTACTTCTCAAGTAACGATCCAATCTATTTCACGAATTATAAATAATAGCAAGTTTATGTTATTTAGCCTCGGATAATGACTCTAAATCAACTTCTTCCGAAGATTAACTAGACTACCCAATTGAAGATCCCTCAAGCAATTAGGAGCATTAAGAACACCCGAATATGGCTACAAGTGGTATTGCCTATTCCTAGGTCAATTTCCATTAGATGAGGGTTAACGCCCCAAATTCATGTTAATTATTCTATCCCAACTCCGTTCTTCCTCTTCCGAGTTTCAAACAAAGTAAATGGGCGAGTTCAAGGGTTAGCTAATCCATTGAAAACATTCAAGAACAAGAATAATTAAAATAGCAAAAACTTACTTGATTAAGAATAATGCAAATGAATAAATAAGCACAACAAGAGTGTCAATCTTAATTGTCACCAAGAGATTTCCATCAACAAGGATTAAATAGAAGAGAGAACATTTATGTAGGAACCCTAGACTCCAACTTGTGAAAGCTGCCAAAGATATCTAATGTTTTGCCCTAGTTTTCTATTTATAGGAACTGGAATATCAAAAATCGTAAAAATCCGAGTTCTGTTCGGTCTGGCCCGAAATTCCTTCAACGCGATCGCGCCATGTGTCTGCGCGATCGCGTGGATGACGTCAGCTCCACTCGCCTTACTTCAGCGCGAACGCGTGTGTTCACTGCGCGTTCGCACAGAGTCACGGACGCGCGTGACCGCGAACGCGTGATATTCATGCGCGAACGCGCAGAGCAATATTTCGCCAATAATTTCCAGAACCTCCAGTTGTTTCCAGTTTTGCAGTTTTTTTGCTTGTTTTCCACACTTTGGCTCTAGAGACCCCGTATTACCTGAAACATACTAAAAACCACGTAAAATAACATAGACTTGCTTAAAAACAAGTAAAACTTATAGTTAAAAAGTATCGATTGTGGCGTAAAATCACGCCACATCACATACCTAGCCAAAGAATTGAAGCGGAGACTATACTCTAGAGCACTTATGCTACCTTGCTTCAAGTTCAAGAATTTATTGGCTCTAGCTCGCCGAACTTCTGGAGGCATATAGTGTCGGAGGAAAGCATCAACAAATTCTTGCCATACTGGGGGAGGTGCATTGTCTCCCCGTGAAGCCATCCAAACAGTATACTAGTGGATCGAGACATCTCTCAATCTATATGACGCTAACTTCACCGATTCGGTGTCCGAAGCATGTATCAAACGAAGCGTCCTCAACATTCCATCAATAAAATTCTGAGGGTCCTCATCCGGCTTTGATCCAAAGAATTCCAGAGGGTTTAAGCTAATGAAATCACAGTCCCTTACACTAACAGCCCTATCACCTAGCCCTGTACTTTGCCGCTGAGTTTGGGCAGCAACCAATTGAGTAAGCAAATGAAAGGCCTCTTTTACATCTTGGCCTGAAGCATCCGGTGGAGGAGCCGGAGGTGCTGGAGCTGGAGCTGAGGCTCCCTCACGCTCCTCAGAAACAGGCACTGTCTGGGAGGACTGAGATTGAGCCGCATTCTGGGACTCACTTTCCTCTACAACTGCTGGCGATGCTCTTTCAGCCCTCTTTTCCGCCACTGTCTTGCCCTTTTGGGCTGCTATAGCCTTTCTCTTTACAGGCATCTCTGAAATACACAATACACGGTTAAGGAGAAGGAAGTTCTTATATCATAGCTCTATCGCACGATGTTGTGAAGAAAGAAGGTCAATCATTCCTTAAATGCCCGCAGCCTCTTGTTTATAAGTGTGGTGCGCAACACACCCATAACCAAGACTCTACTGGACACGGCTCGTATACACACCCTAGGACAAAACTACTCTGATACCACTTTTGTCACGACCTAACCGGAGGGCCGCGACGGGCACCCGGTGCTATCCCACCCGGGCACCCCTTATCATACATTTACATTTTTATCTAGGTGAGCCACATACTGAATCATACATTTCTATTTGTCAATCATACTAGTCCCATTGGACAACAATACCTTTATATCATCATTGACATCTATGCCCATATCAATGTACATAAGCCGACGAGGCTAACAAAATGAAATCCAAAATATAGGCAGACAAGGCCAAACACATCTAACCATATACACATGTCTACGAGCCTCTAAGAAGAGTGTGTCATATCATATAGGCGGGACAGGACCCCGCTATGCCCATAAATATGTACATAAAAGAATCAATACCAAAAGCTATAGCTCCGAATGAAATGGAGCTCCGCTATGTAGTCCCTGATAAATGTAGCTATGGGCCAAGTCTGTCTTCCTGGGCACCTACGGGCATGACGCAGCGTCCACAAACAAAAGGACGTCAGTACGAAGAATGTACTGAGTATGTAAAGCATGATCAACATAAATATAGAAGCATAATAAGCAACATGAGAAATAGCATAAGATGGGAGATAGCAGTATCAACGTCATAAGAACTTACTTGCCTTTCATAGGGACTTTCCATTTCTAGCGCGTATTCGTGTACATACATCCATATCCGTATCTATACTCATATCCGTACTCGTTTACATTTCGTATCCATACTCGTATCCATATACATATCCTTATTCACATTCATATCATATACATATTCTTATTCGTATTCGTATCATATCCGTATTCATACTCATATCTATATCATATACATATCCATAGCATATAAATAACATTTACATAGCATGCCCGACCACGAAGGTTCGGTGTTTCACATACCCGACCATGGCTAGGCTCGGTTATCATACATACTTGGCCAACCAAGGCTCAAGGTTACACATACCTGACCCTACCAAGGTTTCAGGGTTATCCATACCATCTGCAGAGGTGTGCACGCTTTACATCAATATATACATATTCTACCCGGCCTTGTAAGCTCGGGGTTCCATAATAGTCATACATAGATACATATACATAATAGCTCATAAGAATCTATACTATTATCATCACTGTCATTATCGTCATCGTTATCGTCATCGCTATTATCATCGTTCATTACATCTATCCTTATAGGATTACTCGTCATATGAGGAACTTAGTACAATCGTAATACATATCAAGAATCATAAGCTTGTAGCTTTGAAGATAGAATCATTTGGAGGACATCATAGACTTATAGAAGATTTAGATGATTGGCCAAAGAACCATGCCTTACGAAAGAAGGGTTAGCCTTACATACCTTTCCGTTCAACTATTTTACCACTTGCGCGTTCTCATCCAATGCTCACGTTTCTACCTTCATTAAAGTTATACTATCATTAGAAATCGATAGCTAGCATACACGATTAAGACTTAGAGAAAATCGGACAGCATCTCCTTTATTTATACGACATTCCTCTATATCGTAAATCAAGTCCCAAACGTCAATAATACATTCACAATATCATAACAATAGTCCTTATTCATCCACATTATCTACATTTCTCAATTCACTTCCAATCACCCATATCCATGGTCATAACACACGACTACGTTCATTCATATACTTTGCCTATCCCGTGTTCTTAACATCATTTATAACATATCAATATCACAACACATCAAGAATCATGACTCAATTCAAGATATTACTCAAAATGGCACTATTCCACATTCATGACCCATTTTTCTATAACCTTCCACAATCCAAGTATTTCAACTCTCAAATACCTCAAACAACATAGAAATACCATAAATCTTACCTTAGATGTTGTAGGAACAAGCTTGGGTGGAAATACTTCACTTGAGCCAAAACCCTAGTTCATCTCCAATGAGATTTCTTGACTTGGATGATCTTTTAATGGGTTTCTTACACTTGATTCACTTAGTTTATGTTGTTGATCACTAATACCTCTTGAATTCTTGTGGAATAAATGTAAAGAGATGTTTTAGAGAGAACGGGTGTGATATGGAAATGAAATGAAATGAAACTTGGATCCCTTATTTAATGAACCAATTTGTCCCCGACCAGATATACGGACCAACATACGGTCCATACATTTTATACGGGCCGTATGTTTGGTCCAGCGAAGTATGTCATTCTGGGCTGATTATACGGTCCAACATACGGACTGTATGTTTTATACAGCCAGTATGTTTGGCCGTATAATCCCCAGTTTTCCGAGGTTCATTTTTGTCGACTCGTTTGATCTCCAATCCTTATGGAACCTTCTTAACACTTGTTTATCACCTCATTAACAATCTAAGGGACGTTATAACTCTTCTCCAAAGCATCACTAAATCCTTGTTAACTTGTTACTCGTAATTCCTTTTCAATATCTATCGTAAGCCTTGCCTTCTCTTGGCAAACTTTCTCCCCCTATCTCAAACATCTTTGAAATCTTAATTAGGGTCATCGAATGTCATTTCTTACTTATCGAAATATCGTATACTTCGTTCTCTTCGTTAATTTATTCACTGTGCATCAACGGAATATTTTCCGAGGTGTAACACAAGCTTCAAAATAAATTCATTTTGAGTTCAAACATCAACAATACACAGGTTATTAAACTCACCCCTAAATATTCTTGCTAAGGTTTGTCTCATCACCATATTAGGAGAGGTTGGAACTTCAATGCCACATATAACGTCCTAATCTTATAGGTCAAGTTATTGTATGCTCTTGCTCAACCTTTATGGTATTGAAGCGTCGCACATCAAATAAAAAGGGATGGATGATCTCCTTATATGGAGTTGGGTAATCCTCCCCTCATAAGCTAGTTTTTGGAGTTGAGTTAGACCCAAGATCCTTTTTGACATGGTATCAGAGCAGACCCATCTCAATTATTGTGTATCGACGTTGGACCCATTGTATTAAATTGCCCAAGCACTAGATCTCCAACTCCAACCATGGGTGTAAGGTGGGGTGTTGAAAAATCTCACATCGGAATGAAAAAGAAAAGGGTGGTCTCCTTAGATGAACTTGGACAATTCTCTCCTCATTAGCTAGCTTTTGGAGTTTAGTTAAGCTAAAGATTAATACTTAATATGTGGTCTCACACTTTTATCCCCTTGAATTATAATTAGAAAATTAAATTACTCTCCCATACGAGTATCTGAAGCCCAGTTTTCCCATCTCATTTCGATGCAAATTTGCCAATAGGAAACTTC
The DNA here is from genome assembly GCF_019175385.1 of Lycium barbarum. NCBI lineage: Eukaryota > Viridiplantae > Streptophyta > Magnoliopsida > Solanales > Solanaceae > Lycium > Lycium barbarum. Next base: position 98,066,546 of record NC_083338.1, on the reverse strand, counting down.
CGAGCAAACCATTTCAAATAACTGCCAATGGCCCTTAAAACTGTTTGCAAAGCTAAACACAAAAGTTCATAGAGGCAAAGCCAAAATTTGTAAAGATAAGGAACACCATTTAAAGAGCGAGGAATATGTGGACCATATATATAAGTACCAATGGAGTGTTGAGACAGAATGTCTCACATTAAAATCCAATAAAATTAATGAGTTTAGAGGAATTTGACATTTTGTAATAAGTACCGAGTAAAATAATTTACTAGAAAGGGAGGGGAATGTAACTTCAAAATGTAGTTTATAAATTTCTCTGCATTATTTTGGGAGAAGATTAAATTTTGAAAAACTTAAATTCAAACTCTATCAATGTCCTGCATCCAACTTCGATATTTGCATTAGCTTATATATTAGCCTACATTCGAAGGTGCAAAACCTTACAGGAGTTAGCGTGCGAATACTGTCAATACTTCACCTATTAGTACTTGATTTGAAAATTTAAAAACGCTAAGCAAGGCTTTATATTCAATGAATAAAATTCTCTATTTCAAGTTTCTATTCATTTTCAAATATAAATATCTCACAAAGTGATAGGGAAGCTAATGGAGTTGCGGACCAGTTAGCAAAAAGAGGATGCGAGCTAGATACTTTTGGAAGCTTGATCATGTACCCCAATCCCCCCGCAGTTGTTATTTCTGTATTAGAAAGAGACGGAATGAGTACTATTCTACCCAGGCTAGTCTCTCTATGCAATAACTCTTAAGTTTAATTAATGAATAGAATATCCTTTTTGCCGAAGAAAAAAAAAATCTCACAAAGTGAATTTATTTGAAGTTCCCATTCCTCAAGATATACGAATTATAAAAGTTCAGCAAGTATCTTTAGGAAAATCATATATAAACTAAACGGTGTTACAATCCAAAAAAATAGAGTACTAGTTTTGAGATTTCACTAAATAAAATATGCAGGCCTGCAACAAAGGCCAAAGTCATAAGCGGCCTCCTAAACTTGTCCCGAGATTCCTCATGACCACCCAAACTAACGCTTATTCCAATTTGACACCTAAGCCATTCTGAATTTGCACCACATAAACACTTTTTTAACAATCATTGAAAAATATGAGTGTGTGTGGTTCACTCACGTATGATGTGGCAAAATTGACAAATTAAATTATGACACGTGGCATTTGGCCTCAAAATAATTATTAGAAAATATTAACTAATTAGAACAAATAGTTAAAAAAGAAAGAACTGGACCCACCCCCAACCCAAACAATCACCCCCTTTATTCTTCTTCCTCGTTAAACCACCACCACCTTTCGCCGTTCTCCCACCCCCAGCAGCCATCCCCCCACCCAACCAACAATTATTCCCCTTTTCTTCCTTCAGTTAGGTCCACCAATGCCTTTCCAAGACTCACCCCTCCTTTCTTTTCCCTCTCCTTAGGATCCCGTTTTACTTTCTTCACCGTCGAAATCCGCCACCGGCCACCGCCGGACCACCATTATAATTATGGTCCTTCAATCTTTAAAGTTCTTGCTAAATATAAGTTAATCAATGAAAGGTGAGAATGCACACTCCATAAAAAAGAGAGTGGTAGAAGTGGTGAGTCTCCATTTTTTCGGTGAACAAGATGGTGATGGTGCTTTTCAGATTTAGAAAAGATAAAGAAAATGGTGATCAAAAGAAATATCTAATTCACAAATTATTTTTATAGAAAGAATCAAAAGAAACAAAAACAAAAGAACAAAAAAAGAAAAAAAGAAATTGAAGAACAGAAGCAAAAGTGGAGAAGACGAAGAGGGGGTCGAGGGGGGGGGGGGGGGAGGTGACTGACGCATGGGTTAAACGCATGGTCCAGTTTTTTCATTTTATTTTTATTTTATTTTTATAATTTAATTAAAGTCATATTTTAAAAGAGGTAAGTTTTTAACAAAAATAAAAAATAAAAAAAATTAGTATTTAAGAGTAGATAATGCGCCCAAGAAAAGTGTGTTTCACTTTTTTTGTCATGTCAGCAAAAAGTGTTTATGTGGTACAAATTTGGAATGATTTAGATGTTAAATTAGAACAAACGTCAATTTAGTTGACCGTGAGAAATCTCATGATAAGTTTAGGGGCCGCTGACTTTCGCCTTTAACAAATAACAAGTATGTCATCAAAAGATGACATGAGTGCACATGCACAAGTGAAGCATCAATGATCCACGCGCTATTAGCTGGAAAAAAAAAAATCCACACGCTATTATGGTTTTCTTGATCAAGTGTAAAACAGAACATAATAATAGGACTAACAACCAATAATATGAATTCATTTTACTTTATTAGGAATAATATTGATTCTCCAAGATACGTGTACATTAATCACTTACTATGAAATCATTACAACTTACGTATAATTTCGAAAAACTTGTTTTAATGATCTAAGCTTTTAGAAGAAGCATATCGTTATATATATATTAATAAAATCCTTATATCCCTAGTGGTAGAATTCAGAGTGAAGCGTCCATACGTCTTAATTTTTGTGGGAGAGGCACATTTTGATTTCCTATCTATTTTGACATAAAATTTACATACTTAAATTAAAATAGCATAAAAACTAGCTACTTAATTACTATAAATCATGTTATTTTATACCTAAAATTATTAAGATTATCTTTGAAAAAATCAAAATAAAACAATTGCTCAACTTTCTGAATAAACTTATCTTTCTCAAAAAGAGTGATGAAGTTTGGATTACGAGGGTAAAAATTTAATTTTTTTGTTACTTTGAGTGTTAATTTCATATTTAAAATAAAACTAACTAAAATAATGTTACTACAAATTTCATATTTCTATAGGTAAAATTATTTTAAAAACTTATAATCACAGAAAATTTTTGAATCTAAACAGTAATAACGTTTTTTATTACAAAAGAAAAACAGTTCTAACATAGAAAAGTACTGCCTCTAATTTCATATCAACATATGATGGTCATTTAATAAATTGAAGCTTTTCAAATATTTGTCGTTTTAAAATAAATTATTTAAGGAGTATATATTTTTTAGATCGATCTGTTTTTACCGTTTTAATTAGTGATATATTTATGGGGAATAAATATACAATTTGCTCACTTACATTGCAAAAAAATAGCTCAAAATTTATATTGCAAAGCTTTAACCCAAGAACACTTTTATACATTACTTATACACTTATATGCAAAAGACAAGTACATTATGTATATAGGTGTTTGCAGGTATATACATAGTTATACGCCTATATACATAAACACCCATATACAATATTATAACTCATACACTCATATACACCCGTACATCATATACAATATTATACAATATTACAACTCATATACACCCATATGTACCCATATACAATATTATACACTAGTATACAAAAATTAACTTCGCTTAATTCTTCCTTGAAGCCAAGCACCAAATCCATCCAAAACGCCTCAAAAGCTACACCACATCACCCTAAATTTCAGATTTAGGTTCCTCAATACGTACCCGCTCTTTTGCAACAATTTCCACTTAAAATGGATTTTATTTATGGAAACCTGATTACAAACTTTGAAGCCTCGAGCTTCAACAATGGCTGCTTATGGAGTTTCTGCTTCTTGTTCATGTTAAATCAATGGATAATCACATTTTTAACTTCAAACAACATATTCTATTCAAAAAATTCAAACTCCTCAAATCAAATTAAAGACAACTTCGAACTCTATAAATGTCAAAATTGAGATTTGTCATGTACTTGGCTTGTATTTAAAAAAATGAATTACTCCAAATATTGTTGCTAATATTTGTGTATTTCATTAGAAATTAATTATTAAAATTAAATTGTATCTCTAATTATAAACTTTGATGTTGTGAATTGTAATTATTGTACCATGCCCGCATTATATTGAAAGAATAGTGATCGAGTTAATAGTTGAATGCAATAAGAGAAATGCATATTTGCTCTTCAATGCTCTGCACTGGCTCGTCCATTTTAATGTTGGAATTTGAATTTACGTTAATTAGTACTAGTAGCTTAAAAAAGATAGTAATTTGTGTGGTGGGAGAAGAGATAGGGAGAAGGAAGGAGTGGGTGGAGACAGAGGGGGATAGGAGAGGGGTGTGAGTCATTTTTTGTAAGATTTAAAAAAATAGATTAATTTTGGTAGTATTGTTGCCCTAATTAACATAGGGTGTAATTATCTCAATATTAAGGGAATTTAAAAGAAAAGGAAAAACATGCTTGGACAATAAAAAAAAGGGATAATTACACTCAGTATCAATTGGAGTACCAATGATACAAAATTTAGCCCATATTTGAGTTTCTTGCCCACAGTAGCCCATCTTCAGTTTAAACAAAAAGTACTTTTAAAAAAATGACACATTCCCCTCTTCCTATCCCTCTCTCTCCACTGCCTCCTCCTTTTTCGTTTTTTTTTTAATTTTAATTTTTTTTTTGGAGTTCGCCACTGCCTCTTTTTTTTTTTAATTTTTTTTTTGTTTTTTTTTTTTTATTTTTAATTTTTTTTTTAATCTCCCTCTGTCACGCCGGATCTTTAATTTTTTTTTTATTTCCCCTCTCCCTCTGTCACGCCGGATCTTTGATGTTTGAACAGTTGGTTCTGGTGGTGGTGTTGGAGTAGGACGGAGAATGGAACTCCAGCGATGACTGTATATGGGTGTATATGAGTATATAATATTGTATGTCAGTGTATATGGGTGTATACGCCGGAGAACGGAACTCCGGCGATGACTATATATAGGTGTATAAGAGTGTATATGGGTGTCTAGTATTTTATATGGGTGTATATGGATATATATGGGTTATAATATTGTTAGGATGTATTATATTGTATAATATTGTATATGGATATATGAGTTATAATATTGTATAATATTGTATATGGGTCTATAATATTGTATGTCAATGTATATGGGTGTATAATATTGTATACGGGTGTATATGGGTGTATATGGATATAAGGGTTATAATATTGTATATGGGTGTATAATATTTGTATACAGGTGTATATGAATGTATATGGGTATATGGATTATAACTTTTGTATAATATTGTATATGAGTGCATAATATTATATATGAGTATATGGATTATAATGTTGTATAATATTGTATATGAGTGTATATGGGTCTATGAATTATAATACTCTATTAAAAAAAAATTAAGAAATAATAATAAAAAAATAAAAAATAAAAAAGGAGGCAGTGGTGAACTCCAACAATTTCTTTTAAAAAAAAATTAAAAAAAAAATGAAAAAGAAGGTGGCAGTGGAGAGAGAGGGGAGAAGAGGGGAGTTTTGAATTAGAGCTTTGCAATTTAATTTTTAAGCTATTTTTTGATAATGTAAGTGACCCAATTATATATTTATAAGCCTATTAAGCAGCTCTTTTAAAGACCGATAGTAGGACTCCTACAAATGGGGAGGGTACTTTATAAGTTCTTCTTGTCATAAATGAAAAATACATTTATGGAAACACGAGTAGTAAAGTTCTTTGAATTATGTAACTAGATCTTTAACGCAACTTTAATACTACTACAAATTCAACGAATCTAGCAAACCTTTTCCATTTCACGCTGAACAAACTTTCCACAGTTCACGTAGGAAGGGCCTTTCCGTCATTTCGGTCATTCCGCGTCAACATTGGCGTCTTATAGACTTCCATCACATTACTCTGCAGCTCTCCTACTAAATCCATCACATAAGATGACAAAAATGGTCCCTTATGTTTGAGGGTAGGTCCAAAATAGTTCCTCTAAGTATGGACTCAATAATTTTGATCCTTTAAGTTTGTTAAGAATTAATAGATTTATTCACCATAAAAATATGTCTGTTATATTGGACGAAAAGTATAAAAATATAAAAGAAATTAGCGGGAGCTCACATTTACAACAACAACAACATATCCAGTGAAATCCAACAATGTGGGGTCTGGGGAGGGTAAAGTGTACGCAGACCATACCCCTATCTCGGAAGACAGGGAGGCTATTTCCGAAAGACCCTCGGCTCAAGAGGAATCACAACGAGAAAGGTTAGATAAGCACAAGCAGTTCAAAGCAGAATGCAAATGAAACTAAAGAAAGCGAATAAGTCAAAATAGAACAGTATGAAAAAAGGGAGCAGTAGCTATCACAGATAAATAAGATAATCTAAGTACAAGAAACCACATATAGTAGCAAGAAACAAAGGACAATAGACTATAGATCGAAACAACGACTACCTACTAGCCTTCTACCCTAATCTGAGTCCTCCAAAACCTCTTATCTAAGGTCATGTCCTCGGTAAGCTGAACCTGCGCCATGTCCTGTCTCAGCACCTCTCCCAATACTTTTTCGGCCTACCCCGACCTCTTCGGAAACCATCCATAGCTAACCTCTCACCCCTACGCACTGGGGCATCTGTGCCTCTCCTCCTCACATGCCCAAACCATCTCAGCCTCGCTTCCCTCATCTTGTCCTCCACTGATGCTACTCCAACCTTATCCCGGATATCTTCATTCCTAATCCTATCTCGATTGGTGTGCCCACACATCCATCGCAACATTCTCATTTTCGCAACTTTCATCTTTTGGACGTGAGAGCTCTTGACTGCCCAACACTCTGCCCCGTACAACAAGGTCGGGAGCTCACATTTAGAGGTACAAGTTTCATAGTTTTTGTTATTTTAAATTTATTTCTAGAGTCTGATACAATTTTTTGAAGTTAATTTTTGCTATTTTTTTTATACCTCTTTAGTATCTAGTGTAGTTTTTTGTGTTGCATATTTTAGGATTTGATGAGACTTTCTTAGTATGTATAGCTAAGTCTTTTTTTTTTCCTTTTTCTGCTATGTCGGTTAAATCTAACAGATGAAATTTGGTAAATATTTTATAGAGATTAAAAATGTTAACTTTTGATAAACTTAAAAGATCAAAACTGTAAAGTGCATACGTAAGGGATTATTTTGAACTCACCCTCAAACATAAGGGACCTTTTTAGTCATTCTCTCAAAACCATCCCACCTAAACAAACCTTTTTCACCGAAACCATCAAGAACTTTCCTTCTTTCTCTTCTTCCTACAACTTGCCCCCTCCCAATATGTATATTCACTCTACACCTTATCTCTTCCTTCAATTTTCCATATACCCATTTCACTTTATCCATCTTTACACATATACTCTCTAATATGGGTAATGATAACCCAAATTTGCCAGATGATCCATTGGTTGTTGACTCCTCATCCAAAGGAGGTGGCTATGCATTAAGTGGCAAAATAATGCTAAGTGCAATAGTCATCTTATTCGCTGTCGTTGTTTTCATGGTTGGTCTTCATTTATATGCACGTTGGTACCTTTTAAATCAACGGCGTCGTGATCTTGTTCGTCGACGTAGGGTTCACCATCGTCGTACACATATCGTGTTTTACGTCGATAATAATAACTCCGGTTTAACCCATGCAAACCGGGGTCTCGAACCGGCTGTTCTTAACTCCTTACCGGTTTTTAACTACTCCAACAAAACTCACACCGAACCGATTGACTGTGCTGTTTGTTTATCCGATCTCGAAGAAAACGAAAAGGGCAGGATTTTACCTAAGTGTAATCACTCTTTTCATTTGGAATGTATTGATATGTGGTTTCAATCTCATTCTACTTGCCCGCTTTGTCGGTCTCCGGTTGAGCCGGTTAACGAACCGGATGAAAACCGGGTTGATCAGGTGGTAGCTGTAACTGTCAATGAACCGGGTGAACTTGGTGAACCGGGTTCAAGTTCCGGTTTATGCAACTCTTGTCAGGAGAATAGTAGTGTTAATAATACGACGTCGTTGGGTGGAAGGAGAAAAGGAGTGGATGTAAGAATTGACGTGCCACGGAGGAATAACGAGTTATTGGAAGAGGAGTTGGAAATGGGACTCAGGCTGAGTTCACCAGCGAGTCAATCAAGATCACCCGCGAGTCGTTTATTGTCTTTGAGAAGGATACTCAGCATGAACAAGAAAACACCCACGGGAGCTAGTAGTAATTCATCCGGTGTCGGAACAAGTAATTGCTCAGCCGAGTTCGATTTAGAAATCGGGGAAATTGCCCCGGTGTCTAGCAATTACCGTTCACCTCGATCACATATCGGCAACGTTCATAATGCATCACATTCACAACTCAGTGAGTGACCAACTCGGGCACAAATATCTAGGTAAAGATAGCGGAATATGAATAAAAAAATGTCACGCTAGGAACGTTGGATTTTGGGAAGTGAAAGACAAGAAGACAAGTCAGAAAACTCGTACTGAATGTCCTAATACACGTGGCAATTTCATGTGGACCTGATGGTAACATGGCAGTGATGGAATGGAGGGATTGCTGTTTTTACGCAGTCATGGTAGACTTTAGGCCGTAGAACTGCGAATGTTTGACTTGTAAATATGAGGGTAGAGTTAGAAAAGTGCAACTTGTAAAGCATTACGTGCAAGAGTCACTTACAATGTGTTTATTTCTAAATTCGTTGAATTCCTTTTATCTAATTCTAAAATTATTTGAAAGCGTTGGTTCAAATTTGCCTAAGAGGCTCTAAATTTATGACTGATAGTTGGTAAATGGAATCGTTCAATCGTTAGAAAAATACAATTCACTTTGCAATATGATTAGATTTATCTAGTCTTATGTTAACTCTACGTTTCTATACGTTTCCACTATGCTACAACTTTTCAATTTTACTAATCCAATTTAAAAGAATCAAGAGATGATGTATCATTTTTGTTTATCCCGAATTTGAATAATCAATTAAATTTGTGGGCGAGATATAAGATATGTGGATGTGCCTTGAACCCATTTGAAAGAGAAAAGAAATATATGAATATACTATGAGGAAGCAACTAATAATCGGCGGTTTGCTAATACTCGTATGTTTACTAATATGTGTGTGTTACTTGATTGAAGAAATGTGATAGAGATGAAGACAGTGAATTCGGATTGCAACACAATAATAAGAGAGAGATTTGTATATATTTCTAGTACAAAGGAATGTTTTTGATGTTAAGGAGCCAACCCCTTAAAAGGGGGCAATGACCCTTATTTATAGTGTTACCTCATGGGCCCCTTACAATAAGAGAAATCCAAAAAAACAAAGAAAAGAATCTGACGTGGATTAGGTTGGGTTAGGTTAGCCGTACGGTCTGACACCCGTACGATTGACAATTGAATGTGTCAAGGACGTTATCGACGTGTGGCAATTGCGCAACGGATCTCCCGGACCAACGGCCACGAATAAACGGACTAACGGCCACGACCAAACGGACTAACGACAACAACCAACTCGGCCATGAAGAAAACCAGACCAAATGATGCCCTTCCTTGGCCTCGGTCCGAGCGTTCCTCCGGTTCAGAACAAAAGTCTTCACACACGTTCTTGTCCCATTCTTCCCTCGGTTCCGGGTCTCACCGGTTTAACGCATATTCGGTTTTTACCGTATACAATTTTATACCTATTTTAACCTTATTATTAAATATTAATCTCTCCGTATTAATTTATGTGATATTTTTTGGTCAGTCTAAAAACAATGATACTTTTCTGTATCTAGTAACAATTCTGCTTTAAATATGACCCTTTTTGCTCTTAATGAAATGATTTCTGATCACACAAATTTCAATTACAGTAGTTGTTTTTAGATCATAAATTTCAAGTCTTTCTTTATTTCTTAAACTTCGTGCCCAGTCAAACACCCTCGTATAAAATGGGGTCATTTGCACGATTACCCTTAAAAGGCACTGGTCTTTAATTTTTCCCCCTTAAATTGGTGGTCTTGAATTTTTGCCCTTCGCCTAATACCATGGGGTTTGGGGTTCGAACCCCGGTTCAGCAAAAAAAAAAATTCGCAATACAGAGTTTTGTAGTAAAGTTAGGCCTATTCGGGCCAAAGTTAGGCCTCAGGTAGAGTTTTGCATGCAAAACTCTGCCTTGCGAATCAAAACCTCTGCCTTGTGAAATTCCTTCATTTTTTTACTGAGCCAGAGTTCGAACTCAGAACCTTGGGGTATTAGGCGAAGGGAAAAAATTACAGACCATCAATTTGAGGGACAAAAATTAAAGACCAGTGCTTTTGAAGGGCAATTAGCACAAAAAAATGTATAAAATGAACCTGAGGGATTAATAATAATTAAAGGTTTATAATAAAATTAATACTTATCATGGGGTGTACCAAGTCAAACATGAACGACAAATAGACATGGACGGAGAGACTAGTAAGTTGAGGAAAAATACAAATTTGTAAACTATGGTGAAGGGATTGAAAAAATGAAGATGACATATGTTACGTATAACGTATTTGTATACGGTAAAAATCAGATATATGTTAAACCGGTAAGATCGGAGACCGAGGGAAGAAAGGGACAAGCACGTGCACGAAGACTTTCTTTCTGGATCGGAGGAGTGCTTGAACCGAAGAAAATGAAGGGCATCATTTGGTCCGGCTTCTCCATAGCCGAGTTGGTCGTGGCCGTTGGTCCGTTTGATCATGGCCGTTGGTCCGTTAGATCGTGGTCGTTGGTCCGTTTGATCCGTTACACAATTGTCACGCGTCAATACCGTTCTGCCACATTGTGCTGCCAATCGTACGGTTGTCAGACCGTACGACCAACCTTATCCATTTTAGGGTTATTCTTTATTCTTTAGGGCCTTATGTTGTATGAAGCCCATGAGGCAAAACTATAAATAGGGGTCATTACCCTACTTTTAGGGGCGGGCTTCTCAGATCTAGAACGTATTGTAATAGCAAAATATACAACATTCTCCTTCTTATTATCTGATTTTGGTCCGGATTTATTGTGTTCCTCTCAGATTTGTTCAATAAAGCAATATCATATATTATCTAATACACACATTATTACAAGCCATCAATCACTATTCAGATTACTTATAGCTCATCTTAAATCGTTTTCTCTCAATCAAAGAATAGATTAAAGTTCAACCACATATCCTATACCTCACTCATAAATTTAATTGATTATCCAAATTTGGGGTAAACAGTTTGGCGCCCACCGTGGGGCTAGGATAATAGTGGTCTTTGATCTTTACGCATCTCTTACCCGTCAGAATCGAAACAATCCGTTCTATGTGAAAACAGACCAAATGGCTAACAGTGGACAATCTGGTCACGTCAACAACAACGAAATCGTGGCCGAAAATGAAGATAGTGGACCACGAGGATTACCGAATCCTGCTGACCCGAACCCCGTTAATTCGAGGGAGGGCCTCAACCGGCAAAACACCGTGGACCAGGAGAATGCCGCCCAGCCGGCCACTGATCCTTTAAATACTCACAATTCAATTACTTTGTCTCGGACACAGGGCCGGAAAGAACCGGATACCCCGAATGATAATATTGACTTACGTTTAATTTTTGAAATGTTGCAGGAACAGAGAGAAGCGATTGCCGAACAAGGAATCGCAATAGCCCAGTTGCAAAACAGAAGAGATAAAACGACCCCGGAGAAGGCGAAGGGTGTTGCTGAACCCAGAAGAGATGAGGCACGGATGGTTGAAAGCAATGGGTCCGGAGCTGGTTCATCCACTGAGGTTCTGAGAATGCTCGAAACACTGGCGAAACAGGTAGACTCGACCGAAAAGAGGGTGGAAACATACAACTCTCGGGTGGATCAAATCTCGGGGGCTCCGCCTATTTTGAAAGGGCCGGATTCGAAGAGGTACATCCAAAGGCCTTTTCCTCCGAGTGCAGCTCCGAAATTGATCCCGAAGAGGTTCAAAATGCCAGATATTCAGAAATATGACGGCACAACGGACCCTCATGAACACGTGACCTCATACACCTGCGCTATAAAAGGCAATGATATGGAAGAAGATGAAATCGAATCCGTGTTGCTGAAAAATTTCGGGGAAACTCTGTCAAAAGGAGTATTGACTTGGTACGACCATCTGCCCGAGCATTCAATCACTTCTTTCTAAATGCTCGCCGATGCGTTCGTAAAAGCACATGCCGGAGCCAAAAAAGTGTAGGCCCGGAAGGCGGATATTTTTCGTATAGCCCAAAGAGACGATGAGTTACTGCGTAAATTTGTCAACCGATTCCAAAGGGAACGAATGGAGCTCCCCCCGGTTCCGGAGGAATAGGCTGCACAAGCTTTCACAAAAGGCTCAATGTTCGGAGCTCGACGGCTTCATTCAAATTAAAGGAAAGCTTGTTGGAGTACGAGGCTGTGACATGGGCAGATGTCCATAACCGATACGAGTCAAAGATTTGGGTGGAGGATGACCAACTCGAGCTTCCCCCGGGGCCAGTAAATATGAACAAAAGTTTTGAGAGACCAAGGAAAAATTACGAACCGGAGGCCAGATCATCGAGGGAAAGGTATCGACCGTATTCTCATTCGGAAAAACCAAGCTTCAGGTCGGAGAAATCCAGGGTTGGCCCGAGCCATTTCTCCGATCGGGGTGATAAACGGGTCGAGCGCCTGTCGAACAGTCGAGGTCTCTCATTCAGGAGCGATGCCGGAAGCTCTGCCGGCAACAAAGACTCACCGAGGATATCGAAGTACAACTTCAACATCAACACCTCAGACCTCGTCTCGGCTATTGGCCGTATCCGGATGTAAGATGGCCGAGACCTCTAAGGTCGGATCTGGGCCAACGGGACCTGAACATGATGTGTAAATATCATGGAACCCATGGACACAGAACTGAGGATTGTCGCCAGCTAAGAGAGGAGGTAGCCCGGTTGCTGAAGAATGGCCATCTCCGAGAACTGCTGAGTGAACGAGCCAAAGGTCACTACAAGGAAAGGGAGACTCATAAAAGGGCCAAGCCACAAAGGATGAACTAAAAGGAGATTAATTCGACTGAAGAACCTCGCTTTTCTTCCGCATCGCGGGAAGCCTCAGAACATCAGGCCATCCAGTCGCATCGCGTGAAGAAAGCGGACCAACCAACTCAGTCATCACCATCTCGCTTTCCTTCCGCATCGCGGAAGGAAAGCGAGAACCCTCGGTACATTGCGCGATCCTTCCGCGATGCGGAAGGAAAGCGGGGTTCTGCGGAAGTTGTCCTGATTCGACTAGGATTTGGATTCCTTATTTGTTATTTTTACCCTAGCCTATATATAGACATTTTAATAGCTGAGAATGGTGTGCTGGGATTATTCAAGGAGTTGTAAGCTACCGTTCTACTTTTTCTCTCTCTAGGTTATTTTAGTTTTCATCTTTTTCAACCCTAGTTTATTCATGGCTTCTTTTGTCTATGATCGAATCATGAGTAGCTAAACTTCTTACTTCTAGGGTTGTGGCGAAAGACTTGAAAGTTGATTTGATGATAATTATTATCTATTGATTTTCCATATTTTGGGTTGCTTATTTATTCTTGATATTAATTGTTTGATTATTTGGCCAATAGTTAGACACTATCTGTGGTGCGTGAATTGAACTTGAGAAAGGGAATTCACGTACGTAATAAGAATAAATAGAGTTTGTTCGATTTAATCGTTTTGCTACTGAGGATAGAGATATACCCTTTAGCCCTACTTAGTTGAATACGGAGAAATAAATGCGTTCTTGTTACCTCTGATGACCATAGAGATATAGGCGTTATAGTAACATCTACAGGCTTGTGAGTAGTTCGAGAGAATATCATAAAACATAATTAACCAGTCAACTAGTAACCCAGGAAATAAAATAGGTGGAATTGTCTGAAGATCAACTGGATTGTCGAAAGCCATAACCCTAGATCTTTCTCTCATCTGATAATTCTTACAATCTTTGTCAAGATAGTCCCAGTCACAGAAACACCCATCACAAATTGTTTACTTTTCAGTTTTAGTTTAGTACAACAAACATCTTAATTTTCACTTTCTTGAATAGTTTCATTCGAATTTGAATTAGCTTAACAGTAGAATCTAAGTCTCTGTGGGATCGATATCTGGACTTAACAGTCTATATTACTTGTACGACCACGTATACTTGCGTGTGCATTTGAGAGCAATAGTGAAGCAGAAGAGAAGACCCATGGCAGAGGCAAAACATGCATTCGTAAAAGACGAGGTAACGAAGCTTTTAAAAATAGGCTCTATCCGGGAGGTAAAATACCCGGATTGGCTAGCTAACGTAGTAGTGGTGCCGAAAAAAGGTAATAAATTTCGAATGTGCGTTGATTACAAGGATATAAACAAAGCATGCCCGAAGGATTTATTTCCGTTGCCTCACATCGATAGAATGATCGATGCGACGGCCGGGCATGAGATGTTATGTTTTCTCGATGCCTACTCCGGGTATAACCAAATCCGGATGCACTCGGATGATCAAGAGAAAACATCCTTTATTACCCGATATGGGACTTACTGTTATAATGTCATGCCTTTTGGATTAAAAAGTACCGGTGCAACTTACCAACGCCTAGTTAATGGGATGTTCGAAGAATAAATAGGGAAAACAATAGAAGTTTATATTGATGACATGGTGGTCAAGTCCCTGGAAACAGAGGACCATTTAAAGCATTTGCAGGAAACCTTCGATGTACTCCGCAAGTATAACATGAAGCTCAACCCGGAAAAATGTGCCTTCGGTGTCCGGTCTGGCAAATTCTTGGGTTTCATGGTATCAAACCGGGGGATTGAAATCAACCCGGACAAGATCAAGACCATCGAGGATATCGAGGTAGTGAACAACGTCAAAGGAGTGCATAGGCTCACCGGAAGGATAGCAACGCTGAGTCGCTTCACATCGAGGTCCTCAGACAAGAGTCATCGCTTCTTCTCCTTACTGAGGAAGAATAACGACTTCGTTTGGACACCGGAGTGTCAAAGAGCTTTACAAGAATTAAAGAGATACTTGTCCAGCCCACCGCTGTTGCACACACTAAAAGCGGACGAGCAGCTTTTTCTCTACCTTGCTGTCTCCGAGGTAGCGGTAAGTGGCGTTTTGGTCCGGGAGGAATCAGGTATGCAATTTCCTATATATTATGTAGGTAGAACTTTGGGGGATGCGGAGACCCGTTATCCCCACTTGGAAAAATTGGCATTGGCATTGGTGAGTGCTTCTAGAAAGCTCAAGCCCTACTTTCAATGCCATCCAATATATGTAGTGGAAACTTACCCCCTAAAAAACGTCATGCACAAACCGGAATTTTCGGGTAGACTAACTAAATGGGCCGTAGAAATTAGCGGATATGATATCGAATACAAGCCTCGGACGGCCATCAAGTCCCAGATCTTGGCCGACTTTGTTGCATACTTCACCCCGGCTATGGTCCCCGAGGTTGAGAAAGAACTTCTACTAACCTCGGGGAAAGCCTCGGGTATTTGGTCGCTACACAAGGACGGAGCCTTGAACCTCAAAGGTTCTGGGCTAGGAATCGTCCTTAGAACCCCGGCCGGGGATGCCGTTCCACAATCCATTAGAACTGTTAAATTGTCTAACAATGAAGCCGAGTATGAGGCTATGATTGCAGGTTTGGAATTAGCCCGGAGTATGGGGGCCGAAATAATCGAGGCAAAGTGCGATTCTCTTTTGGTCGTTAACCATGTGAATGGCATCTTCGAGGTCAAGGACAAACGGATGCAGAGGTATCTGGAAAAATTCCAAGTGATACTACACCGATTTAAAGAATGGACCATACAGCATGTACCGAGGGAGCAGAACAGTGAAGCCGATGCATTGGCCAATTTGGGAGCTTCGATCGAAGGGGAAGAAATCAACCCCGGGACTACGGTGCACTTGATGAATACGGCGATAGAAAACAGACATGCCGAAATAAACACAATGGGTTTAATTTGGGATTGGCGCAACAAGTACATCGATTACTTGCGTGATGGAAAGCTCCCGAATGACCCAAAAGAATCACGGTCGTTAAGGACGAAAGCTGCGCATTTCTGCTTGGTAGACGGTCAATTGTATCGACGGTCTTTCTTCAGACCCCTGGCCAAATGTTTGGGTCCCGGAGAAACGGAGTATATGATGAGAGAGGTGCACGAAGGAACCTGCGGCAACCACTCCGGTGTTGAAGCTCTGGTTCAAAAGATTATCAGGGCCGGTTATTACTGGAATCGGATGGAGGAAGATTCAAAGAATTTTGTCCGGAGACGGTTGTCAAAGACATGCTCCGATGATTCATCCGCCCGGGGAGTTGCTGCATTTAGTGGTGTCACCTTGGCCTTTCATGAAGTGGGGAATGGACATTGTTGGTCCATTGCCATGGGCACCAGGTAAAGCCCGATTTATTTTGTTTATGACTGACTATTTCTCCAAATGGGTTGAAGCACAGGCCTTCAAAAAAATTAGAGAAAAGGAGGTCATTGACTTCATATGGAACCACATTATCTGTCGTTTCGGCATCCCTGCCGAGATAACTTGTGATAATAGTCCTTAGTTCGTGGGTGGCAAAGTCAACGATTTCCTCGAAGGGTTGAAGATCAAGAAAATTGTATCAACTCCATATCACTCGTGTGCGAACGGACAGACGGAATCCACGAACAAAACAATAATCCAAAACCTGAGGAAAAGACTTGAAGCATCAAAGCATCACTGGAGGGAAGTATTACCGGAGGTATTGTGGGCTTACAGAACCACATCGAAATCAAGCACGGGAGAAACTCCTTTCTCGTTGGTTTACGGGGCTGAAACCCTCATTCCCGTAGAAGTTGGTGAATCGAGTCTCCGGTTCAGCTATACCACTGAGGAGTCAAACGAGGAGGCCATGGCCGTAAAACGCGACCTCACGGATGAACTTCGCGAAAACGCGTTGGTCCGTATTGCAGCCCAGAAACAGAGAATGGAAAGGTACTACAATCGGAGAGCCAATTTTCGGCATTTCCAAGTTGGGGACTTGGTGCTTCGAAAAGTCACCTTGAACACCAAGAATCCCACTGAAGGAAAACTGGGTCCAAACTGGGAAGGACCGTACAAGATAACCGAGGTAACGGGCAAAGGATCGTACTAGTTGGAATCCATGGACGGGCAACGGTTGCGCAATAACTGTAATGTGGCTCATTTGAAAAGATACTACTGCTAAGGTATGGATTCCTCGTGTTTTTCTATTAACCTTTATTTTTTGCAGGAAGTCAAGTACCGGATAAAGTTAGAATCTAGGTCTGAAAACACGTGTTGCACTGTTTTTCTTATTACGGTTTTGTCCCAAAAATGGGTTTTCAGACAAGGTTTTTAATGAGGCAACAAGTACAACGTGTTACTCAACGAAGACAAGGATAAACACACGGAAAACCGGGGTCACACCCTACGAATGGGGACTTGATAGCGCTTACCCGATCTTGCAGCTCGGATAAACGCTAGGGGGCTATTATACCCAATTTGGAGTTTACCCCGGAAAACGGAGGAGCTCAACAAAATAAAACCGGACCTTTTATATTAGGTTTCGATGTAAGGACAAAACGATCAGAATGAATCGTGTCCACTCAGTATTTGCTACGGCAAAACCAAGAATCGGACTTTCTGCATTAGGTTTTGATGTAAGGACCAAACGATCAGAATGAATCGTGTCCATTTAGTATTTGCTACGGCAAAAGCAGAAGGAAACAAGATTCTCATGTACATAAATACTTGCAATACAAAAATTATCGAAAGGTCGGATAACGATATCTCGGATGTCTTCTTGTTAAAACACCCTACCCCGATGATTATCGCCGTATTTCGGCATTGCTTCATTCATATACCCTATTCCGGGCACTACGGTCGAAATTCGACAAAGGCAACAAGGTCATAGTGAACTGAGCCAAAATCGTTAATGCCTCAAACGGGGACTGTTACATCAAAATTTAGCTAAGGCTGAAATTCAGATGTCCGAAAAATACCGGCCCTAAAAAATAGCCGAAAAATACCGGCCCTAAAAATGCCTATCGTGATTCGGAGACGTTTGAATTCACAAAGCATTAGATAAGTCCCAAGGGCAAAAAACTCCATCAAATTCCCGGATAAAATGTACCGGATGAAGAGAAAAGCCGATATTCAGGCATAGTCCGAGATAATGACTCCTTAAATCGGACCGACAATTCGGGAAAAAGTCATAACAAACATTCAAACAGAATAAAGAAAATCAAGAAAAATGCATGTTCCATTCATACAAAGGTTTTTTACATCGAAAACCTTACAAAGGCAAAAAATAAAAATAAAATAAAGTACAGGCCCTGGTCTATCCGGTATGGCTGGATCCGGAGTGTTCGGACACTGTCCGCTCGGAGTCGTCGAATTCAGCCCCGAGGGCTCCCTTAGCCTCTTCCTCGACCCTTTTAGCTTCAAGTGTCAGGGCCGGAAGATCCGCAAAGCTATGCTCGGCTTGCTTAAGGGTGATCCTCCCAGACTTCCACTTTTCATACTCAGCGGCAATAGTAGTATAAGCCTCGGCGGCCTCCATGTTCTTTAGAGCTTCTTCCAAATCGGCCTCGGCCTGGACTAGCTTTGCCACCAGAACATCCCGATCTTCTTCGAGGACCTTTTGCATTTGAGTGGCCGAATCGAGCTCGGCCTTGAGAGTGTCATTAGCATCAACCGTCTCCTCGAGCTCAGTTTTTAGATCATCACATATCGGGGCCCTCTTCTCCGCCTTCTCCTCAAACACCCTCATACATTCTTTGTACCGGGCACTCTTAGATTCGAGCAGCCGATGCCTCTCGGCCATGCTCGCAGCATCAGACTTGACAGAGTCCAGCTCCTCCCGGAGTTGAGAGATGGTGGTTTCGAGCTCACCAAGCCTTGAGGAAAAATGAGTGTTGTCTCGGCTAAGGCCGATCTTGTCCGCTTCGAGACGCCGGTTATATTCGACCATCTCGGACAGCTCACCCTTTAATTGACGATTTTCAGCCTTTGTTGCATCGAGCTCGGGTTTGAGGTTGGAAAGAGTAACTGCTTGGTTCAACTGATCCTCCTTCACCCGCAGAAGGTGCTGAAATTTCTCCGTCTCTCGGCCTTGGGCATCCAATTGTCCCTTAAGATCGTCCACCTCTTGCTGAGCACGGACGAAGGCTTCGTTGACAAGCACCACACTCTGCAAATGAAGTTAAAAACTTGAATAAACGAGATTAAAATTCTCAATGAAATTATGCAAGGATAGCTGATAAACTTACTCGATTACCCGCGTGCATATCCTCGTTAATGAGGCACTGCCAACGGACTCCGTTCATCTTTCGTTTGTCCGAGTCCGAGACAAGGGGCCTCAGGTAGCTTGCCACACCCACCGGGCGAGAAAGAAAGCTGCAATCCTCGGGAACGGTGATCACAGCCGATCTTGTCCTTCTCGGTTCCACACTTGGGGCCGGAAAAGTGCGCACCAAGCTATCCCTAGCATCGGACTCGGTGGTCGGACTAGCCGGCCTCGTGGCTCGAGGGATCGGGAGATGTTCGAAACCAGCAGCTTCGCCGGTAGCAGGAGGAGTGTCCGAAAACAAGTCATCAAACTCATCCGGTCTTGAGGCCGGAGTTAGAGAACTCGGAGGTACCTCAGCAGCTTCGGCAAAGGCAGGGATCTCTGAAGTTGCGGCAGTCTCATAGTGGGGCGGTGGACCAACATCAGTGGGGACTTCGGCCTCGGGGACCGGCTCAGTCCTTTGACCGGCTCCGGCAGTAGGTGCCTCCCCAAATCTTCTTATCCTTTGCAGAGTGGTTTCTTCGGAAGAAGCATCACCTGAAATATCGACGAATTCAATCGACCTTAAAGGAATCGGGTAATGAATTTCTCCCCCACCTGTGTATAATGCCAGAGCTGAAGGTCCTTCCCCGGCTGAAGGAAATGGTGAAACGGTGATACCCTCCTCCGGAATGGGAGCCACGGAAGGGGCCACACTGATCCTCCGAACGAGGAGCTCGGGCTCTATTTCATCCCTTGAAGTCCTAACGACGCTCCTTACCCTTTTCTTCGGTTTCTGCCATTTGTCCGAGGGCCTTTTTCTCTTGGCGGCGGTAGCAAGGATACGAGATGCACCCGCTGACTCGAACTCGGGTGCCGACGTTGCGGGTTCAGCTGCTGACTTCGGCCTTGGATCCACCGAGCCCTTAGGTAAACCTGAAAATCGAAGATGTTACAGAAGGGTAGAAGATGCAATGAATACATATAGAAGCAAAGTATTACCGTGGTTCTGGGCGACCTATCGGCCACGTGACAGGTGTCCCCACGTCCGATCGTCGTGGGCATGCTGGCTGAGGAGAGCAGTAACCCATTCGTTGAGATTCCGGACGACCGGAGGAATCCAACCCACGGCTAATATAAATAAGAAGACAAGTAGTGAGAAGATGGAAGAACTGGAGTTCGACAAAACATTCAAAAGCAATTATTAGAGCTGGGACTTACGATTATCATTCCATTGCTCCGGAAAAGGCATGTTACTGGCCGGAATAATGTCCTCGGTCCTCACACGGACATAACGTTCCAACCAGCCCCGGTCTCTGTCTTCATCCATTTTTGAAAAAATCAGATTCCGGCTACGCTTAGCGAGTTTTATTACACCGCCCCGGAACAACCTCGGGGAGTATAGCCGTATGAAATGGGCCAGCGTGAACTCTTTTTTCACATTATTGGCCAACAGCCGGAGACAGGCCACGGTCCTCCAAACTATCGGACCAATCTGGGCTAGGGTAACGTTGTAAGTCCGACACATGTCTAAAATGACTGGGTCAATCGGGGGTTCGAGCTTGAGGGTGAAAGGATAAGTATAAACGTATAAGAAGCCCACCCGATGGTCGGCGACTAATTCATCTGGCCCGGGGGAAAAAACTTGGACTGAACGGTTGTCCCATCCACAATTAGCCCGGACTAAGACGAGTTTGTCCTCGGTAATGGATGAGGGATATCGTCTCACATCAAACCCTCTATCGGATACTGGAGAAGGTTTTTCAACCTCGAAATCTTTGTTGAAATTAGGTTTGGATGGAACAATATCCGAAGCAGTGTGTTCGAAGGTGACCTTCCCCTTTGGCTGAGAAGTTGGTTTGGTTCCTTGGGAAGAAACCGAGGGAACATCATGGGAAGTGGTTTCGGTGTTGGCAGACATTTGAAAATATGGAAAAGAGAGATTATGTGAATTCGTAAAGGAATTTAAAAAGTGGAGTAAGGGAACAGTAAAAGAATTCAAAAATGGTAAAGAACGAGAGGAAGGAGCAGCAACACACTTACAAGAACGACTAGTGGAGAAGTTGGCAGAATCGTTGCTTTTTACGTAGTATAAGCAGCGAATCAACAAGAAAGTTGAAAGATGATAAGTGAAGAAATGAAATGGAGAAGCAGTGAAGAACTGAAAACAGAGAAGAAGTGAGTTGAAGAGGTAAAAATGTTCAAATGAAGAGGTAAAGGACGTTATATAGGCATGGGATCGAGGCGGTTACAGATCCCAGCCAACCGGGGAGAGCCACGTGTCCCATAATTAATGAGAAGTGACTTGAAACGACGTGCGTTACGGCGGTTGTCAGAGCTGACCGCCCGGGATGAGACACGTGGCTGATGACAGACGGGACGTGACGCAATTGTTCCCGCCAAAATGAAAAGATAAGAACGAGCATTCGGAACCGCCGGTTTTTGATTCATCCACTTCCCGTTACTCCGATAAAACTACGGTCCGGGAAGTGTGGGGACTATCTGTATACGGTAAAAATCGGATATATGTTAAACCGGTAAGACCGGAGATCGAGGGAAGAAAGGAACAAGCACGTGCACGAAGACTTTCTTTCTGGACCGGAGGAGTGCTTGAATCGAAGAAAAGGAAGGACATCATTTGGTCCGGCTTCTCTATAGCCGAGTTGGTCGTGGCCGTTGGTCCGTTTGATCGTGGCCGTTGGTCCGTTAGATCGTGGCCGTTGGTCCGTTACACAATTGCCACGCGTCAATACCGTTCTGCCACATTGTGCTGCCAATCGTACGAGTGTCAGACCGTACAACCAACCTTATCCATTTTAGGGTTATTCTTTATTCTTTAGGGCCTTATGTTGTATGAAACCCATGAGGCAAAACTATAAATAGGGGTCATTACCCTACTTTTAGGGGCGGGCTTCTCAGGTCTAGAATGTATTGTAATAGCAAAATATACAACATTCTCCTTCTTATTATCTGATTTTGGTCCGGATTTATTGTGTTCCTCTCAGATTTGTTCAATAAAGCAATATCATATATTATCTAATACACGCATTATTACAAGCCATCAATCACTATTCAGATTACTTATAGCTCATCTTAAATCGTTTTCTCTCAATCAAAGAATAGATTAAAGTTCAACCACATATCCTATACCTCACTCATAAATTTAATTGATTATCCAAATTTTGGGTAAACAATATTATTGATCTAATGAATTATCGAGTATGAGTAAACATTCGACTGCTGTGAAATAAGGGTGGATCTATGTAGAGCCAATGAATTCCATGTAATCCCTTCATCAGAATAATATAAGTGTAAATAGAGCTAAATTAGACATATTTTTCAATTATACATAAGTTGTTGGATTTATTTAACAACAACAACATATTCGGTGTATTTTCACAGGTGGGGTCTGGAGAGAAAAGACTATACGCTGATAATCTCGTGGAGATAGAAATGTTGTTTCTGAAAGATTGTTGAATTTGCTTAACCAAAAAAAAAAAGATTTTAGTGTAGTGGGCAAAGAGGTTCAAATTTTAGTCTAGTTAGATCTGAGATTCAAAATTTCAAATTCTAGGTGTCACATTCTAGTTTTTTTTTTTTCCTTCATAAATCCCCTTGCATAAATTCCTGCTATTAAGCATCTCTTAGCGAAGATTAAGTGAAACTATTCTTGTTTCACGTAATTGGTAAAAGGTTATGTTAAGACATAGATACATCACTTTTTGACAGGATGTGGTACTTCTACTTTTTGTTGTTAATCACGAGTTAACAATAATACAGAAAACTCCAAAATGTTGGTAACGCTACTCGCAACAATAAAGAAATGGAAGGAGAAAAAAGAATCTAAACAGACAGGACGAGGCTAGAATTCCTTATAATATAATAAAATAAATATTCCTAAAGCAAATAAATAAGTGTCACTTGTATGCATGAAAGTTTCTAATTTCTTAAAACCGTGTCCAATAAATGTATGTCAACTCATCAGAAACACGTCAAAGCAAAATTAATAAATCGTGAGTGCAATTTTATACTAATCCAAACAGTGTTGGTACAGTTGAGTTTGTTACTGTAGCATCCTATAATATTGCAATTACTTACTTCACTGTGCACGGATTTTTATTAGTTAGTCTATTGCGAATTACTTACTAACCAAAAAAAAAAAAGTTAGATTACCTGCCTACATACTCGTGGTTTTCTTTTGATTATTTCTCTACTCGTCAATAGTTGGTGCTTTGAATTAAAGCTCCTTATGTCTAATTAAGACACATTTTTTTTTTTTTTTTTTTTTTTGGCTAAGCATTTTGACGTTTATATTGAGCATGTTATAGCTAAGAGTATACCTTCTGTTCTATTTCATTTGTCAATCTTTTATTTGCTAGCTAGACGTTCGAAAACGAGTCAGGGAAAGTCCTCAAGTTTATTTAACAATAAAACTTGAATATGTAAGCTATTTATCTAGGTGTATGTTAATTTCTGTAATTTAATTTGCGCCTAAAGAGAAAAATAAATAAATAAATTGAGAAGTACATTAAAACCTTCCATTTCTTAAAATTGGGTAAAACAGCGGAAGTGACAACATATAAGGCCGGGGAAACACGAGTAATTCAAAAAATTGGGGAGCTTTTACGTGTTTTATTTGGTATAAGCAGTGGGAGATATTGAATTCAAACTAAATGGATGGTATATTTCGAGTTTTCATTTGTTAAAAATATGGATTCAAAATTTAATAGTTGTACTACTTAATTTTAAAAAATTTCACACAGACAAATATGTATTTATACTAATATACTGAAAATGATGGATTCAGTTGACACTCTCAGGGCAATTTGCAGTATTGCCATTCACTGGGGGTGGTCTTTAATTTTTGCCCTTCAAATTGATAGTCTTTAATTTTTGCCCTCTGCCTTAAGGCAGAATTTGCAAAACTGTCCATGCAAATTCTGCCTTAAGGTCCAAATTTGTTAAGGCAGAAGACGAAAATTAAAGACCACCAATTTAAGGGGTAAAATTTAAAGATCACCAATTTGAAGGACAAAAATTAAAGACCACCCCAAGCGAACGACAATCCGCGAAAAAAAAACGAGGCTCTCACACTCTCTAGGTTTGCCTCCGACTGATAAGCCGGCTTTATAAAGTATACATTTGACATTTCTTTTTCAACTAATAAAATTGGAAAATAATGTAGCAATAGAAGGGATGTATTTTGATAAATCAGATCATATGCCCAGGAAGTATGGCTGCTAAGAATCTGAATAGTCAAAGCATGAAATGTCTCGACGTGTTGCTCACGTTACTGACGTGATATGTACCAAGGTGTCTAACCATTATTGGGTTTCAACCTCAATTGAATTTATTGACGAATTCAAACTAATACACACCCACAACAATACATATATCACACACCATACAGTTAGTGCCCTCAATTTTTGTGTTTTTTTTTTCTTTTTCCAAAAGGTTTTCCACTTGTTCGGTGTATGTTTTGGGGTCTCACTAATTCAAATTTACCCCGAAAAGTTTTATTTGGATGATAAAACACTTCCTACCAAATCCTACTAGCTCCATTCCTAGATCTCTAAATCCTTTCAGGCTATGGATGAGAGGTTACGGTCCCACCACTAAAGGTGAAGGAGGTTTATCCGAACCCCCTTCGGCAAAAAATTGCACTATATATACAACGTTAAAATTATTTTTATGTATACATAATAGATGTTTAACCCCTTGATTTCTTCGTATGCTTACTTCTTTATATTTTTGAACCTCTTAGTAGAAATCTTGACTCCGCCACTACCCACCATAATCGTTGTTGGTACAGTTAGCGTCCTAGTGTTGGGATATATACTATTAACCATGTGTTTGGATATAGTATTTATTATAACATAATTATTTATTCAATTTTTAATAAAGAGTTAAATAGATCATATACTAGTATGTGTGTCCTTTACTTATATAGTAGATGATTTGGTGTATAGAGTTTAGCTTATACACGGAAGATTAAATCATCGGTTTTTATAAGTATAAAGCTTATGTTCGCAATATAAGATGGAATTTGGACAAAGTCATCAGTATGATTGTACCACAAGATTAATATAATGTATCTTCATTATGGGAACGGTATAG
The DNA here is from genome assembly GCF_019175385.1 of Lycium barbarum. NCBI lineage: Eukaryota > Viridiplantae > Streptophyta > Magnoliopsida > Solanales > Solanaceae > Lycium > Lycium barbarum. Next base: position 98,041,383 of record NC_083338.1, on the reverse strand, counting down.
TTCCGTCTTCTTGTGCTAGTACATTTTATATATATTGAATGGACCAAGTAGAGATAAGTGTTTTGTACTGAATATATAAAACAAATTCTCTAGTTCATTAAATGTACTTATACTCTTAATCTTTATATAATTATTATGATCAATGTGATTTGTTCATTATTTTGATCTATTAAAAGGTACGACTCAATTGCGGGTCTATGTATTCCTGGTAAATTGGATAATGACAAAATACATTTGTGAAATAATAATTAGTTGATAGAATCCATGTCTCAACTTTGAGATTGATGATACCCCTTTATGAATGCTTATAAGTCTCATGTGAAAACCATGCAGGTGGTTTTTGTATCCGTCACATGATGTAAGTTAAGCGGAAATATAAAGGATTCAATTAGTCAATGAATTAAATTGTCAGTAATTTAATTTAATTGATTGATATCTATAATCTTAGCATGGAGAGTTAAATAAGATTTAATGAAAGATTTCGAAATTGAACTGAGGAGTACAATTACGATTATTTAGTGAAATAATTCGTAATTTATTATGGTAGGATTAATTCAGATATTTCGAATTAATTCCATAATAGGAAGCCTCGTTAATTAAATTTTGTGGTCCCTGTTGTGCCCGAATAACAAAGAATTAAATAGAATATTATTTCTTGGTGGAAAATAAAGACCCAATAGGTTTTGGAAAGGGTGAAAACCCTAAAATATGTAGTTATAAAATAGGGGTCTTATTCCATAAAAATAAAAATAAAAAAGAGTTTTTTAGTTTCGTACATTTTTTCCACAGAAATTCGCCCACGCGAATTTCATAAATTCTGGTATTATTTGGGTTACACAACCGAAGACCGTGGAACTAAAGGATGACGATCTCGTGGAAGGTGTGTGTTCGTGGTTAAAGATTTGATTCTTGGCCGTGATCACGCTTCAAGAGATAAGTATCAATTTTATGTTTGATTAATATCTTGATTATGTGTTGTCTATATTACATGAAAGTTTAATCCTGGCTATTTACTTTCGCTGTTTATGCCTACATTCCATCACCTAGGTCGCATTTCAAATGATAGTTTTTAAATAAAAATGGTGCTCGGGTTAGTTTGTGCGCACCTCAACTTGCTACCTTCCACCAGCATAGGTACCACATAAATCTATCTGTCCTCTAAAGCTTGATTTGCCTCCACTAATATTTGAATTTGTGAACTTATAATTCTCGACCCACTTCATTAACTACTAGATTGCACCCTTGAGTCATTATTTCAAATGACATTATACCTTGGTGAGCCAAATATTTTTGTTATTTGAAAATATTTATCTAATTCTTAATTGTAGAAAATCGTGGCTTGTAAGCACTCCATCTGTTTCAATCAATTATATGTCAATTTTTATTTACGATACATTCCAAAATATTTGACATTGTTCACCTAATACTAATTTTTCGGTACATGTGTTACATATCTATGCCGAGTCATTTAATATACTTTTTATTAGATATTATTAATATTATTGAAATAAATATTTGACTAAGTAATATATATGAAAGAATAAAGTATGATTTTTTGTGAATAATCAATGTGGATCATCATATCAAACTTGTTTGTCGAGATCAAGATGATTGGATATCGTCTGAGCCAAAGAAAAAAACAATCAAAATTTAATTAGATACATCAATTTTTTCTTATTTATTTTACTTTTATGAGGTACAAATATTTAATTAAGCGTATGTATCTCACCTAATACTCCTTATGGATGATATTCATATTGCATGTTCTTGTCATTTGTTTCGGTCGCTCTATAATGACAGACTAGCTCTTATTGTTGATATTGACATCTCTCATGAAAGTGCGACGTAAAGTTAACCATATGAGATAACATGTTGTGTTAGATACAATCCAACATTAAGATTATTTGACCCTATGATCTATTTTATAGATTGCGCTGGCAGTAGCTATTATTTTGTTAGTATAATAAATTAATTCTAATTAGTGAAAAGCATAAGTATTATCGACAATGTGATTGAGTAATCCAAGCAGTCTATTAAAAGAGTACAATACAAATTCACATTGGATGCTATATCAAATCTGTAAAGAGAATAATAATAACTTTCAAAGAAAAGTTTGTTCTAAACAAACTCCAGGCATACATATTTTGTGACCAACACCTTTATCAACGGTGTGCCTATAGCATTACTTAATTTTTAGGATAAAGTATCTCACAATTGCCGAAAGAAACACTTCAAACTTAGCAGGATTAACTTCAACATTGAGAATACGCTGATTGTGTGAAAAACGAGTCAAAACCAATATCTAATAAAGCAGAAGTATTATGCAACTTTGACTATAAATTAAAAGAAAGTAGGTATACGTGTTTACTCTTAAAGCAGGCAACGGTTGAATTTATACGCGGTGCAAAGGATACGTGGTTTAATTTAATACGTATGATGAAATAACAACAAATAATGATATGGAAATAAGTTAGTGATCAAACCAAAGAAATAAAGAACCTTGTCCTTGATAAAGAGTAACAGAACCGAGTTTGAGTTGCTATAACAGGGCTCGAGTCATGTAAAATACTGATGAACAATTGATGAACACTTAAAGAAAATGTAGAACAATAGCTTAGAATTTGAATATAATTGCTTAGAGTTTGCTTGTGCGTCCAAGAGTAGAGCCTGAAAAAGGAGGGGGATGCTCCTCTTTATATAGTAGAGGAGTCCTACCCTATTTACAATTCTAGATAGCAACACGTTTTTCAGTTATGTAACCGACCTAAAAAGGTGCCGAAATATCCGGTCGGTGGCGGATATTACGGCCCCCATGCTTATCTACTCAACTACTTCTTATTCCATCTCGGTACTCTTAGTCCGTTTGGGCTATGCTCAGTCATGATCGATACTTGATTAACTCGACTGCCTCCAGGCTCAGTTGAATCAATGTCGATATTTTCCCTCGACCATGTTGAAGTCTCGACCACGGGACCCTTGGTTGGAACCCGTTCAATCCCATATAATGGTCCAAATCCATACACGACACAACGGGAAATCGAGGGTAGCTTTGACCTCGATTTCACCCGTATACAGATAGTCCCGCCACTTCTCGTAGTGTAGATAGCTTGAAACGATGAGAAGTGCAAATAGATCCGGTTCCTTCCCCTGTAAGTTTCATATAAGTTGATAAGATCAAACGTCCCATCAGTCACATCGTTCTGACTTCATCCACGTGTCATATCCCGGTTGGGAGAACCGACGGTTTATGGAATGACAATCGTCTCGGCCTCCCTATAAAAATTAGATTTTCCCTTTCATTTTTTAATTTTTTAATTTTCACTCTCCAAAATTACCATTGTGCTTTTGAATTAATCTTCATACCTTCATAAAATCTACCCAGATCTTTAAATCTTCATCTTTAAACCTTCAAGCCTTGTTATTTTTAGAACAATGGCTAAATCTTCGAAAGCCAAAACCGGTGGGTCTTCCTCGGCTCCAAAATCGGAATCGAAACTGACAGATTATGTCTCGACTGATTATGTCACGATCAAGGATTTTAAGGTCGAGAGGCCTTCTCAGCAAGGGGATCGGGGTATTGAAATATCGGACTACGAATGCACGATCCCCCCGAGTAAACTCGAGCAGGTAAAAAAGGACTGCGGTTAGGAAAAGAGGTCATTATCCCTGTTCGCTAGGAAGCCATCACGGCCCATGTGGAGGGGTACCTGAGTGTTTACACATACCCCTTCACATTTGGTCCACGATCAAGCACCTTCTCCAGTTGTATAGTCCCCGAGTATTTTGGGGTGGCATGATTAAGCTCGCACGATGAGCAAAGAAGGCTCCCTTTTCTAGCCTCGATGAGGATAGGGACCGAGGCTGGCAGGGAAGATTTGTCAGAGTGAGGACTGAGGATCTGATCCCTGCTGATAAGATACCGTTCCTCGAGAAGTGGAACCCGAACCGTAAGTGAATTCTCTTTCTAAGCAGCTAAGTGACTCCTCTGATGTTCTATTTGTGATTTTAGTCTTCGTTTATATGTTTGCAGCCCTTCCCTGGACCCTCAATGCGGTCGCTGATTTGGAGGAATGAATCGGGAAAATTTGCAGTCAGCTCACTTACGCCGAGCGTAATTGGCGTTCACTTTCCAAGGACAGATGGGAGGTCGAGAGTCATAGTGAGTGTCTGAACGAGGTACTAGTTTACCTCCTCGTATGTTATGCCATACTTCATTTAACATTTTGTTCTCTCTTCTTTGCAGGCCTCTCAAAGACCACCAAGATCCGAGGGCAGGATGAAGATGAGGCCGATCCTCCCTCGCTTCCCCAGCCCGATGTTGAGGCCACCGGTGATAAGCAGTCTTCTAAGCCTCCTCCCCTTCCGCAATCCGGGGTCGAGGCCACCGAGAAAGAGAAGACCTAAATGAGAAAGAAACGGGCCTCCGAATCCTCCAGTGCTCCTACCGAGAGAAGAAAGAAGCTAAAGCTTACCCTCAAGAAAACTTCTAAAAAAGATACCAGGACCCGGATTCTGGACTTTGAGGCCCCCGTTGACCAACTCAAGAATCGCTCCGATGATGAGGACCTCGTGCTAGCCGAGCACCGGCCCTCTAAGGACTTGAAAAATATTGGCTTCGATATCGGAGGCTTGGAAAACACCAACCAAGAGCTGAAAAGCTCGAAAGAAACCCTTCCACCTTTGGTGGAAAACACAAACCAAGAGTCGTCAGGCTTGAAAGATAATGCCCCGACATCGATGTGTTTGGAAACCATCGAGTCGGTAGCGGGAGTCCCCAAAGATGCTGCCACCGTGCCTTCTTCCATTCAGGGAACGGAGAAGGAGACAACCACAACAGCCAGCTCGAGGGCGACTTCTACTGCCTCGGGCTTGAAAGTACCTTACATTCCACCTTTATATGGTATAGATTCCGTCCTTCCCTTACGAGATGTGGCTTCAGCTAAGACCATTATTTGCATACAGGACTTGCCGCCTCGATCAACGGCCGCCCGATCCGAGAACTCAAAAGCTAAAGGCAAAATGACCGAGGGATTTGTAGGATTGAAAGATGCTGCTGGTCATTTGCTCGAGAAAGATGCTATCATGGTCGAGGACCACTCAGGGTTCGGCCATTTATCCATTCCTGTAGCTGATCGATTTGGGGTTAACTTTGGTTCCCGATTGGAGAAATATTTTTCGGCCACGGCTATTAAATGCTCCCTTTTTATTTCAGGCCTCCGTGCTTCACCATGAAAGCTTCCACTGACTGAGTATAGATGTGGACCGTCTTAAGGATTAGCTTGAGAAGCAACCCAGAGAGACAGAATCATTTAGGAAGCTCTACGATCAAAACCAAGAGTTTATCTCGAGCTTCCAGGATCCCTCCACTCTTCAGTCTGATTTGGAGAAGCCCCGGAATGAGGCCATCGAGGCCAGACGGGAACATAACCTCCTAGCAGAGAAGGTAAGGGCTTTTGAAGTTCATCATAAGCGGTTAATAGCCGATGCTAACACCATCCCTTCTCAGGCCCGAGAGTATGTGACCCTGATCAAGCAGCTTCAGTTTGAGCTCAACGAGATTAAGCCCGAGCTCGAGGCCTTCAAGGTCAAAATGGATGGTGTTGCCTCCGAACGAGATGCTCTCATGAAAGACTTGGCATCGGCTAAGGATCCGCTCCGTGTGATGATGGACAAGGCTGATGAGAGGTCGAAGATAATTGCATGTCACGACCCAACCGGAGGGCCGCGACGGGCACCCGATGCTAACCCACCCGGGCACCTCTTATCATACTTTCACATTTACATCTAGGTGAGCCACATAGCTAAATCATACTTTCCATCCATTATTCATTCTGATTCCATTGGGCAACAATACATATATATCACCATCAATAACAATGCCCCTATAGATGTACATAAGCTGACGAGGCTAAAAAAATGATATCCAAAATATAGGCCGACAAGGCCAAATACATCTAACCATATACACATGTATACGAGCCTCTAAGGAGAGTATGTCATATCATATAGGCGGGAAAGGACCCTGCTATGCCCATAAATATGTACACAAAAGAATAAATACCAAAAGCTATAGCTCCGAATGAAATGGAGCTCCGCTGTGTAGTCCCTGACTAATAAAGCTATGGATCAAGCCTGTCTCCCTGGCCACCTGCGGGCATGACACAACGTCCACAAACAAAAGGACGTCAGTACGAAGAATGTACTGAGTATGTAAAGCATGGTCAACATCATTATGAAAGCATAATAGACAACATAAGAAATAGCATAGGATGGGAGATAGTAGTATCATCGTCACAAACACTTACTTGCTTTTCATAGGGACTTTCCATTTCTAATGCGTGATTGTGTACATACATACGTATCCGTTTCTGTACTCATTTACATTTCGTATCCATTTTCGTATTCATATACATATTCATATTCATATGCATATCATTTACCTAGCTACCCGATCACGAAGGTTCGGTGTTTCGCGTACCCGACCATGGCTAGGCTTGGTGATTATACATACCTGGCCCTACCAAGGCTTAGGGTAACACATACCTGGCCCTACCAAGGCTGAGGGTTATCGGTACCCAACTGCAGTGGTGCGCGCGCAATATATATTCTACCCGGCCATATAAGCTCAGGGTTTCATAATAGTCATACATAGACACATATACATAAAAGCTCATAAGAATCTTTAGCATCATTACTATCGTCGTTCATTACATCTATCCCTAGAGGATTACTCATCATATAAGGAATTTAGTACAATCGTAACACATCGAGAATCATGAGCTTAGTAGCTTTTAAAGATAGAATCATTTGGAGGACATCATAGGCTTATAGAAGATTAGATATTTGGCCAAGGAATCATGCCTTATGAAAGAAGGGTTTGCCTTACATACCTTTCCGTTCAACTATTCTATCACTTGCACGTTCTCCTTCAATGCTCATGTTTCTACCTTCATTAGAGTTATACTATCATTAGAAAATTGATAGCTTAACATACATGAATAAAGCTAGAGAAAATTGGACAGCATCTCCTTTATTTATATAACTTCCTCCATATCATATATCAACTCCCAAACATCAATAATAACATTCTCAACATCATAACAGTGGTCTTTATTCACCTACATTATCCTTACTTCTCAATTCACTTCCAATCATCCATGTCCATGGTCATAGCACACTATTACATTCGCTTATATACAATGTTTATCCTATGTTCTCAATATCATTTATAACATGATTATAATCATAACATATCAAGAATCATTACTCAACCCAAGCTACTACTCAGAAACATCACTATTCTCACATTCAAGACCCATTTTCTATATTCTTGTACAATCCAAGTCATTCAATGTTTCAATACCTTAAACAACATGGAAATACCATAAAACTTACCTTAGATGGTGTAGGAATGAACCTTGAGTGGAAATACTTCACTTTAACCAAAACCCTAGTTCACCTCCAATGGAATCTTTTGTAGTCCTCTAACCCTTGGAAGCTTTCTAACACATAAACACTTGATTCTAGTCTGTTGATCTTTGTGTTCTCTTGGACTTGAGTGGAATCTGCTTAGAGAAGGGTTTTGAGCTCTCAATACTTGTAGAAGATGAAAAATGATGTAAAAGAACCCAAGGCATCTATTTATACAAAAACTAAAAATCAGCCCGTCGATTACTATACAGACACTTATACGGTCCGTACAATATTGTACGGCCCGTATAAGTGGCCGTGGTTCACCTCCCAAAAAATCATCTCCCTGCTGGGAGTTATTCTGACCCCTTATACAGACCGTATAAAGTTATACGGACCGTATAAGTGGTCGTATAACTCCACTTCCCTGAAATGGTTTTCCGTCGCTTCGTTCGACCTCCAATCCTTATGGAACCTTCTTAACACTTGTTTAGCTACTCATTAACAATATAAGGGACGTTATAAATCTTCTCCAAAACATCATTAAGCCATCATTAATTCGGGACTCGCAAATCCTTTTCGATACATAACGTATACCTTGCCTTTTCTCGGCAGATTTCTTCTCTTACCTCGAATGTCTTTGAAATCTCAATTTGGGTTATCAAATGATATTTATTACTTATAGAAATATCTTATACCTCGTGCCCTTCGTTAGTCTATTCACTATACATTAACGGAAAAATTTTCGAGGTGTAACATTCTTCCCCCTTAAGAACATTTGTTCTCGAATGTTAGGTTCTCAGGGATTCTATAAAAATGTTGCCAGAGTTTCCCCTGTAATATGGTACTACCATCCAGTCACAATCGCCCATAATAACAATGCCTCACAGGGCCACAACACAATAACGATAGATTTTTTCCACACACGACCCAAATGCATAAAAAGGAAAACATACATACCTCATGATCTTGATGTCTCATCTTGGATCTCTTCCGGGGGCTGAAATAAGTGCGGGTACTTGGATTTCATAATTCCTTCCGCTTCCCATGTCATTTCTTCTCAGTTATTGTTTCTCCACAAAACCTTAACTGAGGCCACTTCTTTGTTTTTAAGCCTCCGTACTTGCCTATCCAATATGGAAATGGGTACCTCTTCATAAGTCAACGTTTTTGTCACTTGAACATCATTTACTGGCACGATCCTAGTAGGATATCCAACACATTTACGAAGCATCGAGACATGAAAAACTGGGTGAACTGACTCCAGATCAGGGGGTAGATCTAACTTGTAAGCCACTTTGCCTACCTTGCGCACAATCTCATAAGGCCCAATATATCGGGGACTAAGCTTCCCCTTCTTGCCAAATTTCATAACGCCCTTCATTGGTGACACCTTTAGGAATACCCAATCTTTAATTTGAAACTCTAAGTCCCTTCGACGACTATCTGCATAGGACTTTTGACGACTTTGGGCTGCTAATAACCGATCTTGTATGAGCTTAACTTTTTCTATGGCTTGCTGGACCAAGTTTGGCCCTATTAATTTAGGCTCTCCTGCTTCAAACCACCAAACTGGGGATCTACACCTTTGCCCATATAAAGCCTCATACGGTGCCATTTGAATGCTAGAATGATAACTATTATTATAAGCAAATTGAATAAGTGGTAAGTGATCATCCCAATTACCTCCACAATCTAACATACATGCCCGTAACATATCCTCGAGGGTCTGAATGGTACGTTCAACTTGTCCATCAGTCTGCGGATGAAATGTCGTGCTAAGGCTCACATGAGTCCCCAAACCCTCTTGGAAGGACTTCCAAAAATTAGCTGTAAACTGAGTTCCTCTATTAGAGATAATAGATACTGGAACACTATGGAGTCGCACTATCTCTTTAACATAAAGCTTTGCATAATCTTCTGCTACATATGTAGCTCTGAATCATAAGAAATGAGTTGACTTCGTGAGTCTATCCACAATCACCCATATAGAGTCATACTTACGTCGAGAACGGGGCAAGCCTATAATGAAGTCCATGTTAATTACTTTCCCACTTCCAAGTTGGAATTTCTATAGCTTGCAATAATACGCTCGGCTTTTGGTGCTCGATTTTCACTTGTTGACAGTTGGGACATTGAGCTACGAATTCCGCTATATCTTTCTTCATCCCATTCCACCAAAATATAGATTTAAGATCATGGTACATTTTCGTTGCTCCGGGGTGGACAGAATAGCGGGAGAAATGGGCTTCCCTCAATATTTGGTGGCGTAACCCTACCACATCACGAACGCATAATCTGCCTTGGCATCGGAGAACTCCATCTCTTGCAATCTCAAATGATGACTTCTCCTTCTGAGGGAGTGTATCCCTGTAATGCATTAGCATGGGATCTTCGTATTGTCGCTCTTTCACTTCTACTACTAGTGACGAGACTGCTAGATTCTGAATGGTAGTTCCCCTACTACCTGAGTCCACTACTCGAACTCCTAGGCTAGCTAACTGCTGGAGCTCACGAGCCACTTCTCTTTTCTCTGGTCGTACATCACACAAAATTCCCATGGATCTACAGCTAAGAGAATCAGTCACAACATTTGCCTTTCCGGGGTGATATAGGATATCAACATCATAATCTTTTAGCAATTCCAACTATCGTCGTTGCCGCAAATTCAACTCTTTCTGCTTGAAGATATACTGAAGGATCTTATGATCTGTATAAATATCCACATGGACACCATACAAATAATGTCTCCACATCTTTAGTGCATGAATCACTGCAGCCAATTCAAGATCATGGGTTGGATATTTTTTATCATGTTTTCATAATTGCCTTGAAGGATACACAATCACCTTACCATGTTGCATCAACACAAAGCCTAGCCCATTGCCTGAAGCATCGCAATAAACAACATAACTTTCCAATCCCTCTGGAAGTGTCAGGACTGGGGCAGAAGTTAGTCTATCTTTTAGCTCTTGGAAACTATATTCACAAGCATCTGTCCATTGAAACTTTGCTGATTTCTGGGTCAGCTTTGTGAATGGGGCAGAAATAGAAGAAAAGCCTTCTACAAATATTCTGTAATAACCTGCTAAGCCCAGGAAGCTACGAACCTCCATAGGAGTTGTGGGCCTTGGCCAAGTCTTCACGGCCTCAATCTTTTGGCTATCTACCCGAATACCATCGGCTGAAACAATGTGTCCCAAAAATGTCACTGAGTTCAACCAAAACTCACACTTAGATAATTTTGCAAACAACTCTTGAGTTTAAAGAACTCTAAGGACAAGACGTAAATGATCTGCATGCTCTGCCTCAGATCTAGAATACACCAAGATATCGTCGATGAATACAATCACAAATAAATATAGGAAGGGCCTGAACACATCGTTCATCAAATTCATAAATACTGCCGGTGCATTAGTTAGCCCAAATGACATTACGCGGAACTTAAAATGGTCATATCTTGTTCTGAAGGCTGTCTTAGGGATATCTTTCTCCCTAACTCTCACCTGATGATACCCAAACATCAATCTATCTTTGAAAACCACTTGGCACCTTGTAATTGATCAAATAAGTCAGCAATCCTCGGAAAAGGATATTTATTCTTAATCGTCACCTTATTCAGTTGCTGATAGTCAATACACATTCGCAGGGAGCCATCTTTCTTTCGGACAAACAATACGGGTGCTCCCCACCGGGATTAACTAGGCCTAATAAAGCCTTTCTCAAGCAAGTCTTTCAATTGCTCCTTCAATTCTTTCAATTCTGCGGGGGCCATTCTATAAGGTGGAATAGATATAGGCTTGGTGCCTGACAACACATCAATCGTAAAATCAATCTCCCGCTTGGGAGGGAGACCTGGAAGCTCTTCCGGAAACACATCCGGAAATTCATTCACCACGGGAACTGACTGAAGAGTCGACGCTTTAGCTTCTACATCTTGAACCCGAACTAGATGATAAATTCAACCTTTTGTGATTATTTTCCTTTCCTTAAGATAGGAAATAAACCTACCTTTTGGTGACACAGTGTTTCCTTTCCATACCAAAATTGGTTCTCCCGAAAATTAGAAACGAACCATTTTCATTCTGCAATCAACATTGGCATAGCGAGAAGCCAACCAATCCATGCCCATAATAACATCAAAATCCACCATTTTTAACTCATGTAAGTCAACCATAGTATGATGGTCACAAATCACAACTATGCAGTTTCTATATACTCGGCTAGCTATTACCGATTCACTAACGGGTGTAGACACCTCAAAAGGTTTGATCGACTCCGGTTTGACTCTAAACCGACCCGTAATATACGGAGTAACATATGAAAATATGGAGACCGGATCTATCAAAGCATATACATCATGAGAAAATACCGATAATATACCTGTGACAACATCAGGAGAAGACTTAAGATATTGGCGTCCAGCCAAAGCACAAATACGGTGCTGAGGACCGCTAGAACTGGGGACTCTCCCTCTGCCTCTACCATGGCCGACTGGCGCATGTGAACCTGGCCCCATAGGGCGTATCGGTGATGACGAGCCGGCTACCGACCCTGAAGGCTGGGTCGTACCTCTACCACCAACTGAGGGGCAATCACGCATAATATGGCCTGGCCGACCACATGAATAGCAAGCCTCTGAATCTAATCGGCACTGACCCCAATGTAACTTCCCACACTGGGAACATCGTGGTACGGTGGCCTCGCTTGACCCGAATCACCCCTGAACTGAGAATAGGAAAAACTCTGACCCGGCCCGGAATGAGTAGACCTATCAAATCTCTGGCCTGAAAACCGTGGAGGTGCACTAGTCATAGAATGGCCTGAATGCCTTGAAAACTGCTGTCTGTGCCCGCCTCTATACTCACTCATCGGACCCGAAGATATAGCCCTCTTGTTATACCCTCTATCATGCTCAATATCACTTCTTTGTTGTTGTAGGCTTTCTTCTAAATTTTGAGCATGGGCTTGAATGCGTGAAATATCCATGTTGTCCTGAAGGGACGCAGTCAAGCACCTATTCGTCAAATGTGGCCCGAGGCCTTTCACAAATCGGTGCACTCGGTCACCCATATCCGCTACTATGGCCGAAGCATACCTAGCCAGAGAATTGAAGCAGAGACTAGCACTCATGATTCCTTGCCTCAAATTCAAGTACTTATCGGCTTTAGCTCGCCGAACCTGGAGGCAAATAATGTGAGAGGAAGGCATCTATAAATTCTTTCCATACCGGGGGAGGCGCATTGGCTACCCCGTGAAGCCATCCAAACCGTGTACCAATAAACCGCAACATCCCTCAATCTATAGGATGCTAACTCCACCGATTCAGTGTCCGAAGCATGTATCAACCGAAGTGTCCTCAACATTCCATCAATAAAATTCTAAGGGTCCTCATCTGGCTTTAATCCAAAGAACTCAGGAGGGTTCAAGCTAATAAAATCATTGGCCCTTGCACTAACAACCCTATAACCTTACCCTGTACTTCACTGCTGAGTCTGGGCGGCAACCAATTGAGTAAGCAAATGAATGACCTCTTTTACATCTTGGCCTGAAGCATCCTATGGAGGAGCCGGAGGTGCTGAAGCTGGGGCTGTGGCTCTCTCACGCTCCTCAGAGATAGGCACTGAAAGAGAGGACTGAGATTGAGCCTCATTCTGAGACTCACTTTCCTCTACAACCGTTGGCGGTGCTCTTTTAACCCGTTTTTCTGCCACTGTCTTGCCCTTTTGGGCTGCCGTAGCCTTTCTCTTTACAGGCATCTCTGAAATACATAAAACACGGTTAAGGAAAAAGAAGTTATTATGTCATAGCTCTATCGCACGATCTTATGAAGAAAGAAGGTCATTCATTCTTAAAATGCCCGCAGCCTCTTGTTTATAAGTGTGGCGCACAACACACCGGTAACCAAGACTCTATTAGACACGGCTCGTAGACACACCCTAGGAAAGAACTGCTCTGATACCACTTTTGTCACGACCCAACCGGAGGGCCGCGACGGGCACCAGATGCTAACCCACCCGGGCACCTCTTATCATACTTTCACATTTACATCTAGGTGAGCCATATAGCTAAATCATACTTTCCATCCATTATTCATTCTAATTCCATTGGGCAACAATACATATATATCACCATCAATAACAATGCCCCTATAGATGTACACAAGCCGACGAGGCTAACAAAATGATATCCAAAATATAGGCCGACAAGGCCAAATACATCTAACCATATACACATGTCTACGAGTCTCTAAGGAGAGTATGTCATATCATATAGGCGGGACAGGACCCCACTATGCCTATAAATATGTGCATAAAAGAATAAATTCCAAAAGCTATAGCTTCGAATGAAATGGAGCTTCGCTGTGTAGTCCATGAATAATAAAGCTATGGATCAAGCCTGTCTCCCTGGCCACCTGCGGGCATGACGCAGCATCCACAAATAAAAGGACGTCAGTACGAAGAATGTACTGAGTATGTAAAGCATGTTCAACATCATTACGAAAGCATAATAGACAACATAAGAAATAGCATAGGATGGGAGATAGTAGTATCATCGTCATAAACACTTACTTGCCTTTCGTAGGGACTTTCCATTTCTAATGCGTGATTGTGTACATACATCCGTATCCATTTCCATACTCATTTACTTTTTGTATCCATTTTCGTATTCATCTACATATTCATATACATATCATTTACCTAGCATACCTGACCACGAAGGTTCGGTGTTTCACGTACTCGACCATGGCTAGGCTCGGTGATTATACATACCTGGCCCTACCAAGGCTCAGGGTTATTCGTACCCAACTGCAGTGGTGCACGCGCAATATATATTCTACCCGGCCATATAAGCTCGGGGTTTCATAATAGTCATACATAGACACATATACATAAAAGCTCATAAGAATCTTTAGCATCATTACTATCGTCGTTCATTACATCTATCCCTAGAGGATTACTCATCATATGAGGAATTTAGTACAATCGTAACATATCGAGAATCATGAGCTTAGTAGCTTTTAAAGATAGAATCATTTGGAGGACATCATAGGCTTATAGAAGATTAGATATTTGGCCAAGGAACCATGCCTTATGAAAGAAGGATTAGCCTTACATACCTTTCCGTACAACTATTCTATCAGTTGCACGTTTTCCTTCAATGCTCACATTTCTACCTTCATTAGAGTTATACTATCATTAGAAAATCGATAGCTTAGCATACATGATTAAAGCTAGAGAAAATTGGACAATATCTCCTTTATTTATACGACTTCCTCCATATCATATATCAACTCCCAAACATCAATAATAACATTCACAACATCATAACAATGGTCTTTATTCACCTACATTATCCTTACTTCTCAATTCACTTCCAATCATCCATATCCATGGTCATAGCACACTATTACATTCGCTCATATAAAATGTTTATCCCATGTTCTCAATATCATTTATAACATGATCATAATCATAACATATCAAGAATCATTACTCAACCTAAGCTACTACTCAGAAACATCACTATTCTCACATTCAAGACCCATTTTCTATATTCTTCATAATTCCAAGTCTTTCAATGTTTCAATACCTTAAACAACATGGAAATACCATAAAACTTACCTTAGATGGTGTAGGAATGAACCTTGAGTGGAAGTACTTCACTTGAACCAAAACCCTAATTCACCTCCAATGGAATCTTTTGTAGTCCTCTAACCCTTGGATGCTTTCTAACACATAAACACTTGATTCTAGTCTTTTGATCTTTGTGTTCTCTTGGACTTGAGTGGAATATGCTTAGAGAAGGGTTTTGAGCTCTCAATACTTGTAGAAGATGAAAAATGAAGTAAAAGAACCCAAGGCATCTATTTATACAAAAACTAAAATTCAGCCCGTCGGGTACTATACAGACACTTATACGGTTCGTACAATATTGTACGGCCCGTATAGGTGGCTGTGGTTCACCTCCCTGAAAAGCATCTCCTTGCTGGGAGTTATACAGACCGTATAAAGTTATACGGACCGTATAAGTGGTCGTATAACTCCACTTCCCTGAAATGGTTTTCCATCGCTTCGTTCGACCTCCAATCCTTATGGAAC
Organism: Lycium barbarum; assembly: GCF_019175385.1. Taxonomy (NCBI): domain Eukaryota; kingdom Viridiplantae; phylum Streptophyta; class Magnoliopsida; order Solanales; family Solanaceae; genus Lycium; species Lycium barbarum. The sequence continues at coordinate 98,025,871 of NC_083338.1, read as the reverse complement.
CTTCTTAACACTTGTTTAGTTCCTCATTAACAATCTAAGGGACGTTATAAATATTCTCCAAAACATCATTAATTCATCATTAATTCGGTACTCGCAAATCTTTTTTGATACATAACGTATACCTGGCCTTTTCTCGGCAACTTTCTTCTCTTACCTCGAATGTCTTTGAAATCTCAATTAGGGTCATCAAATTCTATTTCTTACTTATAGAAATATCGTATACCTCATGCCCTTCGTTAGTATATTCACTGTGCATTAATGAAAAATTTTCCGAGGTGTAACATTGCAGAACTCCGATTAAAACTTGCCCCGGCCGAGTCGGAGCGAGACAATCTTGGCCGTGATAACATCAATCTATAGGCCAAATGCAATGAAGCCTTGGACCGAATCTCGGGTTTTAATGGGATGTTAGCTTAATACAAAGCCGATGTAACCACGGACGAGGAAAAGAGCGACACTAGGGTCGAATACATGCGGTGTCTATCCTGAAGAGAGACTTTAGAAGATATTTATGCCGCTGGGGTGGACTTATTGGACCAGATTGAAGAGGCCAAGAGGCTCGAGGCAGAGGCGAAGGCCAAGTATGATCGTGAGGGGTCGGACAATGACCTCGAATCGGACGAGGGTGGTGTCGAGAGCTCGGATGAAGATTAGGCTTAGGAGGCTTAGATTTCTTTTTGCTTTTTGCGATTTTCTATGTAGTTGTTTTATGTTTTGGAACTTAAGGCCGTTTTTTGAGCCTTTGTAAATATTTGACACATATATATAAGAAAGCTTTTGCCCGATTTTATTCACCGTTTTCATTGCATAATATTCCTTTATCCTTTGTGTTTAAGGATTGGAATAATCATTGACTTGGTTTCGAGCTTGTCCGATACGCACTATCGCCTTAGCGCGTATTATTGCCTTAGCAAAAATAAAATTTGAAGTAGTGGTGACTCGGTCTCGAGTTTCACCACATATGATTTTTCCTTAGCAATATAAAATTTAAAGTGGTAGTGACTCGGCCTCGAGTGTTACCGATATGATATTGCGTTAGTACCGAATTTCAGAGATGATACCGAGGCTAATTGTTAATCGTTAACAAGTTAATGAATATGTAGTGTGCAAAGGCCTTATTTTTCTGTTTGCGAACTTAGACGTCTTTGAGTCGCATTGTGTGATCGGGTCGAAATCCTAATGACTTCGGACCTCGTTTTGACCGTAGTCTACTAAACAAGTTGATTTGTAGTTTTTGGGTTTTTAGACTGTAGTCCTTAACACTTCGGACTGTAGCCTTCAACAATTTAGACCGTGGTCCTTTATGTTTTAGATCATAGTCTTTTAACAACTTAGGCTTTTAGCCTTTAGTTTACACATTTTGGATATTTGGGGGTCCGATAAAATGTAATACTAATGCAAAAGGAATAGTAACAGCTAAAATGATACTTTGAGAAATTTTGAAGTTTATTGATTGAACCGGAGTCTATATTACAATAGTTGTCGTGGCAAGAACAAACTAATCGGGCATGATTCAATCAATTGTTTGGCCCTTACAAAAAATCCTATCATTCAAACCTTGGCTTTAAATAGGTATTGATTTGCCCAGGGTATGATAGTCCCCTAGTACTGAAGTCCGAAGTGTGAGGGCTCGGGTACTATTGATCCGACGTGGGCAGTCCTTGTCCCTGGTTCTTGACCGGTCTTCTTAGTTTTAGTAGCACGCTGTATGGCGCTACCTCATTAAAAATCTTGCCGGAAAACCCCCATCCGGACAAAACCGGTCGAAGGGAAAAAGAGTGCAGCACGTGATTTCAGTCCTAAGTTTATGACTTCTCTGCTTTTATTGTGTTGCTTCCGATGTCCACCTCGATGTATGCCTGCATGGTTAGACTTAAAAGAATAGAAAGGTAAAGATTGTTCATACCTTAGCAATAGTATCGTTTTCGGTACGCAACATTCCAGTTGTTTGGAAGTTTTTTTTCATTTTCAGACTCGAGCTGATAGGAGCCTTTCCCGATTATGCCGGTGACTCTATATGGTCTTTCCCAATTCGGGCCCAATTTCCCTTCATTCGGGTTCTTAGTGTGGAGTGTGACTTTCGGAGGACCAAGTCCCCAATCTTTAAATGCCTAAGATTGGTTCTCCGGTTATAGTATCTTTGCATCCTTTGCTTTTGAGCTGCTAACCGGACATAGGCAACTTCTCTTTTTTCATCTACTAGATTTAGACCAGTGGTCATTGCTTCGTGGTTCGATACCTCTGTAGCATGCTGAAACCTTAAGCTTGGTTCACCGACCTCGGCGAGTATTAGTGCCTCGGCTCCATAAACTAGAGAGAATAGGGTTTCCCTGGTACTGGATCTGACTATTGTACAATACACCCATAAGACCTCGGGTAAAATATCCTTCCACCTGTGCTTAGACCCAATCAACCTTTTCTTCAAGTTCTGCAATATAATTTTATTTGTCGATTCAGCTTGACTATTTGCACTTAGATGATACGGGTTTAACAAGATATTTTTGATCTTGTATTCTTCAAAGAACTTGCTGACTTTGCTGCCTATGAACTGCTTCCCGTTATCACATGCAATTTTTGCCGGTATCTCGAACCGACAGATTATGTGGTCATATATGAAGTCGATGACTTCCTTTTCTCTAACCTTCTCGAATGTCTGTGCTTCAACCCACTTAGAGAAATAATCAGTCATGAGTAAAATATAGTGTGCCTTACCCGGAGCCCAGGGCAAAGGCCCTACTATGTCCATTCCCCATTTCATAAATGGCCATGGAGAAAGGACCGGATGAAGTTCCTCTCCCGGTTGATGTATCGAGGGAGCACGTCTTTGGCACTCGTTGTATTTTTGGATTTGCATCCTTCCCCATCTCGTTCCAATAGTAACTGACTCTGATCAGCTTGCGTATTAGCGAATCGGCTCGTGAGTGGTTTCCACAAATCCCCTCGTGAACTTTTCACATAGCGTAGTCGGTTTCTCCTGGCCCCAAACACTTTGCCATCAGACCGTAAAATGACATTCAGTATAACTGGTCGTCAACCAAGAAAATCTAGCTGCCTTGGCCCGAAAGGCCCTCGATTCTTTGGGATCTGATGGCAGTTTCCCCGTTTCAAGATAATCTATATACTTGTTTCTCCAATCCTAAGTTAAGCTGGTCAAATTTACCTCTGCGTGGCTGGTCTCAATAATTGAGCTCATCAATTGTACCACGACATCGGAATTGAACCCCTCCGATTATACCAATGAGCCTAAATTAGCCAAAGCATTAGCCTCATTATTCTGATCTCGAGATACATGTTCAAGTGTCCACTATTTGAATCCGTGCAACACTACTAGCAGCTTGTCTAAGTATTTTCTCATCCTGTCTTCTTTGACGTCAAATGTCCCATTCACATGATTAACCACGAAAAGGGAATCACACTTAGCCTCATGACCTCGGCCCCAAGCTCTTGGCCAGTTCGAGACCTGCAATTATAGCCTCATACTTGGCTTCATTGTTAGTCAATTTAACAGATCTAATAGATTGCCTTATTACATCACCAGTGTGTGGCTTAAGAATGATCTCCTACCCGGACCCTTTCACATTGAAAGCACCGTTTGTGGATAAGGTCCAAACCCCCGAACTAGTCCCCAAGGTAAGGAGTAATTCTTTATCGACCTCGGGGATCATGGCCGGTGTAAAGTCGGCCAAGAAGTCCGCTAGTATTTGGGATTTGATAGCGGTTCGGGGTTTATATTCAATATCGTACCCGCTAATCTCGACAGCCCATTTTGCTAACCGGCCTGAGAGTTTGGGTTTATGCATAACATTTCTTACAGGGTATTATGTTACGACACATATGGGATGACAGTGAAAGTAAGGTTTGAATTTCCTAGATGCACTCAATAAAGCAAGTGCTAATTTTTCTAAGTGTGGGTACCTGGTTTCAGCATCACCTAAGGTCCTGCTCACATAATAAACTGGGTATTGTGTACCTTCTTCTTCTCGAACCAGGGCGTCACTTATCGCTATCTCAGAAACTGCCAAGTACAGGTACAACTGCTCATTTGCCTTTGGTGTGTGTAGCAAAGGTTGGCTCGATAAATACCTTTTGAGTTCTTCTAAAGCCTTCTGACACTCAGGGTTCTAGGCGAAGTTGGTCTTTTTATTCAGCAATGAGAAAAATCGATGACTTTCATCCGAGGATCTGGAGATAAAGCGGCTTAGTGCAGCTATCCGCTCGGTCAATCTTTGCACCCCTTTGATGTCATCTATAAAGGTGATATCTTCTACTGCCTTTATCTTGTCTGGGTTGATCTCGATCCCTCGATTCGATACCATGAAGCTGAGAAACTTACCGAACCGACACCGAAGGCACATTTTTCCAGGTTCAGCTTCATGTTGTATTTCCTTTATATGTCGAAAGTTTCCTGCAAATACTTTAAATGGTCCTCTACTCGCAAGGACTTAACAACCATGTCACCTATATAGACTTCCATTGATTTTCGTATTTGGTGTTCGAACATGCGGTTAACTAGGCGTTGATAGGTGGCTGCGACATTTTTAAAGCAAAAAGGCATTATATTATAACAATATGTGCCAAACCTAGTCATAAAAGAAGTTTTTTCTCGGTCCTCCGAGTCCATCTGTATTTGGTTGTACCAGGAGTAGGCATCAAGGAAACTCCGCATCTCGTGCCTTTCCGTAGCGTCGATCATTCGATCGATGCTGGGCAAAGGAAATGAATCCTTCGGGCACACCTTATTTAAATCTTTATAATCTATGCACATTCTAAACTTGTTTCCCTTTTTAGGTACGACTACTACATTAGCTAACCACTTCTGGTACTTAACTTCCCGAAGGGATCCTATTTTAAACAGTTTAGATACCTCGTCTTTGATGAATGCATGCGTGACCTCGGGATGTGGCCTTCTTTTTTGTTTAACTGGAGGAAAACTTGGGTCCAGACTCAGCTTGTGAGTTGTTACCTCCGATGGGATACTTGTCGTATCTAAATGGGGCCAGGCAAAGCAATCTGCATTATTTTAAAGAAATTCAATAAATGTTTTCCTGAGCTTGGAGGTTAACCTCGTGCCCAGGTATACCTTCCTGTCCGGTAGAGGAACGAACAATATAACTTGCTCAAGTTCCTCAACCGTTGTCTTAGTGGCGTCTGAATCATCGGGTACCACGAAGGATATGGGGACCCCATAGTCGATTTCTTCATATGGTGCGTTCCTTTCCTGATCTTCCAAGGACACCGGGATTGGAGCCTGTGATTGCTATTTGGCGTCTTCCCCTTTGTTCGACTTCCTATCCTTCAACACCAGAGCCTTAGCTGCCGAAGCCGCTTCCTCGACCGCGAACATTTCCTTTGCAGCTTGCTGCTCACCACGAACCGTCTTGATTCCTTCTGAGGTTGGGAACTTTAACGCTTGGTGCAGAGTTGAGGGCACTGCCCTCATGTTTTGAATCTATAGTCTTCCAAATAATGCATTGTATCCCATGTCTCATTCAATCACGTAAAACTTGGTCTGCTGCGTGGTTCCAGCTGTGTTGACCGGTGATGTGCCAGGATTTTGGCACATCGAATGCTCCTTAACTCTAAGTTTTACTTGTTTTCTAGCAAGTTCATGGTAGTTTTATGTGTTTTATGTGTTGTGTAGGTATTTTGAAGTTAGAATGCTCGAAAAGCAAAAAAATGAGGAAAATAGGCAATATGTTCTGATAAGCATAAGGACGGACCGTCAACATGCTCGACGGCCCATCAAATCGCCTCGTCAAAAAGTTCCTGCTAAGTAACAAAAGCATCAAAGCATACTCAGATAGTCGACTTGCACCGTCGACATGATTGATGGCCCGTCGAAGTGCTTCGATGGTGGAATTCATACAGGGTGATAAAGGGTACTCAGATCGTCGAGTTGGTCGTCGAGCGTGTCGACGACCATCGAAGTGCAAAGACGACCCGTCGAATTGCTAGCCGAGATGGAACTGGACTGGGATTGATTATTCCGAGTTTTAACTTGTATAAATACCTGTTTAGGTTTTATTTTTCAGACATCTGGAGTTTTAGACTTGTAGTAATTACTTTTGAGTTATTCTTGCTTTTAAAGATTTCCAGACAATTACATTCATTACTTTCAAGTTTTATTCATAAGTTCAATACAAGAATTTAATTATGCAATCTTCAATCTTTTATTGTTTCTTGTTGCCATGAGTAGCTAAACACTTTTACTAAGGTTGTGAACCCAAGGATAGGTGTTTTGTGATTGGGGATCGTGAAAGATATACGCATAATGGATTGTTAGGGTTTATTTGTTCTTCGTATTCATTATATAGTTAGTGGTTGCAAACATTAGCTCATGCCATAAACTTTAGTTTATTTGGGAAAATAGCTAGGGTTAGGTAAGAACAAATAACAAGAACTCAGGGCTTTAAACCTTGTTTAATAAATTCACTTAGGAATAAGAGGAATTTACTTGACATAATTAACCGTTCTTCATGCATACTCTCTCATCTTTGGAAAAAGCATAGAAAGAAATAATCTTTTCTTATTTGGAAATAGTTTAGATTCACATAGAGGTTAAGTGCATCCATACAAACAGTCCATTAGAAGTATATCAAGATCGAGACCCATGATCATACACTTTATCTGACGGGGACACAACCTTGGTTCTTTTTACCCATATATTTACAACTTTAAATTTCCAGTCACTTTAAATTATTCCACGAACCAAATCAATCATAAAACCCGTTTCTGGAATACACCAGGACCACAAGATTAGTATAATACTCGTTTAGTAAACTTTTCACATCATATTCTCTGTGGGATTCGACCCCAACCTTGTTGGGTTACTATATTTGACAACGTCAACGTTATACCATTAATAGGTGTAATTTGAGTGTATCAACCGACAAGATGATTTTACCCGTCGTCGTTTCGCAGGACATGTTGAACTCATTGAGGACTCGGACTGCTGGTACGATCTGATCTAGTAGTCCCAACTGCTCGATGACTCTCCATCGGATGATACTAACTGAGCTACCTGGATCAATCAACACATGTTTTACTCTAAATTTATTAACAAGGATAGATATTACTAGTGCATCATTGTGGGGCTGAAGGATGCCTTCTATATCCTCGTCGCTGAACGAGATGGGACCCTCGGGGTCATAAATCCGTGTACGTTTTTCTCTAGTGATGGAAACTTTGGAGCTTTTCATTATTGGTTCCTGAGGAATGTCCACTTCCCGAATAATCATGTGGATCACATGTTGAGGCGCTTCATGCCCATCTTGCTTGTTCGGATCCACGTTCTTGAAATGAGCTTTGGCCCTTTCACTTAGAAATTCTCGAAGGTAACCCAGACTAAACAGACGAGCGACCTCCTCCCTTAGCTGTCGACAATCTTCGGATCGGTGTCCATGGGTATGATGGCACTTGCAAATAGGCTCTTATCTCATTTTTTCGGATCAGACTAGATAGGCCTTGGGTGCCATGTTTCTCTGTTACGGCTGACAGCTGCTGCTATGGTCGCCACATCGACGCCAAAATTATATTCCGACAATCTTGGGGCTTCTTTGTTTCCAGATGGTCTGTTGGTCACATTTCTGTTCATTAATCCTTGATTACTCGGGCCACGATCATTCCTTCTGCCGCTTCTGCCTAAGTCACCATTGTGCCCATTGCCCCTTCGATCAGGCGGATAAGGTTGATACCTATCATGGGATGGTCTTCGCTCTCGATCCGTTGTTCTTCTCGACCAATCGTTCCCTTTACTGGAATGCCACGATCCTAATGCAATCCTCAAAATTTGATCGTCCTCGACCCTGATCTTCGATTGATATCTATTGTGTACATCGACCCAAGCGACTGCTGGATACTCTACCAAATTTTTCTTTAATTCCAGATATGTGATCGAGCTTCTTGGGTTGAGTCCCTGAGTAAAAGCTTGAATGGCCTAATCGTCTTGAACCGATGGTAGATCTATACGTCCTATTTGAAATCGGGCCACAAACTCACAGAGGGTTTTATCATCTTGCTGTTTGACGTTGAACAAGTCCGACTTCCTCGTTTCAAACTTAATGGCTCTTGTATGAGCTTTGACAATGGCATCTGCAAGCATAGTAAACGAGTCAATAGAATGCTCGGGTAAATTATGATACCTACCATTGCTCCCTTCGACAGGGTTTCCCCAAACTTCTTAAGTAGCACCGACTCCCTCTCGTCGGCTGTGAGGTCATTGCCTCTAATAGCACATGGTCACATAATCGTTTGGGTTAGTTGTCCCATTGTACTTTGGGATATCGAGGATGCGGAACCTCTTTGGGATCGGCTTTGGTGCAGCACTCGGTGGGAAAGGCATTTGAACGAACTTCTTTGAGTCTGGTCCTTTTAATATCGGGGGCGCTCTAGGAATTTGATCGACCCTCGCATTATAGTTCTTCACTTACTTGTCATTTGCCTCTATCTTTTTCTCCCCGGACTCTACTCGTTTGGTTAGTTGTTCATGCATTCTCATCAGTTTGGTATTTTATCCGGGTTCGTTCTTATCATTCTCAGCAACGTACCTTTCCTCCCTTAGGGCAGTTCGAGCATTCTCATCAGCATTGGGTGCTCGATTTTGACTTTGCAGTTGTGCTATAACCACTTGTTGGGCTTGCAATTGTGCCATAGCCATTTCTAACTGGTTTATGAGCTGTTGCAACGTGGCTCCATTATCCCCATCTATAGGTGCATCATGCACTGATGGTCGATCAGTATTAACGACATTTTGTGAGTGAGGGTCGGCTCCATTAGGGTCTACTGGGGCACGTTGTTGTTAGGTACCCCATTGTCGTTTTCCTCATGGTGGCTCGATTCAGAATGAAAATTGACAGAGTGAGAGTCTAACTTGTTGGATAGACGTGAAATCCAACTTCAAAGAACAGGTGTAAAATATCGTGTGTTATCAAAACTCGTATTAAACCACCACTATTATCCTAGGCCCCACGGTGGGCTCCAAACTATTTACCCTTAAAGCAGGCAACGGTTGAATTATACGTGGTGCAAAGGATATGTGATTTAATTTAATACATATGATGAAATAACAACAAATAATGATATGGAAATAAGTTAGTGATCAAACCAAAGAAAAAAAGAACCTTGTCCTTGATAAAGAGTAACAGATCCGAGCTCGAGTTTTTGGAACAGGGTCGTGTAAAATATTGATGAACAATTGATGAATACTTAAAGAAAATGTAGAACAATAGCTTAGAATTTGAATATAATTGCTTAGAGTTTGCTTGTGCGTCCAAGAGTAGAGCCTGAAAAATGAGAGGGTGCTCTTCTTTATATAGTAGAGGAGTCCTACCCTGTTTACAATTCTAGATAACAAAATGTTTTTCAGTTGTGTAACCGACCTAAAAGGGTGCCTAAATATCTGGTCGGTGGCCGATATTACGGCCCCCATGCTTATCTACTCAACTGCTTCTTGTTCCATCTCGGTACTCTTAGTCCGTTCGGGCTATGCTCAGTCATGATCGATATTTGATTAACTCTACCGCTTCCAGGCTCAGCTGAATCAATGTTGGTATTTTCCCTCAACCATGTTGAAGTATCAACCACGGGTCCCTCGGTTGGAACCCGTTCAATCCCATATAATGGTCTAAATCCTTACATGACACAACGGGAAATCGAGGGTAGCTTTGACCTCGATTTCACCCGTATACAATACGTAACTTGTCAAAGGCATACTATAAGGAACTACAAAAACTTCTTGCATTTGACAAACTGGAAACACCCTTCATTATTGTATACGATAAAAATCAGGGTCGGTTACCCCGACCTAAGGTTCAACGATCTAAACCAAGGGTAAGAGGCAATGGATAGTAGAGTTCGGCTAAACCGGACAGAAGCATTCAGACCCAACGATTCTCGAGGAGTGTACCCGCAGTTAGCAATAGTGTGAGAAATTTGGCCCGTTGCGGATTTCACGCCGCTCGATATAATTGGCAGTTGTTAAACCTGAGATTTCGGGGATCCTTATCTCTAATTGATTTAGTTACCTTGTTGAATACAAATTCTTGTACTATAAATGAGGGGGGAATAAATCTACACACCCTCATCTGATTTTTACCATCTTCTACACGTGTACCGCTAACGTACTCTCAAAATTCCATCAAACATCAAAGTAATAACAATATCCACAATTTGGTCCAAGTAACTGAGGCCACAGACCGAGCTGCTCAAGGCTATTTCTTACTCATTTATTCGCTATCTATATTTCGTTATTTATATTTTTCCGTTCTATAGCAAATCAAATCGCATATCCTTTAAACCACTTATAAATTCAATTGTTACCTTTTTAAGCGGTAAACAGTTTGACGCCCATCATGGGACTAAGGATAATAGCAGTGATTTGTTTGCAAATCGACTTTCACTTGTTCTTTTGCCGTTTATCTTTGATTTCAGGTTAACTCCGACATGTCGAACGTAAACAACGCGAATAACGACAACCACGATGATAACCCCAACAATGGAACACCATTGAACATCATGGCACCGGCTGATCCAAATGAAAACCCTCCTACTGATGCAAGTGTTTCCCACTCGAACGTAGCCATTCACGATAGCGGAGACATGCCCGTCGATAGGGGAACTGCTCGATGGGTAAACGGAGAGGAGAGAGATGAGATTAACTTATGCGTGATTTATGATTTATTGCAGGAACAACTGGTAACCATGATACAGCACCAGGCAGCTATTTCCTAACTCCAAAGGAACAACAATGAGGTCAGGGTAGCGGAACTGAACTGAAGGCCCCCACCAGCCCGTAGGGAGATTGAGGTAAGCAGCGATCGAGAGCGGTCGGTGCCCGATAGATCTTATGAGGTAATAAAGATATTGGAGGCGCTGTTTAAACGGTTCGACTCCAGTGAAAAGAAGGTAGAAGACTATAATTCCCGAGTGGATCAGCTTCCGGGTGCACCACCGATTCTGGTCGGACCAGTGACCAAGTATAATGTCCGAAGGCCTTTCCCACTAAGTGCGGCTCCAAAACTAATTTTGAAGAGGTTCAAGATGCCCGATATCCCGAAATATGATGGGACAATGGATCCGCAGGAGCATATAACTGCCTACACCTGTGCCATAAGGGGCAATGATCTGGAAGACGATGTAATTGAGTCGGTAATGCTAAAAAGGTTTGTGAACATTGACTAAAGGAGCCATGTAGTGGTATTGCACACTGCCCCAACACTCTATTTCGTCCTTCGACTTGCTCGCAGATTCCTTTGTAAAAGCTCATTACGAGGCCCGAAAAGTACAGGCAAGAAAGGCTGACATGTTTAAGATCTTCCAAAAGGACGACGAACGGCTCAGAGAGTTCGTGACACGATTCCAGAAGGAAAGGACGTTGCTTCCCTCGCTTCCCGACGAGTGGGCGGCTTAGGCTTCACGAAGGGACTTAATCCCCAAAGTTCTAACGCTTCCCTCAAGCTTAAAGAAAACCTATTGGAGTTCGGAGCTATAACTTGGGCAGATGTCCATAACAGGTATGAGTCCAAGATACGGGTGGAGAACGATCATCGCGGGCTTCCACCAGGTCTGATTAATCGTATTAAAATTCGGATAGACCAAAGAGGGTAGCAGAAATGAAGTTTTAACAACCAAGGGATAGATACCATCCATACTCTCAGATTGGAGGCATGGGAGATTTCATCATCGACTACGACATTGATAGACCACCAAGGGCATTTGATTGTGTCAGAGAATGGAAGGGTCGCATGATTTGGGGTCCCGATACCTTAACTGAAGATAGGTTCCGCTCGGGTTGTGTCGTAGAATATAAGGATTGGCTGAGGGCCGACTTGCAAGGCACACTTCCTCCTAGGCCTATTCTCTATAGCCGTGTTCAAGACAAGGATTCGTAAGTCGAGATCCGAGCCCGTTTGATTCAAAGGAGAGCTGACGACAGGGATGCTAATTATTTGGAGAAAATTGAGCATGATAAGGCCGTCATAGAGAGTTTGAGGCATGAGCTAGAGCTTACCAATGATTGTTTGGTTGAGTTAGACAACTGAATGAAGAAGATTCTAGACGATGTTACTCCACTGACCTTCACATAGAAATGGTTTCTTATGGAGGCGACTTTGACGTCAGCCCATCTTCACATCTAGACTACCCTCCGGAAAGCAAAGAAAGCCAAGACTGATAGAGATGAGACTTTATCATCCACTACTGGAGGACATTTCTGCTGATTTATTTTTATGCACTGTCTTTACTTTATCTTTTGTGTCCCTGCAGGGAAGAATATTATCATTTATGATTATGGGGCAATGGTTTGGTTCAAATGGCACATTTTTGTTTAAAAAACGTTTAGTTATGTTTAAGAACGAGCGTAGTATAGTCTTATGAACTGCTTTGTGTGACTCTATTTGCTTCCATATGTTTCGTTTAAATGCTCAGTTGTTCTCAAATAGTGTCCACTCACCCAAAGAAAAACAATGAACAAAATACCTGCGCTAAGCCCAACGATTTTCTCAGAATCTGAAGATTAACAACAAGGTTGCGCCCGAGCTCGAGATCATGAAAAAGAATGAGGTCTTGCTGCGACGAAAGATTCAAGATCTCGAGAAGCAGATCCGAATAGTAAAGGCCAAGATCAAGGAGGCAGATGAATTATTAGATTCGGTGGAAAGCTCGCATGAAAAACCTGTCGAAGGTCAGGGAGAAAACGTCCTTGACAAGGGAAAAGGGATTCTTCCCGAGTACATCCTGATAATGGAAGAGTCCGAAGAAGAAGAAATGGAATCGGACCTACAGGAGCCCACATGGCCATCAAAGGGGGCTGCCTCCGCTGCTCTTTCAAGCGTAAAAAGGGAAGAAACCTTTGCTGCACCATCAAGCCCTAAAAGGGAAGGAGCTTCTGCTGCATTTTCAAGCCCTGGGGAGGAGCCCATAGAACAAATGGAGCATTCTCGGCTAGCTTACTCGAATCGTGGTCTATCGCAGTCAAAGCGTTGGATTGTCCCTACCGAGTCTCGCCTCAGCAGGTTACGAATGAGGAGATAATGATCAAATTTTGAAGCAAAGGGATAGTCAGTGTCTGCTTCGATAGGTTGCCACCTTGCCTCCAGTTTTCGCACATAAGAGATGCCCTTATCACCAGGATCAGGTAGGGCATACCCTCAATGAGTGTTTAGCCTTCAAAAGAAGACTCATCAGACTGATAGACGAGAAAAGTATCACCAAGATATGGGGCCCGCATTCACTATTGGTCCATGACAACATCATTCTAACAGATGGGAATGCTCGGAACACTAGTATTTGGCGTTATGACTTTACGGTGTTCAGAGACTCTTATGCTAGCATCTTCCAGAAATTGGTCAGTATTGGGAAGATTCGCCCCATCAGAACCAGAAGGGCCCAAACTGAAGAAGTGGGCCGCCGCAAACTGTGTTTGTACCATTCTGGAGCTTTAGGGAATGAGATAGAAGAATGCGATGCGTTCAAATTTTAGTTGAAAAATTTGGTCCACAAGGGAGCCCTTTTGTTGGTGTTCCCTTCTCAGTATTAGGATTCGGGAGCCTTAAGGCCAGAGAAGGTTGAATGGACAAACAACCTATATTGACCTCAAAAGAAAGGTCGCTTCTGGGTAGTTTTTAGGGGATCTCATTTTTTGTATTTAATAAGGATTTTCCCCCTTTATCTTGTGTAAACGGAACTGCGCCGACCTGATGTCCCAAGGTGGGATACGCAGAAAGCCTCTATCAGGCCTGGTCACGGGTAGGTTTAGGACTATTTTGATGTAAACCAAACTAAGGAAGGGCCTGACTTCCCGCGGAGGGATACGTAGGCTGTCTACATAAGATTCGGTCCCTATATATTATAAATATTATATTCCTCAAAAGCCCAAGCACCCCAAAACCGTTACAAGAGACCAATTGAGCATTTGAATCAAACATATGATCCTTTCTGTGCTAAGTTTTTTAAACTGCCATTTATATGTGATATCTTGCTTTTCTTTCCTTTAGTGTAGCGAAACTAAATTTGTTTTCCTTTGAGTTATTCTTTTCTTATAGAAAGAGAAGTTGATTCGTGTTCACACTGGCATACTTCACAAGGTCTAAAGCTACAATAGCATCCTTATCCCTACAAGACAAAGGCAAAGAGAAAATGACTGGTACTTCGGAGAACGAAGCTACTCCTATTGACATCGATCTTAGGGAATCACCTCTACACGAGCTGCCCGAATCATTGCCTACTGAAGACGTCATGAAAATGATGTTTGAGAAGATCGCCCACCTTCAAGAGGAAGTGGCGCGAAACAAAGTTACTAATGCTGCCCGAGAGGCCCCTGCGGAGGAAAGAAGGCCTCCACCATTTTTTCCATCTCTGAATTCACCATTGCCGGTCATTTCCCCACTAGGTCCATTGTGACCATCATGCCATTTACCCAAATTGATGAACACATCGGTGCCTCAAGCCACATCCCACCACCACTTAACCCCAACCAAATGCCCAGAATTGCCCACACTATCCCCTCTTACCCACAACCACAAAATACCCATCTTGGCATCACTATACAACCAAGCATTACCCCACTACCCACTGACAAAAACAACTTGATTACACGAATTTACCCTGTTGTTTCTTTCCACACGCCTGTCACACCGGGTACCTTCTCGCCTGATCAAGAAATTGACGACTATGAAGAGATGGAAAAGGTTTGGAGGGACGAACAGGAAAAACAGAAAGAAAGGCTTGAGCGGAAGATGATCGCAATGTTGGAACGATCTATTAGGATAACCCTCACTGGCACAGGTATAAGCTATGACGATTTGTTCATGCATCCCAATCTGGATTTACCCGAAGGCCTTAAAGTACCCCGATTCGAATTGTTTAATGGGACGAGCAATCCTAAAGCGCACCTGGGGCCTACTGCGACCCGTTGATTGGCTTATGAGACAATCAAGCGCTCATCATGAGGTTGTTCAGTCGGAGCTTGACAGGATAAGCCTCATAATGGTTCGCGGCGCAAGATATACACCGTTGGGTCACATGGGAAGACATGGCCGCTGCTTTCATGGAAAGATTATGTTTTAATATGGAGACAGTATCAGATAGTTATTATCTAGAGAAAGTAAAACAGAAATCCACCGAGAACTTCCGCGATTATGGAAGCAGGTTGCCCTAGTACAACCTCCTATAGGCAAGGAAGAACTTGTGTCGGTTTTTATCCGTTCACAAGAAACAGACTTTTATGATAGAATTCTTTCAATGGCGGGGAGACCTTCGTCTGAATTGGTCAAAATGGGCGAGGCCATAGAAGACAGATCAAAGCCAGCCGAATCATAAGCATGACTGGAAAATCCACTGGTTCAAGTTCAACCTGGTTCATGCGCAAGAAGAAAGAAGACGTGGCTAGGATATCCCACACACCTAAGCCCAAAAGAAGGGAAGATTTCCCGATGGGAGCATATGCTTCACCTCCTCCAAATGCCTATGTACCCCACCCTTACAACACAATGCCCATATATTACGCGCAACTAACCTTCCAATCACCACCCCAAAACTACCATGCTCCGCCAAATACTTTCCAATCGCCCCTACTTAATTACCAAGCTCCACAGCCAAATTATCAGACTCCCCCACCCATCTACCGTACCCTACAAAATAACCAACCCAATACTTACCATAATCAACCCCTACCAGATGCCTACAATGCGCCACGTCCAAATTTTGATAAGAAATCTCCTCGAGTGTTCAGTCTGCTAATTGAATCTCGGACCGATTTGATCAAAAGATTAAGCGCAGCTGGAATGATTCAAGTGCTTCCGTCGAAGGCCGTCGATCCAGAAAATCAGTTTTACCAAGCTGACCAAACATGTGGCTCTCACTCAAATGGCATAGGGAATAGTACTGAAGATTGCATAAATCTCAAGTACAAAATACAGGACCTGATTCACCGGAAAGAAATTGTGCTCCAAATGTGAACACCAATCGGTTGCCGAACCATGGCAACAATGTAATTCGCATGATTGAGAGAGAAGAAGACTGGGTCGCAGGAAGGCTCATAATCCGCAATTCTGTGAAAGAACTTGAACGTACGGTAGCGTCACTGTCCCTACAGGAATGCCCGTAATTCAAGGTATTAGTCCCTGCACCAGTGACAACACACATTGCTCAGGTGACTTCGGCGCCGCCTCGGAAAGAGTTTGTAGTCCAAGTGGCCACCGCACATGGTATCACAAGATCAGAGAGATGTTATACTGCTGAAGACCTAACCCAAGGGGGATCCGAAGGGAGGGTAATCAGAAAAGGACTATCATTGAAGGTGAAGCTGAAGGCTTTTGGTGCTGAATCCAGCCGAAAGAATACTCCATTGTTTAGCATCTAAAGAAAACGCCTGCCCAAATATCGGTGCTGGCATCGCTGCAAAGTTCACCTCAACACCGCCTGGCTTTGATGAAGGTGTTGGAGGAAGCTCATGTTCCAGCTGGAACAAATAGTGAAAACCTGGCCGAAATGGTCGCTTATGTTATGGAGGAACATTCAATTACCTTCACAGAGCAAGAGTTGCCCAAGGAAGGCATAAATCACAACAAAGCGTTACACATCACTATCATGTGCCACAACAAAGTGGTAACCCGGGTATTAATTGACAATGGGGCAGGACTTAACATTTGCCCCGAATCTACCTTGACTCAGCTAGGGTACGACCTTGAAAAGGTTTGTCAAAGCCACACTAACATAAGAGCATTTGACGGAGGACGTTGTGACGCCATTGGAGTAGTTGATTTGGATATTTAAATAGGACCTGCTGAGTTCACCACTGAATTCCAAGTCATGGAAATACCAGCCAATTATAATTTACCTCTAAGAAGACCATGGATCCATATGGCAGGGGCAGTACTATCCTCGCTCCATCAATCTGTAAAATTTGTCTGGGAAGGAGAAGAAGTGGTGATCCATGGAGAAGCCAACATGCACAATTATCCGGATAATTCCTTACCTGTCATTGAAGCCACACCTAATGGAATAGATTTTCAAATCGGGGAGTTAGTAGGAGCGGTCCACAAGATAGACTCCCTAGAAACTCCCATGCCAGTAGTGTATAAAATGATTGCTTCCACCATGATCCTGAACGGGTTTGAACCCGAAAGAGGTTTAGGAAAGAACTTGCAGGGAATCACTGAGCCCATTCCTATCCTTCAAGATAATTTTGTCTTTGGGCTTGGCTACATCCCTACAGAGGAAGAGATACCTTCCAAGAAGAGATAAGAGGTTGTTGATCTCTGCAAACCCATTCCAAATCTGTACCAGTCATTCCCTCATAAAATGCTTATGCCTGACGATGCTGACACTGATAAGGGATAAAGATGCTATTTCAACAAGAAGATTGCTCCGTGATTCTAGAAAAATGTACCAAAACACCCAGCATCAGAGAGGCAGAACCCGACGAGCAGCTGTCTAACTGGACCTCTATCCCGCTACTGGCTCTTCAATAGAAAAAGATGAATTTATCTTGAAAATGGGGAGAATCGGTCGAGGCCCGATTACTCACCCTCTTTGTGACTGACATACCTCGTAATGTTTTAAAAATGGAAATGGCTTGACCTAAGCCAGGACCACGGTTTGTACTCCTAATATTTTTAAATAAATGAAAGCCTCGGTTTGTTAAAACTATTTTTATTTGTTGCATGCATGTTTTATACTAACATATTTCTCCTTGAATTTTCTTTTTTCAGTAATAAGAACAATAAAGCAACCTTAAATGTCAAGACATGTTGCGAAACGAGTGAGTCGGGCAACATAGATGAAGAAAAATATGCATAATACGATGAAACCATAATGCTACTGTCACGACCCATTTTCCATAGGCCGTGCGGACACTTACTTTCCCACGTCGATAAGCGAACCCTCAACCCAACAATGAAAAAATACAGGAAGAATGAATTTAAAACAGTGGAATAGAACAAATACGCAAGTCTAATGATATATCTATATATAAGTAGTCGAAAGTGCGGAAGACAATAAACACCCCAGGGTCTAGTCTGAATAATACAAGAGCATATAAGTAGAAAAATACAATCTAGAATACTAATACATAATATCTATGTCTCTGAAGTAAAAATAAGACATACGATAGGAATGTCTTTAAGGTCAGCGGACGCCATGCTCACCCTGGAAACTCGAGAAAAAGTTGAAGTGTCGATTAGCCATGGGTCACAGAAGTAGATCCGACCTGGTACTCTGCATTCATAAAAGAATGCAGCAAGTGCAGGTCAGTACAAACAACAGTACTGGTAGGTGTTGCTCCCAAACGCACACGCAAGTATACGTGGTCGTACAAGTAATATAGACTGTTAAGTCCAGATATCGATCCCACAGAGACTTAGATTCTACTGTTAAGCTAATTCAAATTCGAATGAAACTATTCAAGAAAGTGAAAATCAAGATGTTTGTTGTACTAAACCAAAACTGAAAAGTAAACAATTTGTGATGGGTGTTTTTGTGACTGGGACTATCTTGACAAAGATTGTAAGAATTATCAGATAGAGAAAGATCTAGGGTTATGGCTTTCGACAATCCAGTTGATCTTCAGACAATTCCACCTATTTTATTTCCTGGGTTACTAGTTGACCGGTTAATTATAATTTATACTATTCTCTCAAACTACTCACAAGCCTGTAAATGTTACTATAATGCCTATATCTCTATGGTCATCAGAGGTAACAAGAACGCATTTATTTCTCCGTATTTAACTAAGTAGGGCTAAAGGGTATATCTCTATCCTCAGTAGCGAAACGATTAAATCGAACAAACTCTATTTATTCTTATTACGTACGTGAATTCCCTTTCTCAAGTTCAATTCGCACACCACAAATAGTGTCTAACTATTGGCCAGATAATCAAACAATTAAGATCAAGAATAAATAAGCAACCCAAAATATGGAAAATCAATCGGTAATAATTGTCATCAAACCAACTGTCAAGTCTTTCGCCACAACCCTAGAATTAAGAAGTTTAGCTACTCATGATTCAATCATAGACAAAAGAATCCATGAATAATCTAGGGTTGAAAAAGATGAAAAATGAAATAAACCTAGAGAGAGAAAAGAGAACGGTGACTTACAAGTCTTTGAATAATCCCAGCACACCGTTCTCAGCTCATAAAACGTCTATATAGTCTAGGGTAAAAACAGAAAATAAGTAAACCTAATCCTAGTTGAACCGGAAAAGCTTGCGCAGAACCCCGCTTTCCGTCCGCATCGCGGAAGGATCGCGCAAAGTAATGCCTGGGCTGGTTTGTCCGCTTTCTTCACGCGATGCGGAAGAAAAGCGGACCCTTCAGTCGAAGTATTTTCCTTTTAGTTCGTCCTTCGTGATCTTCGACTCGTCACCTCGTCTACTCGTCATATGCTCCCAAAATCAATCACTTTAAGCACAATTTTCCATCGTTTGTCATCATCGTACCTATACACATGAAATATAACGACTTAAGTTCAAATACGACAATTGCATCATGATTTAAGCGATAAAAGTCATAAGAGCTGGATGTAAAATGACACAAAACATTATATTTGTGCCAAATATCACCACTCCCCACTTAGACTTTGCTCGCCCTCGAGCAAACTCAAACCTACACCAAACTACACTTCTAGCTCAACTCATTCAAACAGGTCTGCAACGGGATTTGGCTAGTATGACTATCTCAAAAGAAAATTTTCAAAACCAAAACAATGAGCCAAGTTGCGAAAGCCATGCCAAAGATTTAAAACTTTCAATGTTTGGCACCAAGGACCACCTTCCTGAAAAAACACTTCACTTTTTAAACCAATTGACCCAGCGACACCACTTTAAAACATGTAAGCAACCTTATGATCAAGAAATCAACACTTCACCACTCTATTGCTATTTATGTGCCCTCACCAAAATAAAGTAGTCCATATATCTCAAGAATCACATATGTTTAAATCAATGGACCTAAAATCAATACGTACGCTCACTCTTAAAAATAATATCACATGTAAAATACGACATACCATAGGCTTGCCCGTAGTGTAACCATTCCACTAATACAAGTAAGACGAACCTAGAATCTAGTAGGACTTCGAGGGTTGTAATGTAGGCTAAGAGACGGGTAGGAATTATTTGGATAATAGTGACTAACCTCCCTAAGCACTTTAATACATATACTTTTATCATTCTTGCACAATTTCTTTATTAGTCCTTATTCAACACCAACCAACCTTTAAACGTCTCCCAATTCACCCATTTTCTTTGTTTAAGCACCACTCTTTTTAAAGGTCACACAAGTTAGAAGGGAAACTTTTTCGCTACATTTTTTTCTGTCTTTTTCAAAAACAAATTTCAATTCCTAACTAACAAGTGAATTAGTTTTGTTCATTCGGTGCTCCCATTGTCTTCCTAGATTATAATTAACAACCATTTCCCCTCTTTATTTCACATCCCAACTCTCATTATACATGTAAATGATTAAAGTGCTCATAGAGTATTTGGATCAAAAATCAAGTTTTATAGAACGAAAGGGTAAAGGCTAATTAACTGCTGTCCAGGAAAAGGCTAAAGGCTCAAAAAGGGTTAACTAGGGTGCTATTTGCAGGTTGGTGGGATAAAGTTTTAGGCTTTTTAGTGACTAATCAAAGAAACGCCTCTATCATTTTCTAGGCTCAACCGAACTTCATTTCGCTTTGTGAACACACAGGGCAAGTTCTAGATGTCAATACCAAACATGGATTCAAATGCAAAACCTTACTCACACATGGCACACAATCAACGCAAGAGGGATCCGGTTGTCCCTCGAATCAAACAACAATGAAAATCAACAATACCAAGTGGGTCATACTAGTCAAACAAAAACCATTTTCAATTGCTTTCAAGAAAAGTGATACAATTTCACGGCATGTTTTCATAAAAAATTTCAAGATCACTCATATGCCAATACTTCACCTAACCCGTGCACCTAGCATTTGAATACACCTATCCTAAGGACTAATTTTCCCTCAAGCAGGTTGTCATCAGGAAAAGCCCTTTCTATGACTAAAGAAAAATCTACCTACGCCCGGTTCAAAGCCCCCCCCCCCCCCCCCCCCCCGGGAAAGAACCGAGGCCATAAGAAAACCCAAGGGGTGGATGATGAATTCCTACTAATGAGGGACTTAAGAAGTTATCAAAGAAAAATAAGGAAAATAAAATCTTTTTGATTTTTTTTTCGACACTAAGATGCAAAACTACTAGAAAAAATAATAATCCTAAGGCATACTAATCATCATCCGCAACCTCAAAACATGTTGTTACAAACCAGGGATGTATTTTCCCACCCCACACTTAAAATTATGCAATGCCCTCAATGCATATATTTGAAAACAAACAAAGCGCAAGCAAGGTAAGAAATACTCCCTGGGGCCCCTTAGGGCCTAGTCGTCCTCGTCGATGTAGTCCTCATCATCAGCCTCGCCATCATCTGGCTCGGTGTTCTCTTCTTCTTCATTGTCGTTGCCTTGCATAAGCGACTCTACCTCCTCCCCTTCTTTGAATGTAGCCATTACTCAATCAACCGAGTTTTCGTCCTCATCCGCAGGTAACTGAGACAGCTCGCCCACAAGTGCCCGAGAATGTGGAGTGTGGGGGTTCTGAATAAAGACCCTTGAGAGATCAATGTTAAAGTGCTCACTCGCCACCATCATCCCCATGTAAAGCTGGGCTAGTACATTGGATTGGGCGGACCTCTCCTCTGCCAGAGTCAAATGATGTCCGGACACACTCGCTGGGGCCATGACATTTGAGATGTCGAGTGATTCAATGGGCGCCTCAAGTACTCTATCAATAGGGTATGCCAACTCCTCGTCAAGCCACATTAAGTAGGAAGTGAGAGTGTTTCCATAACTCAGCCTTTTAGACTTGCCAGCCCGCACTCTTCGAATTTCCTGCATCATCCAATACCCAATGTTCACCGGCTGCCCTGTCATCAGGAAATACACTATGCACACTCTCTCCATTTGTACCTCTGAGAAGTGATCAAGTGGCATGATTCTAGCATTTAGCAGGCGCAACCACACTCGGGCTTCTCTACAAAAATTACTCATGCTCATGCTCCGATGCTTCCGAAGAGGCCCTGAGTATCGTGCCCATTGAGCTTTGGAGTTGGCTCCACAAAGAGTTTCCCGGATAGCCCTATAATCGGGCCTTTTGATGAACTTTAGCAATGGTTCAACAGGCACATCCGGGACTCCAATTTCTCCGCACAAAGTTGACGCCGTCAATGGCACCCAATTTTTCCGAACGAATACAGAATCTGGATTCCCGCGGATTGGTATGCTAGCGTAAAGTTCCATGACCCAATCAATGTTCACAGGCCCCGGTTGTTCAAACACAGACGTCCATCCCATGGCGACTATACGGTTGTAGATATCCCGAAAATTCTTCTTCAAAGGGACTCGACTGATAGCTCACTCATGATTGTATCCCTTCGAGGTGTCAAACCCTGCATATCACTCTGCCCCGTCCCCAGAGAGATGGGGGTGGGGCGTCCTTTTAGATGCCAGAGGAATGACAACTGCGGGATGCTTGCCCTTTCCGGATGTTTGCCCTTTTGTCGCTTTGGACGGGTTTTGTGCTCTCCCTCTTTTTGTGCCTTGGGAAGAGGAGGCGACAGATTTGCCTTTGGACTTGGCGTGAACCATCTTGCCTGCAAAACAACGCGTTACCACACGAGAAGTACAGGTCAGTAACTAAGAGGGTCGTGGCACAACCCCACACTTACTTCAAACTATATTACGAAAATCAAAATCAAAGAAGTTAAATACTCCTACATGATAAAGAAAGCAAGAACAAAGTAAGCTATTTCATGTTGTAGGGCTTGGGATGGAAATTCACACTTCTCCAATTCTCCTTCACAATTCGATTTTTTGTTTTTTGGTGAGAGGGGATGCCTAAGGGTTCCTATGCTTGGTTAATGTTCCATTGCTACTCAAGACTTCACAATTTCCACAAAAACTTGGTTTAGGACTTTTATCGAACACCTTGTGGGCCTAAAATCGCCCCTTAACTCTTGACAACAATGGTGGGTTTGGGAAACCTCCCTTCTGCAACGGGAGTCACATTCTAGCCATATTCACTCATACCATACAAGCAATACCAATCCTCGCC
Organism: Lycium barbarum; assembly: GCF_019175385.1. Classification (NCBI taxonomy): domain Eukaryota; kingdom Viridiplantae; phylum Streptophyta; class Magnoliopsida; order Solanales; family Solanaceae; genus Lycium; species Lycium barbarum. Next base: position 98,002,738 of record NC_083338.1, on the reverse strand, counting down.
CAAGATTCGCCTATACCCATATCCCTACCTTACAAATACAACCATCAATAACATGGGAAAAGGAAAAAAAATGGAAGATGAACCCACTTACCTTGTGATGTTAATGGGAGATGGAGTGGAGCACCTTGAAGTTGTTTTTGTTAGAGAGGGGATGGGGAGGGGGATTGTTCGTGTGAAAGGGAATGTGGGTGAGAAGGGGACTGTTTTTGTGAAGGAGCAGGAGTGAAGGGGCACGGATATATCATAAATAAGAAAACAAATGCAAACCGGGTCGACCGGCGCGATCCGTCCGCATCGTGGAAAGAAAGCACGAGACTTCAGTACTTTGCGCGATCGGTCCGCATCGCGAGACCGATGCGCAAATCACTGAAGGTTTCTGTTTTTTATGTGCGATCGGTCCGCATCGTGGAACCGATGCGCAAATCACTGGGCACTCTATTTTTTTCTTCTTTCCTCCCAATTCCTGCAACATGAATAAACGTGACCTATATCATACAAAAAATTGGGTTGCCTCCCAACAAGCGCCTTAGTTAAGGTCGTGGCACGGCACTCTTTTTTTTTTCACACGGGTTGCCTCCCGAGAAGTGCCTGATTTAACGTCGCGACACGACATGGGCTCTCCTCAAGCCTCTTCTAGATCGATGGAGGACCTCGCGCGGTCAGTGGACTCCCGTAGTAATGCTTCACTCTTTGCCCGTTCACCAAGAATGTCTCATCCGAGTTGGGTTTCTTTAGCTCAACTGCTCCATGTGCGGTCACACGAACTACCTCGAATAGCCCAGACCACTTACTCCTATACTTTCCACCGAAGATCTTCAGCCTAGAATTATACAACAAGACTAACTGCCTAGGCTCAAAGTCACGAGATTGGATGCGCCTGTCATGAATTCTCTTTGTTCGCTCCTTATACATTTTCGCATTTTCATAAGCATGATAGCGAAATTCCTCCAACTCGTGCAGCTACAACAGTCTCTTTTCTCCAGCTTGAACCATGTCTAGATTCAGCTTCTTGATCGCCCAATATGCTCCATGCTCAAGCTCAACTGGTAGATGACATGCCTTACCAAAGACGAGCTTATAGGGAGATGTGCCAATCGGAGTTTTGTAAGCTGTTCTGTATGCCCACAGAGCATCATCAAGCTTCAATGACCAATCTTTTCTACTTACGCTCACCGTCTTCTCCAAAATCCTCTTGATTTCTCTGTTCGATACCTCCACTTGACCACTCGTCTGAGGGTGATAAACAGTCGCTATCTTGTGTTTCACCCCATACTTGAGCAGCAATTTATCAAAGAGACGATTGCAAAAGTACGTACCTTGATCACTGATGATGGCCCGAGGGGTCCGAAACCTTGTAAAAATGTTCTTTTTCAAAAATCGCGCCACCACACTAGCATCATTGGTGGGAAGTGCAATGGCTTCCACCCACTTCGAGACATAGTCTACAACAACTAATATGTACTTATTCCACTTGGATGGTATGAAGGGACCCATGAAGTCAATACCCCACACATCAAATAGCTCGATTTCTAAGATGCCCTTCAAAGGCATTTCATTACTCTTGGAGATATTTCCGGTTCTCTGGCAGCTATCACATGCTCGCACAAATTCATGAGCATCTTTGAACAAAGTTGGCCAATAGAACCCGGACTGAAGTACCTTTGCAGCTGTTCTGTCACCAGCATGATGTACCCCATAGGGTGATGAGTGACACTTCTCGAGAATCGCTGAGACCTCTTCCTCTGGAACACACCTTCTGATCAGCTGATCTGTGCCAACCCGGTAGAGATAGGGCTCATCCCACACATAGAAACGACTGTCATGTAAAATTCGCTTCTTCTTCTCGTGATTAGCACCCGGGGGGTAAATCTCACTCACTATAAAGTTCACCATGTCTGCATACCATGGCACCTCAGTTGATTGAAGAGCAAAGAGTTGTTCGTCAGGAAAAGTCTCCTTAATCGCCACTGCCTCATCCACATGTCCCCGATCTTCTAATCTCGATATGTGATCTGCTACCTGATTTTCTGCGCCCTTTCGATCAAGAATCTCGATGTCAAACTCTTGCAGCAGCAACACCCAACGAATGAGCCTCGGCTTTGCATCCTTCTTTGCAAACAAATAACGAACTGCAGTGTGATCAGTATAGACATTCGCCTTCGTGCCCACAAGATATGATCGGAATTTGTTAAAGGCGTAGACAACCGCCAATAACTCATTCTCTGTGACAGTATAGTTCATCTGGGCTGCATCAAGTGTCTTGCTAGCATAATAAATAGGATGAAAGATCTTGTCCCTTTTCTGACCAAGGACAGCACCCACAACAAAATCACTTGCATCACACATCAAAATAAATGGCAGAGACCAATCGGGTGCGATGATAATAGGAGCCGACACTAACCTTCATTTCAGCTCATCAAAAGCCGTCAGACAAGCTTCATTAAACACGAACTTCACATCTTTCTCCAAAAGCTTGCACATTGGATTAACAACTTTAGAGAAGTCTTTGATGAACCGTCGATAAAATCCTGCATGCCCAAGAAAACTGTGCACTCCCCGAACTGAAACGGGTTGTGGAAATCTTTCAATTGCTTCAATCTTCGCCTTGTCAACCTCGATTCCCTTGCTCGATATCTTGTGCCCAAGAACGATTCCCTCTCGAACTATGTAATGGCATTTTTCCCAGTTAAGTACCAAGTTCGTCTCTTCACAACGAGCTAACATGGCATCAAGGTGATTTAAACAGTCATCAAAAGAATCTCCAAAAACAGAGAATTAATCCATAAATACCTCCACATAATTTTCCACCATATCGGTGAAAATAGCCATCATGCATCGCTGGAAGGTACCTGGAGCATTGCACAAACTGAAAGGCATCCTCCGGAATGCAAATGTGCCATATGGACATGTGAATGTGATTTTATTTTGATCCTCAGGTGCAATCATGATTTGGTTGTAACCCGAATAACCATCCAAAAAGCAATAATAATCGTGCCCAGCCAATCTGTCGAGCATCTGATCCATGAAGGGCAAAGGAAAGTGATCTTTTCTGGTGGCGTTGTTCAACTTGCGATAGTCAATACATATCCTCCAACCCGTAACATTTCGTTGAGGCACCAATTCATTCTTCTCGTTTTCCACCACAGTCATGCCCCCTTTCTTCGGGACACGTTGTACAGGACTCACCCAATTGCTGTCCGAGATGGGATAAATAATGCAGCTGATAAGCCACTTGATTACCTCTTTCCTCACCACCTCCTTCATGATCGGGTTCCGTCGCCTCTGGCATTCAATACTGGGTTTGCTGTCTTCCTCCAATAATATTTTGTGCATGCAAAAGGAGCTACTAATACCTCGAATATCAGCTATCGACCACCCAAGGGCTCTGACTCGATCTCTTAGCACTCGTAACACCCGTTCAACCTGCACATCAGTCAAATAAGAAGAGAGTATTACGGGCAATGTGTCTCCACTACCCAAGAAAGCGTAGCGAAGGTGAGGAGGTAATGGTTTCAACTCAAGAACGAGAGCCTCTTCAATAGATGGTTTTGGCTGCTTCTATGACTCTGGTCTGTCTAGCTCCTCAACCGGTGCACTTGCTCGTAGATAAGCAATTGAAGTGTCAAGAATGCCAAGACACTCCTCCACTTCTGCATCGGTTGTCAAATCTTCCCCATACAGCAAAGCTGTCTCCAACGGAACTCGCGAAGCTAGAAAGTGATCTAACTCGACATTAGTGAGCTCGAGTTCCACCACAGAAATCATCTTCAACTCCTCATAATGGGCTGGAAGCCTGGTGGCCTTAAACACATCAAAAGTCGCCTCTTCTCCATTAACTGTCATGGATATCTTCCCATCTTTCACTCGGATCACAGCATCGACAGTGGCCAAGAATCCTCTCCCCATGATGAGAGGAACACTCTTATCTGCCTCATAATCAAGTATCACAAAATCAACCAGCAGAATAAATGGGCCTACCTTCACAAGAACATCCTCAATAATACCATCAGGATAAGAAAGAGATCGATCAGCCAACTGCAACGTAATAGTGGTTGGCCTAGGCTCTCCCAAACCCAACGTTTGGAACACAGAGGTGGGCATCAGATTTATACTAGCACCCAAATCACACAATGCTAGCCCAACTTCAATGTTGCCAATCGTAATCGAAATTGTGAAGCTGCCCGGATCAATCAACTTTGGGGGAATTTTACTCCTTACTCTAGAGCTGCACTCCTCAGTAAGTGCAACAGTCTCAAACTCTGTCCAACGCCATTTGTTCGCGACCACATCTTTAATATATTTAGCATATTTTGGGACTTCTTGCAAAAGCTCCACCAAAGGTATGTTGATGTGTACCTGTTTTAAGAGTTCAAGAAATTTCTTGCAAGCCGAATCTGCTTTCTGTTTCTGAAGTCGCTGTGGAAAGGGAGGGAGTGGTCGCACCACTTCCTCTACATGTTTCTCTGCGAGTGTTTGCTTTGGTTCAGCTCGCTTAGTAGGAATAAGTTCTGCCTCTGCTATGTTCTTCTTTTTTGGCGGCACTTCTTCTCTCTCTACCATTCCTCAAGGTGACTGCCTTGCATTCTTTTGGATTCTTTTCAGTATCACTCGGAAGACCACCCGGAGGTCTGACATTCTGCATAAGAGCCATCTGCTCCATCTGACGCTCAAGTTCGTGAATAGATTTCTGCATCTCACTCTGAATTTTCTGATTTTGCTGCTGCATCACTTGATTTTGGGTTATGAGTTGCTTCATCATCTCCTCTAAATTGCTAGCTGGCTGAGCTTGAGGTTGCTGATAATTGTTCGGCTTGTGGAAATCCTGCTTCCCAAATGGAGTGTTGTAATTATTTCCATAATAGTTTCCCCGATTACCAATATCGCGATTCTGTTGTCCCACAAAATAGACAGACTCTGGATTCAATGGACAATTGTTATAATCATGAGGTTTACCGCAACTTACACATGCTGCCTGCTGAATATGTTGAACTGGTTGAATCTGCTAAGCTTGAGGAAACACCCTCAACATCACGTTAGTGAGAGTACCAATATCAGCCCGAATAGCTGCAACATCATCAACTTTAAGAACCCCTGTAACTTTTTGTGGTAACCCCCAGCTATTCTCATGATACTCATGATGACCCTCAGACATCATCTCAAGGAGATCTTCCATCTTTTCATATGTTTTGTTTAAGATCTGCCCTTGAGCTGAAGCATTTAACAGGGCCCTTGATTCATGATTTAGACCTTCTACGAAATAGTTGCCAATGATCTCCTTTGGCTGCATGTGATGGGGGCAATCTCGCAGATAGCCCTTATACCTTTCCCAAGCGTGTGGTAGAGATTCAGAATCTGTCTGAGTGAAGTTATCAATTCTTCCTCGCTGCTCCTTTGTTTTCTTAGGTGAGAAGAACCTGTCGATAAAATTATTTGATAATATCTCCCAAGAAGTGATAGAACCTGCAGGTAGATTCGTCAACCATTCGCTCGTTTCGCCAATCAGTGAGAACGGAAATAAGGACAGCTTCACATAATCATCAGGAACATCTCTATATTGGAAATTTTCGTTCAACTCCACGAACTGCATCAAATGCTTATGCGGGTCTTCACTAGACTTACCCATATACTGGCACGTATGTTGGACCAGCCGCATTGTTCCTTCTTTTAGCTCGAAATTTCCAGTAATGTCAGGCCTAACAATAGCCTTAGCAATAGTTGCCAGACTAGGCCTAGTATAACTGGATAAAAGAATTTGTTGTTCTTGTGCCCTCGCAGCTGCTCTTTCACCCTGTTCATCGCCGTTTTTGGCTCTATCCCTTTCTGCCTGTTCAAGAGAATGTCTTGCTGCTTCGTTAGCCATTTTTCTCTGTCGGTGAAATGTTCTTTCGATTTCGTGATCAAGATCAACTAACGGTTTTCCTGAACTTCTAGTGCTTGGCAGAGAAGCCTGAAGTGACACAAGTAGAACAACGAAAAATTAAAGACTTGAATAGAAAAAAAAACTCAATTAGAAAAACAGTAAACTTTTCTAAGTCCCCGGCAACGGCGCCAAAAACTTGTTGCTCCCAAACGCACACGCAAGTATACGTGGTCGTACAAGTAATATAGACTGTTAAGTCCAGATATCGATCCCACAGAGACTTAGATTCTACTGTTAAGCTAATTCAAATTCGAATGAAACTATTCAAGAAAGTGAAAATCAAGATGTTTGTTGTACTAAACCAAAACTGAAAAGTAAACAATTTGTGATGGGTGTTTTTGTGACTGGGACTATCTTGACAAAGATTGTAAGAATTATCAGATAGAGAAAGATCTAGGGTTATGGCTTTCGACAATCCAGTTGATCTTTAGACAATTCCACCTATTTTATTTCCTGGGTTACTAGTTGACGGGTTAATTATACTTTATGCTATTCTCTCGAACTACTCACAAGCCTGTAGATGTTACTATAATGCCTATATATCTATGGTCATCAGAGGTAACAAGAACGCATTTATTTCTCCGTATTTAACTAAGTAGGGCTAAAGGGTATATCTCTATCCTCAGTAGCGAAACGATTAAATCGAACAAACTCTATTTATTCTTATTACGTACGTGAATTCCCTTTCTCAAGTTCAATTCGCGCACCACAAATAGTGTCTAACTATTGGCCAGATAATCAAACAATTAAGATCAAGAATAAATAAGTAACCCAAAATATGGAAAATCAATCGGTAATAATTGTCATCAAACCAACTGTCAAGTCTTTCGCCACAACCCTAGAATTAAGAAGTTTAGCTACTCATGATTCAATCATAGACAAAAGAATCCATGAATAATCTAGGGTTGAAACAGATGAAAAATAAAATAAACCTAGAGAGAGAAAAGAGAACGGTGGCTTACAAGTCTTTGAATAATCCCAGCACACCGTTCTCAGCTCATAAAACGTCTATATAGTCTAGGGTAAAAACAGAAAATAAGTAAACCTAATCCTAGTCGAACCGGGAAAGCTTGCGCAGAACCTCGCTTTCCGTCCGCATCGCGCAAAGTATTGAGGCTTCCCGCTTTCCTTCCGCGATACGGAAGGATCGCGCAAAGTAATGCCTGGGCTGGTTTGTCCGCTTTCTTCACGCGATGCGGAAGAAAAGCGTACCCTTCAGTCGAAGTATTTTCCTTTTAGTTCGTCCTTCGTGGTCTTCGACTCGTCACCTCGTCTACTCGTCATATGCTTCCAAAATCAATCACTTTAAGCACAATTTTCCATGGTTGGTCATCATCGTACCTATACACATGAAAGATAACGACATAAGTTCAAATACGACGATTGCATCATGATTTAAGCGATAAAAGTCATAAGAGCTGGATGTAAAATGACACAAAACATGATATTTGTGCCAAATATCAGTAGGCATCATCGGTCGACTAAGTATAGCTAACACAATTCAGAAGATAAAGCAGATAAGCAAGGAATCTAGCAAGTATAAGACAATATAATCATAACAAAGTATTCGTCACCGCCTATGTAAAGCGTCTAACCCAAATATGTCAAGTCTGATGCAATCCAATACATCAAGCATTCCAATCACCAAGTGTCTCAATCAAGTCATAATACAATGCAGTGCAATGATGGAATGAATGCAATGTAATGCCATGCAAATGAGGTGTACACAGGTACTCCAGCCGGAAATATCGACGTCTCGGTAGCACAACCCAGTGTGACTCGCGAAGTCTAAGTGCCACCCGTCTTGGATCTTTGCCCAACAGAAAGACGGGACCTCGACTAATTGCTCACAGGAGGAGTCTCACTGGCACCACCCCGGGAGACCCGCAGAGTCCATGCACTAATAACGATTTTGAGATATGATTGGAATCGGCCGTGCAATAACGATGCCGGAATAGATCATCGGATATCGGCCATCTCACAATCACTCAAGTAAAAGAGTCTGTCAAATATCCGTCTCACACAATCAACGATTCCGAAATTGAACCTCGGACATCGGCCTTATCACAATCACTCAAGTAAAAGAGTTTATCAAATATCAATTTCATACAGTCAACGATTCTGGAATTGATCTTTGAACATGGGCCTTTTCATAATCACTCAAGTAAAGAGTTTATCAAAATATCAGTTTACTCAACTAACGATACCGGATCGTCACCGGGTATCGGCCATGCATCTTGAATGTGTGAGAATTCGGGAAATGCATATATCAATCATCAACAATCAAGTTCAAATTACAAGTACCAATAATGGGGCACGTCAACAACGTATCATATCTCAATACCAACAGTAGTATGCTAACAGTATATTAAAATCACAAGTACCAACTACGGGTACGCCAATAATGTATTATATCATAATACCAATAGTGGTATGTCAACAGTATATCAATATAACAAGTACCAACAACGGGTTTGCTAACGATGTATCATAGTTCGAACACCTACAACAGTGCATCAATCCTATCTCAGTCAAGAAAATAACACAGATTCTGATATCTACCAATTACTCAAGGCATCGAACCATCACAATGGAACAATCAAGCACACAAAATGGGGTGGCTAGTCCCGACACACAACAGGGCCCAACTTAAGGCAATATCTAACCCGACTTCATACCCGAGGGTTCACATGCTGTCTCCGACATTATAATCTAAATATGTGCTTCACTATATGAAGTCTCACCAAAGGTAAGCCATAACCTACCTGACTGCCGAACCGCAACACCAACAACTCACTCCTTTGCCTTGCCCTTCTACTGAAGCTTAGAACCAAAGAAGTCTTAGCATAATTGAATTCTATATTAGAAATCATGAAGAATGATACTAATATTGTTAGGATTTCAATTAGGTCAATTCTAACCCTACAATTTGGGAAACGGGCCCACAAGGGAAAATGGGAAATTCGGGGGAAAATATCAAATGAAGTACTAGGTAATCATAACCCAACCACCAATTGTTGATTTAGCTCAAGGATTAGCCTAATTTCTGATTTCAAGTAAACCCCCAAATTAGGTATAAACCCTAAGCCTTTGATTCCAAAATTCAACGCTAAAAGTGGAAGAAATATGATTAATAAGCTTAGATTCGTCAAATTTTAACATAAACTTCATCAATTTCCTGATACATGAGCCTAAGGGGAAGTTCATTAAAACCCTCCTTCAAATTCCACCTCTAAGGGATTGTTAAAGGGAATGGGCAAATCTAAGATGGTTGTGATTAAGGAAGCGTAAAGGATTAGGCAAGGTTTACCTCCAAGAATTTCTCTAATTTATCTCCAATAACAGTTTCCTCAAGCTCAAATATCGAGATGGGAAATAATGAGGGTCTAAGACTTTTTAAAAACACATTTAATGAAAAAATAACTGCCCGTCACCACCACGGCGGTAGAGATGCCGCTACAGTGGCGCTGCTACGTCTGCTGGGAGACCGCCACAGCGATATGGCCAACAATATACCTGGCCGTTGGGCGGCCAACTCACCAAAGCAGCGGTGCCGCCATTGCGGGCACCAGACACCAGAATCCCCCATTTTTCTAAGTCTTCAATCGAAATCCCCAGTTGTTTTTGAGGCCATCTGCTCTCAAACTAAACACATAGATCCACCCAAAAATACGCTGCGAACGCGCTCGTGGTCTCAAAATTTCCAAAGGAGGTCTCATTGACTGATTCAACCCCCGATGCCTTAACTCCAATTTCCCATCCTAAGTCCCGAAATGCATCCGAATGCATTGGGAGCTGAAACAAATACACATACATGTTCTAAACGATCATTCGGACCTCTCGGAATCGACGGAATTTCAAAAAAGGTCCGTTTGCCCAAAATTCAACTTTGGGTCAACCATTTTTCACTTTAAGCCTATATTTTCACCAAAATTGCCCGAATCCAGTCTAGACACCTCGAGAAGCATGTCAACGTTCCTTCGGGTCAAAAGTGAGCTAATAAATACTCTAAAATAGGTGAAAACGTCGGAGAGACTGTAACGACCAAACGGGTCGTTACATCAGATGCCAATCGAACCGTTGCTCATCCTCGAGCGAAGAAAGAAGGAAGAATAGGGAAATACCTTAATCAATGAACAACTGGGGATATCGGCTACGCATATCAGACTCAGTCTCCCACGCAGCCTCTTCCACAGGGCGGTGCTTTTATTGCACCTTCACAGAAGCAATCTACTTTAACATTAATTTCCGAACATGTCTATGTAAGATCGCGATAGGCTCCTCCTCATAAGTTAAATTCTCATCAAGCAATATAGAATCCCAACAGACAATGTAGGTACCATCGCCATGGTATTTCTTCAGCATCAAAATATGAAAGACCGGATGAACTCCCGCCAAACCTGGTGGCAATGCTAACTCAAAAGCTACATCGCCGATACAATCCACAATCTCAGACGGACCAATGTATGGGGCTCAACTTGCCTTTCTTACTAAACCTCATAACACCCTTCATGGGTGAAACCATCAATAGAACCTGGTTACTAATAGTAAACTTCAAATCCCGGACCTTCCGGTCTGCATACATCTTTTGCCGACTCTGAGATATCACGAGCCTGGCCTGAATAACTCTCACTCTATCAAGGGACTCTCTCAATAGATCCGTGCTCCCAGGTCGAGCTTCAAACCTATCGAACCAACCAATCGGAGATCTACACCTCCTACCATACAAAAGGCGCCATACCAATACTCGAATGATAACTGTTATTATATGCAAACTCTACCAAGGGAAAGCGTTGATCCCAATTATCACCAAAGTCAATAACACACGCTCTCAAAATGTCCTCGAGCACCTGGATGGTTCGCTCGGACTGGCCATCGGTCCAGGAATGGAAAGCTATACTAAAGTCCAATCGGGTACCTAATTCCTCATGAAATGCCCTCCAAAATCGGGATGTGAAGATAGTACCCCGATCAGATACAACAGAAAATAGGGATCCCATGTAATCTCTCAATATCCCAAATATGCATCTTGGGTAACTTCTCCGTGGTATAGGAAACCTGAACCGGAACAAAGTGAGGAGACTTAGTCAACCGATCCACTATCACCCAAATAGAATCAAACTTGTCAAGGGTCTTCGAAAGACCCGTGACAAAATCCATGGTAATCCTCTCCCACTTCCACTCGGGAATGGGCATCCTCTAAAGCACCCCGCTGGATCGCTTGTGCTCATACTTTACCTGCTGACAATTTCCACACTTAGCCAGAAAATCAACTATATCACTCTTCATACGACGACACCAATAGTGCTGTCTAAAGTCACGGTACATCTTAGTCGCTCCCAGATATGTTATACCCCATTTAAACGGGTCAAAGTCGAGTACAACATATTAGTGATTCCCATTTTTGTTTATTTTAAGGAGTCGCCACCTAATTAATTTTAAAGGTGAATTAGGGCACCTAATTATTAACTAAGGTAAAGCTAAACTAAACCACAGTAATGGTCTACTTAATTAGTGATTCTAGATAAGGGCTCTTGATTATCCTAAAGGGAAGGGGTTAGGCATCCTTTAGAATCCATTAATTATGGTTACCGACCAAACTTAGGTTAATTAATTAAGGCCTAAAAATGCAAACATAACATTTTGAATATTTAGGAAAATAGTTTGTAAATGTTATCAAGGTTTGAAAAATAGAGAACATAAGGCTGCTATTTAAATTAAATGAGGAAGTAATTTATAGAAAAGACTTTAGCCATATTATACTAGAAAATGTGTTGGATTAGTCAATTTACTAATATGCCTTTGAAATAATTCAATAATTAAGTATTAATTGATTTAAATTGCTCAAATTTATTAAGTGATCAAATAAGGTCAAGAAAGCAATAAGCAAATTAGCTCTTTATTGTCATATGGAAAGTAGTTTAAAAATATAACTATTTCTCTTTTATGAAAAATTGGGCTTTGTTTGAAAGGTAAGTATTTAAATTAAATTTGAGAAAAAAAAGATTCATCTATAGCCGTTACTAGAAATGATCATTTAATGCCTTTATATAAAATTAACCATAGAACTTAGAACATAAAAAAGAAACTTATAAAATAACGTTTAGGCTATAATTTGAAGTAGGTGAATGATTTGAAATCGGACTTAATTCTTAATTTGATTACTCAACCCATTTTAAACTTGTAAAAGAGTAATTAAAAGGAAATCTTGAACCGATGAAAATAGGCTAAATTATTAAACCTTTAAATACGTTATTTCAAAAGCAAACTCAACTCTAACTACCCATTATCACCAACTAATCCCACTAATTCCGCTAGAATTCTCTACACTAAGAAAACAAAAACAAAGATAAAGTGTTAGTCATACAATGCAAATCAAATACACAAAGTAAATAGGGTAGAAGGGGGACAGAAATTAAATGGATCGGCCCATTTTAGGCCAATTGTTGCGATCTGTTGCTGTTGTTGGGCTTGGCCCAGAAATCTCTTTTTTTTTTATCTATTCGCTGCGGATAAGGGGTTGACACGAGAGAGGTCACGTTGTTGAATACTTTGGGATAATTAGATGGGCTGATTGGTAATGGGCTGGTCCGAAAATGTTTATAAATTGATTGGGGCAGATGGGCTAAAAAATATAATTTCTTCTTGTGCTATTTTGGGCTTCTAAATTTGCATAAAAGACCTCCTTCGATTAATTACATATTAACGTGTGCCAAAATATTATTTAATGTAAAAGTATGTATTTATTAGTGCTCAGATAAAAAATAAAATTATATGACGTCGTAATAGCCGTGCGATAATATTTTTTAGAGTTCAACAGTAAATAAACACTATTATTTAAATGCGCGAAAATAAATGCGATGCGTGTGCATAAGAGGGTAAAAAAAAATCTGAAATGATCATACCGCAAATTATAATAATAACAATAATAATAATAATAATAATAATAATAATAATAATAATAATAATAATAATAATGATAATAATAATAATAATGATAATGATAATAGTGGTGGTAGTAACGGTAAAAAAAATAGTAATAGCTAGTGACTACAATAGGTTAATGAAACGCTGGTATTAATAGAGAGCTAATAATTGTAGTAAAATAATTATTTCTTAAATTTCTAAAAATATTAGAAGCGTAAATAAATATTTTGGAGGAAGGCAGGACAAAATTAGGTGTCAACATCTTGTCCCTCTTTGACAGGTAATGATGAAAGAATTTTCGGGCAAAGACGTTGACTCAGTAGCCTATTTTGTCCCGACTAAAGGATTTTAGAGGACTAAGGGTAATGAAAATTTCAGAGGATTATGGTCGAACTCCGGTCTCCGAGTTGCCTACATATCTCGGGTTGCACGAGAATCAGGCTGTGTGTAGTTCTGGGATAAACTACGACACCTATGAATAACGAGTCCCGATTGGCGCGAATCTTTGCAAAATATTATCCCAATGTCGAATTATGATGACACCGGGTATTATGACCCAACTCGAGAATTCTGAAATATGAACATGTTGGTATGCAAGCGGAATATTTGGGGTTGGAGACGAGTGTTCGAGGTAGATCCTTGACCCTTGTCGGGAAGTCTGATTATCCTTCCTAACAAATTACCCCAGTTCGCTGTTGAAGAAATAATTCCACGTTGCGCTAAAGCTCCTGCGAAACTTAAACTAGATAAAACAGTCAGTAAAAACAAATATCGAAAGTAAAGCTATGTAAAATAAACCCGTGAAAAAGCTTCAATGATTTAATAAAATGATAACCTTAGCTGAGGCTAATGTGAATGAGGTTCTAGGCCGATGATTCATGAGAATGATGCCTTTGGCGATGATTAATGAAAATGAGGCCTTAAACCGGATATGAATATGGGCTATTTAAGCCGAATGATTTATGAGAAATGAGGCTTTCTAAACCGGCATAATGAGGTTTTCTTCCGAAACCCAATGATTGATGAAAATGAGGTTTTTAAACCAACATGATTCATGGTGCAGAGCATTTGTGCGGTGAATTTAAAGCATTTGTGCGGTGCATGTGCATTTGCAAGCATTTCTGCGATGCGGATGAAAGCATTTGTGCGATGCGTGAGCGCTGCAAAGCCTTTTGAAGGCAGCCATGAAATGTATGTGCGGTACATTTGAGAGTTGTATTGCAATCAGCGTGCGGTGTACTTGAACGCATTTATGCAGAGCATTTAAAGGCAGTGGTGCAATGCATTTATGGTACATTTGAAAGCATTCATGAAGAGCATTTGAAAGCGGCGGTGCTATGCGTGTGCAGTGCATTCATGTGTTGTGCGTTCGAAAGTATTTATGCAATGCATTTGCAGGACATTTGAAAGTAATAGCGCAATGCATGTGCGGTGCGTTTGAGAGCATTTATGCAGTGCGTTTGCAGGGCATTTGAAAGTAATAATGCAATACATGTGCAGTGCGTTTGAGAGCATTTATGCAGTGCGTTTGCAGGGCATTTGAATGTAATAATGCAATAGATGTGCAGTGTGTTTGAGAGCATTTATGCAGTGCGCTTGCAGGGCATTTGAAAGTAATAATGCAATACATGTGCAGTGCGTTTGAGAAAATTTATGCAGTGCGTTTGCAGGGCATTTGAAAGTAATAATGCAATACATGTGCAGTGCGTTTGAGAGCATTTATGCACTGCGTTTGCAGGGAATTTGAAAGTAATAATGCTATACATGTGCAGGGCATTTGAAAGCAATAGTGCATGTACGGTGCGGGGCATTTGAAAGCAATAGTGCATGCGCAGTGTATTTGAAAGCATTTATGCGAAGCATTTGAGAGCAATAGAAAATATTTGTGCGTCGGTACATTTGAAAAGTCATTTGCAGGACTTAAGCATTAATTTATCTCAAATCTCGAGAATTATTGACATTCGAGAGGCATAATTGTTATAAGAAAGCTCAAACTACTCGATGCGCAATCCTTGCAAGACTGCCAACAATACATATTTCAGCTTCCGCCATTTGGAAATCTGCATTCAAAGAAAATTTGTAAGTTTGGGGGGGGGGGGGGGGGGGGGTTGATTCGCGTTGACTTTGAAGATCCGGCTCTTGATGCTTCATGCTTCCAACTTTGTCTAGACTTATAACCTCCGCCTATTTCTAAGTCTTGGCCAATTAGTAAAACTATTTGATTAAAATCATATTATTTCAAAAGGAAATATGCATAAAAATATGTATATAATGATAAATAATTTCTGCTGCACTTGGGACTGTGACACACTGTGAAACAAAGCGAATGCCCTTTCTCCGAAGTCTTTCCTTTGTCTGATGACTCTGTTGGCCATATACTCTTTCATGTCTCTCGATGTCGTCTTGCAATGATGCCCTTAAAATTGTCCCAGTTTCTGGCATAGGTGGATGTTGAACTTTTAAAATGATGAGACCGAGCCTTATATAGGCTGCCTACATATCCCACTAAGGGAATCAGGTTAAGCCTAGTTCAAAACATACAAAGCAAAATAACACTGAGGTTTTCTAATAATGTGACCGAGGCCTATGTAGGCCGCCTACGTATCCCACCGCGGGAATCAGGTCGGGCGTAGTTCATATTACAGGCAAAATGAATTTTTTGGAAATTTCTATCTTAAAAGACCAAACCTGATATAGGTTTCTTACGTATCCCGCCGAGGGAACGTGGCTTCATTACATAGAAAGGCATTACGAGATATTACATACAAAATAAATGAAAGCTCCTAAACGTAGTATCTCTTGACGGTATCTGCGTTAGTAGCTTTCGGCCAAACTTCTCCATCCATTTCTACTAGAATTAATGCTCCTCTGGTCAGTACTCGCGAACCATGTAAGGCCTTTTCCAATTAGGTGCAAATTTTCCCTTAGCTTCATCTTGGCATGGGAATATGCGCTTCAACATCAATTGCTCCGGTTTGAACTGTCGGTCTTACCTTTTGTTGAAAGCTTTGGCCATTCTGTTCTGTGCTCAGACCCGTCATATCATCATAAGACCATGCGAACATGTCTATTTACTGTCTCAAAAGGTTGGTCAATTCTTCCTTTTGTGACGGAGTTAAATGGATGCTAATTCTTGTTTCCCTTACTGCTTCTGAATCTCCCAAGTTTATGGTTTCTGTTTCATCCAAATTTGGTTTTGTCTTATTCTCAAAATGTCCAAAATCCTTAGTTAACTCTTCACACTCTTCAGAATCTTGCTCGGCATTTACTATGGGCTCGTTTGTTTCATTACGTGTCACATTCACAGTATCAGCAGATTTACTAGTTTGATTGCTGAAAAATAAGAGAAAAATTAATTAAATAAAGACGGGGTAAGAGATAGAAAAGCATAGTTTGGATTTGGCACTTAAGCTTTCAAAAGTTTGGAGAAAAAACACAACAAAAACATAAACACGATTTAGGCCTCAATTTTGAATTGTGTTTTTTCATCAAATACAAATTGTCTACCAAGATTCCCGGAGAATTGGGGGCGGGGTACAAGTCCAATTGTTTAAAACATCTCCAGGCTCAGCATCCCAAGTAGTTGGAGTTTCAAGGCAATCATCCAGAACCACGTTGCATTCAGCTTCCTCCTCGGCAATGAATAAATTCTTGAGACCTTCCACGAGGTTGTCTTCAGCAGCTTCCTCTGATTCTTGGGTGACGGATTCCTTGAAGAATGACCGATTCAGGAGAGGAACAGGCTTTGGCAAGGGAATATCACTTCTTCTTTTGAGACTAGCCAGTGCAATTTCTTCAAGAGTGGGTTCGTATCCAAGACCGAAAGTATCCTTTTGCCCGGGTAATTGAACCGGTTCCACTATTCCATCCAAGTTCACCCCAAGACCTCGATCAGGTTGGAAACCATTCTTCAACATTTCCCATGCCACCATCATAAGCACCTGTGGAAATTTTACCCTTTCCGCTTGAGCAGCACACATAGTTTCCTTGATATGGAAGACAGATCCATCCAGCCTCGCTACACTTTCAATAATAGGAATTGAGCTTTCGGGGTAGATCGAATTGCTGCCTTTTCCATGGATCACAATTTATTGATGATTCCAGACAAATTTCAAACTTTGATGCAGGGTAGAGGGGACTGCACCAGCCATGTGGATCCATGGCCTTCCTATCAGCAAATTGTAGCTAGCGGATATATCCATTACATGGAATTCCACCATAAACTCCACGGGTCCGATTTCCAAGGCTAGGTCAATCTCTCCCACGAAACCTCTTTGAGCTCCATCAAAACCTTTGACTCTCACCTGACTGTTGCGAAGTTTCCCGATATCAATTCCTAAAGCACGGAGAGTAGTGACAGGACATATGTTCACAGCTGAACCCCCATCAATCAACAACTTGGAAATAAACTTGTCCCTGCATTTGAATGTAATGTTCAATGCCTTGTTGTGCCCCAAACCTTCAGGTGGCAACTCATCGTTATGAAAAGAAACTTTGTGGGCTTCGAGGACTTCTCCCACCATAGCTGAAAATTTCTCGCTGGAAGTCTCAGTCGGAACATAAGCTTCATTCAGTACCTTTGCTATAGCGTTCCTATGAGCTTCAGAACTCATCAACAATGCCATTAAAGAAATTTGGGCTGGTGTTTTCTTTAGTTGTTCTACGACAGAATATTCTTTAGTTGGCATTTTTCTCCAAAATTCTTCGACTTCAGCCTCAGTCACAGCCTTCTTTTGGCCATTTTCCTTGCTCGGTTCTCCTCGTGCTACCTCCTCGGGGGCATAACACCGCCCAGATCTAGTCAATTCAGCAGCGACAGTCTCTACAACCAATTTTCCCTTTGCTTTGTCCCTTTCATCAGATTGATAATTCCAGGGAACTGCTTTTGTGTTGAAAGAAGGTGTCTGAGCAACTAAGGCCGTGATTCTAAGCCTTGGAGTGAGCACTTCCACTTCAATTGGGGCCCTCATTTGGACCGTGATCACTGGAGCAACAAAGGCTGATGATTCAACCTTTTTCTCTTTTTTGACTGGCACAATAGTCCCTTCCAAATCACAGTCCTCATCAATGGTAATCATGTTCACATTTGCATCACCATGATTGGGCAGCAGATTGTTGTTTATATTTGGGGGAGCTCCTTTGATCTGGATGACCCCTTCTTTGATTAATGCTTCGATTTTGTCTTTGCGAGTAAGAAAATTTTCAGTATCATGTCCAGTAACTCTTGAGTGATATGCACAACATTTAGTCTCGCCATACCATCCAGGAAGGGGATTAGGAACTCTTCCCTGAATTGGTTGTAGTATCCCTGCGGTTCTCAACCTTTCATACAATTGGGCTAAGGGTTCGGCTAACGGTGTGTAGGTTTTGGTTGGCCTTCTTTCAAAGTTTGGGCGAGGTCTGGGTGTATTTTATGGACGGTTTGGTGATTGGTATTGGGGTTGAGTCGAGTAAGTTGGCTGGTATTGTGATGGGCTTTGGTGGACAGGTGTTCGGGGTTGGTAATATGCTGGTTGTGTATGGTAAACAGGATGGGGAGTGGGTGGAGGTTGGTAATAAGGCTGAGGGGCTTGGGTGTATTGGCTATAATATGAAGGCTGGGATGAAGGGTATTGGTAGGTTAACATCTGGTTTGGTCTTCGTTCCTGGATGGTCATGACTGCGGACACTCCGTCTCTTTTCTTCTTAGCTGAATCTGATTGAATTGCCTTACTTGTTGCTTGCAAGGCCGCAAGATTTGTGACTCTTCCTGTCTTGATTCCTTCTTCTATGAAATCTCCCATTCTAATGACTTCAGAAAATTTTTGTCCGATGACACTTATCAGTCTTTCATAGTATGTGGCATCTTTTAAAGGCTGTACAAAAAGCATCGTCATCTCACTCTCCGCCATCGGGGGATGGACTTTTGCGGTTTCCGCTCTCCAACGCATAGCATACTCTCTAAAAGTTTCTGTCGACTTCCTTTCTAACTTCATCAAATAGAATCGGTCTGGGACAGTCTCAGTGTTGAACCTGAACCTATCCATGAACTCTTGTGCCATCTCTCCCCAACTATGCCATTTCTGCAGGTCTTGGCATGTGTACCAATCGAGCGTTTCTCCTGTCAAACTACTTATAAACAGCTTCATCCTGATGGCTTGATCTTTCCCTACTCCCACAAGCTTGTCACAGTATGATCTCAAGTGAGCCCGAGGATTTCCTTTTCCATCAAACATATCAAATTTTGGTACTTTATATCCAGCAGGCCAACTCGATGTCAGGATGAATACACAGATCCTCGTACTCCAATCCTTCACATCCTTTGTGGGTTTGGATGTTTTTAACTGCTTCCTTCAGACTGCGAATCTCCTTTGCTACATTCTCGTCTGCTTTCGCCCTGGCTTCCCTTTCCATCTCCTCATAAGGGTCAACCTCTGGATGCTGCACGGCCTGTAATTGGGTATTGAAAGGTTGAGCTTCTGCTACATATACCGGTAGCACATACTGCGTGTTATGGTTAGCAGTGTGTGCCAATGGTATGTGTTGAGTTGCTTGGTAGTTTTGGGTAAGTGGGGTAGTTTGGATAACCGAAGGTTGAGGAATATATAGAGTGGTGAAAGGTGGCGGATTGGCTTGTTGGAAGTTAACTTGTTGTGGGTTGGATTGTTGCGGGTCATTTTGTTGTGAGATGGTTTGTTGTAGGTTGGTTTGTTGCGGGATGGCTTGTTGGGAGTTAATCTGTGCTGGGATGGCTTGTTGTGGATTGATTATTGTGAGATGGTTTGTTGCAGGCTAGTTTATTGTGGGGCGGGGGTGAATTGGTGGTGCTTGGATTGGTTGTGTGAAGTGGAGGGTTTGAGGGAAAGGGCTGAGGAGTGGGCGAGTCAACAGGCGAAAAGGATGGTGGGATTATCGCACTTGTTCTTTGTTCATGGTGGGGCGTGTTGAGGGTAATGGAGAGGTTGGTACGATTTCGCAGTCGCTCAATTTCACTTTGCATGTTGGCTATTTGTTGCATCAGTTGGGCGATAAGTTCGTCATTTCCTCCTCCCGAAGCCTCAGGTTCGTCTGTTCGAACAGTGACAAGTCTCAAGCCAGTCTGTTCGGATACCCCTGAATCATTCATATCGTTGGATACTCGTGCTTTTGATCTTGTGAAGTACGAGTGGTCTGCTAGTTCGCAGTCAACACGAATCAACCTTTGGGGGATAATTAAAATAAAATAAAACCTTCAAAAATGAAGAAAACTGCGTTAGTATAGTGCGAATGATTGCCGCTTAAAATAATGCGAACATTGAGCAAACAACGGTGAAAGAAACACATATTGCATAGCAAACAAATCACATAGTAAAAGGGAAATATAGCAAACACAGCGCGACCTATTATGCAAGGGACCTCTTTTGTGCCAAAGGTAGGCCTAACGCGGATTTGAAGGATAAAATATGCAATTATATGTCATCCCAATGTGCTATTAATTGAAGACCCCCCAAAACATACAATGCTTGAAAATTTAAATCCTAGTACAAAAGAAATTATTACAATTACTACTTGATTTTCATAAGCTAATTAACATGAGGAAGGCCCTTCGTCACTCTTGGGCCTCTTGGTTGCTTGGATTGATTGACCGATCTTCCGACGATTCTGGATAATGCATGACATAGCCAGAACTCCTCCCGTTTTGATGCCTTCTTTGATGCAAGTGTCTCCTTGCTCAGCTAGAACTGTATCTAATTCTTGCATGCTTTGTTCGTAACTAAGTGCTTGCTGCTTCCACTTCTCTGCTTCCTTCTCCTTTTCCTCAAGTTGTGCATGGTGCTCGGCTTTAGAGACAAGATTTTTCTTACGCAGTTGCCGGAGTAAGATGTGTGCTTCTGCTTCCCCATCCTTAATTCGTCCCCTCAGGCTGACACCGGGTTTGATTGATCCTTCCAAGTTAGCGGTCCGCCACTCCAAATAGTTATCATCACATCCAGCTTGGTATCTGTTTGGCTCAATTGACTCTCTTTCATGGTTTCCCTCGATTTCCACATGCTTATAACTTCCTTTGCAAAAGGAATTTTTCCCTCTTTGTAGTCGGCTCGATAATGATCCATGTCTGCCACTAAGGTATGTTTTGCTTCCTACCAGATTGTCTTAAAACTCTCAGTGGGGCATAAGGCTGCAAGCCCCGAAGTTCCATCAAAACTAAAAATGGAACGATCTTCGTGCGAAACACCAAACCTTCGGATGAAAACCAACTGAACATCCACTGAATTGAATCATCGTTCAAACGGCTAAGAAGTCTTACCCACCTTTCTACACAATTTGGCTTTTCAAATGATTTATTAGTCAAAATAACGCCTGGAACATGTCCCAGAATGTGATTTTCACCCGTCGGCTTTCGAAATGCTAGACCTCTGTCAACCTTTTGAAGATGTTCCATTAGCCAAATTTGTAAAAGCAAGTTGCATCCCTCAAAATACTTGTACCCATGCTTGCAACGTCCTAATGCCCGGTAGATATCTGCCACGACCATAGGGACCACGGTGTAGTATTTTCCGTCAATGCCGCCAAATAGAGCTTCTGTTACAATAATGAGTCGGGTGTGAATATCTCTTGTTGTACCTGTAGGGAATACCATAGTTCCAAAAAAACACACTGCGAAAGCGAAGCACCGTTTTTGTTTCCAAAAGTCATACGAGAAAGACTCGTCTTGATGATTGGTGAAACTTTGTTGATAGCCAAATCTATGATACAAGTACTCAAATGGTATCGTAGACCCTTGTAAACATTCTACACCTTTACCCTTCTTGAACCTGAAGTTGTCAACAAATTCTTTTGGTAAAGGTTCCTTTGGAATAATCATGCCACAATTTTGCCATTTTTTCTTCTTATGTAACAAAGCTGCATTTTCTACATAGCCTCCTATTTCTTCTAACAATGGAGTCATTTCATTGTTGCCAAATCTAAACATGACCCTCTTCTCATCCCAAAACACAGTTGCCGCCTCGATGATGTCTCTACACGGTTGGATGTCCATTAAAGACGGTAAGTGCCCTAGCGCTCCACGTACCACCTGTTGTCCGTAGTCCCCCAAATCAATCCACCATGCTTTTAGTTAAGGAGGAACACTCAAAACCATGCTAAACCTCGGGTAAATATTGTGTTGACTCATGGCTACCTACGTTCACAAATGGTTAGTTCTACCTAAATAGCACATGGTCCACATAACACACATGTTTATCCTTCAAATCAATGCACATAACGTGATAACCGTCGCTTGGGGTCATAGACCCACTCAGACATTTGGACGAGGTTGACTAATGGACTTAATACACCTTTGGTATTAAGCCTCCTAGGTTTGCGTGATGCATGTCCTTAAAGAGGGTTTTGGTTTAGCTCTATCTTAGGCTGACTAGGAGTTGGTTTCCTATGACACAAGGCTCCCCCAAGTGGACAACTTGGGAGTGGAAAGTCCGTGGCTGTCGACTGCACTGCCGATCGACTAAATCCACAAGATCGATCCAACTAAAGGGTGATTTAGTAGTGCACGGCCGTGAACCGCGAAACCGCTTTAAGTGTGTGAATTCGTGTGAATTTTCCAGGAGTGGAGGAAATATGAACGGAATGCCAATTTAAGGAAAGCAATAACATACATATTACATAGAAAATTCACATAAGGAATAAAACAATAATAAAAACATTTAAAAGAACATAAGGGAAAAAGCAACAATAAAGGCAAAATAAAGAAAACAAAACATCCAACAAATTATTAACCTAAGTCTGTCATGGTTAGAACCTAAAATCCCCAGCGAAGTCGCCAAGCTGTTATACCCCATTTAAACGGGTCAAAGTAGAGTACAACATTGGTGATTCCTATTTTTGTTTATTTTAAAGAGTCGTCAACTAATTAATTTTAAAGGTGAATTAGGGCACCTAATTATTAACTAAGGTAAAGCTAAACTTGTTACGCCCCGTACTTTCGCATATTCGGAACATTCGACATAATCATGATTTGTAAGAAACAAGGTCGTGTGTTGATTTGAATTTATATATGTGTGTTCTTCATGAGAAATATTGATGGAGATACGGAGGAACACTAAGGGCAAAATTGGAATTTGGAAATTAGTTTCGGGATCTACAAATCAAGAATTATAGCCAATTGGGCTCACAAAATAAGAAATAAAATGAGGCCCATTTTTTAGAGGGGTGGCCGACCAACTATGGCCCAATCCCATGGACCCAATTAATTTCCATGTGATAATTATAATAAGAAGGGCATTAAGTAGTCTTGAAACTTATAGAAAGTTCAAGAAAAGAAGAGAAAAACAAAAGAAACAAGAGCAAAGACATAGAGAGGGTTTCGGCCATGTCCATGATTTTCACCCCTCAAAAATCTTGTTCCAAAAATTGTTGTCTTGTGATTTTCCTACTAAATTAAGTGTCCTCTACAACTTGGTGTAGTTGTTTTGGAAGAAGAAACACTTGGTACCTCAAGTTGATCATATACTCAAGTGAAGAAGATTGGAGAGGAAGGTAAGAATTCATTCCTTTTTATTATGTTATGAAGGTTTGTTTGTGTTGTGGTACGTGGAAATGAGTTGAAAGTATAGAAAAATGGAAGTTTGCAAAGTGGGTAAGTGATATAGTGTGTGGCCGTGTGTATATATATATGTAGTATACCTATGGTGAGTTGAATTTATGTTGTATTCTAGTTGTGTGTAGGGTGGAATTCATATTGAGAATGAAAGTTGAATAAATTTGAGTGAAGAGTAAAAAGAGCATTTGGCCGTGTGGTGTCTCTTAAAGGAATGGGAATGAATCGATTTTGTTTAACATGTTAATTGTGTTGTTGTGATGCTTGCTATGTAACTAAGGCAAAATGGTTTAGGTCGGCATTAAAATGGAATGAAGAAGAAGATGTCATCTTAGTATGATTTTATGATAGTATGGAAATGAAGTTGTTAAGATGCAAATTATGATGATTGTTGTTGTTGTTGTTGTTGTTGGTGTTGTTGTTAGGTTGTTGTTGAATTACTTTGGCCGAGTTGAATTCTCGGGGTGACGTATTTATAGGGGAGGTGCTGCCGAAATTTCGGTAGACAAGTACTAATTCAAGATTGGATGCCAAAAGCCTTATAGTAACATTTGGTAAATGTGACCATTTGTAGGTTTCGGACGAAACGAGATTTGAGGTTTGGCGAGCGTAAAAGGCAAGAAAGGTATGTAAAGCTCCACCTTTTCTTCTCTTGGCATGTCCTAGATGTATTAGGTTTGAATATGGACCTCGGGGACTACTCTACTCTTCGGAATCCGCGTCTAAATTTGCCCTTTTTCCATTTAGTGGAATTGAACTAATTCTGTTGTAAATGGTTAGGAAAGTTGTCTAAATACCTAGAACTTGTGTAAATAAAGTCCGATTACCTTAAAACCCTCATAAGCGACTCCATAAAGTTTATTATACATAATTTGTGTCCGCCACCTCGGTTGACCCGAGGCGGGCCCCACTATTCCCGCTTTGTCCTTTATGGTACTATTGTCTTATTTTCAAGTAATATAAAATGAAATGTTTTAACTACTCCTCTAGCTATTAAATAAAAATGGTTTTAAATATCCTATTAAGTCCTATAAACTGTTTTGGAACTTGGAAACGGTCTCAGAAAGATTATGTCTCCGCAACCCGTTATGACATCCGAAATATGCTTACTATGATTTTGTCTGATTTCATCATTTCGATTTGTCATTCGATATGCCTCATTGAGTCTCTGGGAATATATGATATTTTTATTGCATTTAGTTTCTCACTACTCCGTTCGTGGATGCCTCAATGTTTCCCCCACTGAGCCCGGGCCAGGATTTGTTATCAAACGTATTCTACTGCATTGTTCGCCGCGCCTCGATGTGAGGGGGCAGGTATGACATGTACATGGGTCCGGAGTATGATGTGCCATGTACATCTATGTTCTGATGTTGGCGATATGATATGATATGATATGATATGGCCATCTGATATGTTATGATATGTTACGGAGCTATCCCCTACTCTGAAGTATGATGTGTTGTGGCGCCAGTTACGGGGTGGCGCCACGTTCTGTTCACCGAGTCCCGTATTAGGGCCGGATTTGGCATATGTTTCTGCTTACATTATTTATGTTTCGTAAGTATGCATTTTGATATTTTGGACTTTGCACTCATTTTCTGTACTTTCTATTCCGGTTATGATTTTGTTTACTGTACTTCATGCTTTACATACTCAGTACATATTCCGTACTGACCCCCTTTCTTCGGGGGTTGCGTTTCATGCCGCGTAGGTACAGATACCCGTTTCAGAGATCCGCCCGCTTAGGATATCTGCTCTGCTATTTTGGGGTGCTCCTTTGTTCGGAGCCACATTTTGGTATAGACTTCTCTATCACATATGTATATGTTTACTCAGGGGTATGACGGGGCCCTGTCCCGTCTTATGTTTCTGTTATTATTGTTCGTAGAGGTCTGTGGACACATATGTGGGTTGTGTATATGTTCTGGGAAATATGTATTTTGTGATGGCCTCAACGGCTTCTGTGCGCTACCTCTGCTTATGTACGATAGTTTGCGATTCCGTTTGGCTTTTATATATGTGTATTTAGTTTACATGTTGGTTTGGGATTATCGGGTACGTAAGGTGTCCTGCTCGGGCACGAGTCGCGGCCTACGGGGTTGGGTCGTGACAAAACTAAACCTCCGTTAATGGTCTACTTAATTAGTGATTCTAGGTAAGAGTTCTTGATTATCCTAAATGGAAGATGTTAGACATCCTTTAGAATCCATTAATTATGGTCACCGACCAAACTTAGGTTAATTTATTAAGGCCTAAAAATGCAAACATAACATTTTGAATATTTAGGAAAATAGTTTGTAAATGTTATCAAGGTTTCAAAAATAGAGAACATAAGGCTGCTATTTAAATTAAATGAGGAAGTAATTTATAGAAAAGACTTTAGCCATATTATACTAGAAAATGTGTTGGATTAGTCAATTTACTAATATGCCTTTGAAATAATTCAATAATTAAGTATTAATTGATTTAAATTGCTCAAATTTATTAAGTGATCAAATAAGGTCAAGAAAGCAATAAGCAAATTAGCTATTTATTGTCATATGGAAAGTAGTTTAAAAATATAACTATTTCTCTTTTATGAAAAATTGGGTTTTGTTTGAAAGGTAAGTATTTAAATTAAATTTGAGAAAAAAAAAAGATTCATCCATAGCCATTACTAGAAATGATCATTTAATGCCTTTATATAAAATTAACCATAGAACTTAGAACATAAAAAAGAAACTTATAAAATAATGTTTAGGCTATAATTTGAAGTAGGTGAATGATTTGAAATCGGACTTAATACTTAATTTGATTACTCAACCCATTTTAAACTTGTAAATGAGTAATTGAAAGGAAACCTTGAACCGATGAAAATAGGCTAAATTATTAAACCTTTAAATACGTTATTTCAAAAGCAAACTCAACTCTAACTACCCATTATCACCAACTAATCCCACCAATTCTGCTAGAATTCTCTACGCTAAGAAAACAAAAACAAAGATAAAGTGTTAGTCATACAATGCAAATCAAATACACAAAGTAAAATAGGGTAGAACGGGGACAAAAATTAAATGGATCGACCCATTGTAGGCCAATTGCTGCGATTTGTTGCTGCTGTTGGGCTTGGCCCAGAAATCTCTTTTTTTTTTATATATATATATATTCGCTGCGGATAAGGGGTTGACACGAGAGAGGTCACGTTGTTGAATACTTTGGGATAATTAGACGGGCTGACTAGTAATGGGCTGGTCCGAAAATGTTTATAAATTGATTGGGGCGGATGGGCTAAAAAATATAATTTCTTCTTGTGCTATTTTGGGCTTCTAAATTTGCATAAAAGACCTCCTTGGATTAATTACATATTAACGTGTGCCAAAATATTATTTAATGTAAAAGTATGTATTTATTAGTGCTCAGATAAAAAATAAAATTATATGACGTGGTAATAGCCGTGCGATAATATTTTTTAAAGTTCAACAATAAATAAACGCTATTATTTAAATGCGCGAAAATAACTGCGATGCGTGTGCATAAGAGGGTAAAAAAAATGTTGAAATGATCATACCGCAAATTATAATAATACTGGTAATAATAATAATAATAATAATAATAATAATAATAATAATAATAATAATAATAATAATAATGATAATAGCGGTGGTAGTAACGGTAAAAAAAAAAAACTAGTGACTACAATAGGATAATGAAACGCTGGTATTAATAGAGAGCTAATAATTGTAGTAAAATAATTATTTCTTAAATTGCCAAAAATATTAGAAGCGTAAATAAATATTTTGGAGGAAGGCGGGACAAAATTGGGTGTCAACAGGATAGATGGAATAGTGAGAGCTATGGGCTTCAGATAAAATCAATTGAATCAGATCACCAACACGAGGAACACACACGCGTCCTCTAATCCTCAGAATGCCCTCAGAATCAATCACAGCCCCCTTGGCCTCCCCTTTTGAAACCCTATATCGGATCTTGCTCAACTGAGCATCCTCAAAGTGATGAGCCTTGATCCGATCCAGTAACGACGACCTCGCCTTTATACAAGCCAAAACCCTGCCTGGGTCTGAGATATCAAGACGGACGAAACTATTGGCCAGAGTCTGAACCTCCTTAGCCAACGGACGTTCAGAAACAATCAATCGAGCTAAACTCCCCATACTCACTGCCTTGCGACTCAAGGCATCAGCCACCATATTGGTTTAACCAGGGTGATCCAGAATAGAGATGTCATAGTCCTTCAGGAGCTCCATCCATCGGTGCTGCCTGGAGTTAAGATCTCTCTGGGTAAACACATGCTGAAGGCTATGGTGATTGGTAAAAACCTCACGATGGACACCGTACAAGTAATGCCTCAAAAGTTTCAAGGTGAAGACTTAACTCCAAATCATGGGTAGGGTAATTCTTCTCGTGAACTTTTAACTGACGGGAAGCATAAACTATCACTCTACCCTCCTGCATCAACACCGCACCCAAACCCATACAGGAAGCATCACTGTAGACAGCGAAGTCCTTACCTTCAACAGGTAAGGCTAGGATCGGGGCTGTAGTCAAAAGAAGCTTGAGCTTTTGACATCTCTCCTCACAATCATCCGTCCACTGGAAGGGGACGTCCTTTTGAGTCAATCTGGTCAAGGATGGAACAATGGCAGCAAAACCCTTCACAAAGCGATGGTAATAACTGGCCAAACCCACAAAGCTACGAATCTCGGTAACGGTAGTGGGTATCGCCCAACCCCTCACAGCCTCAATCTTCTGTGGATCAACCATAATCCCCTCTTTGGACACCATATGGCCCAAGAATGCTACAGATTCCAACCAGAACTCACATTTGGAAAATTTAACAAACAAGCTATGTTTCTTCAACAACCCAAGAACGGTACGAACATGGCTCTCATGCTTCTCTCTACTCTTCGAATACACCAATATGTCATTAATAAACACAATCACAAAGGAATCAAGGAACGACCTAAAAATGCCATTCATCAAAGTCATAAATGCTGCCGGGGTATTGGTAACCCCAAAAGACATCACTAGAAACTCATAGTGGACATATCTCGTCCGAAAGGCTGTCTTCGGAATATCCTCCGCCCTGATCTTCAACTGGTGATAGCCAGAACGTAAATCAATCTTCGAAAACACCGAAGCACCCTGAAGCTGGTCAAACAGATCATCAATACGCGGCATAGGGCAATTGTTCCGAATAGTGGACTTGTTCAACTGGCGGTAATCAATATAAATCCTCATAGTACCATATTTCTTCTTCACAGATAACACTGGGGCACCGCAAGGGGAGACGCTCGGTCTAATGAACCCCTTGCTCAATAAATCCTACAATTGTTCTTTAAACTCCCTCAACTCGGCAGGTGCCATCCGATATGGTGGAATGGAAATAGAACAAGTGCCCGGGTCCACGTCGATACAGAAATTCATGTCGCGATCAGGTGGCATACCTGGAAAATCCAACAGAAATACCTCCGTGAACTCGCTTACAATAGGGATAGACTCAAGGGGTGGAGATGCAACAGTCCTATCACGAGCATGCGCCAAATATGCTAAGCACCCCTTATTTACTAACTTCTTCGCCCGAAGGAAGGAAATGATCTTCTTCGGAGCGGGACTAGGAGTACCTCTCCACTTAAGCCTAGGAATGCCCGGTATGGCTAAGGTGACTGTCTTGGCATGACAGTCCAAGATCGCATGGTAAGTAGAGAGCCAGGACATACCCAATTTAATATCAAAGTCCACCATATCCAGAATCATCAAATCTGCCCAAGTGTCGTACCCCATAAAAGTAACCAAACAAGACTGGTAGACTCGATCAACAACCACAGAATCTCCGACTGGAGTAGACACATGAACAGGTATATCTATGCTATCAAAAAGCAAATCCCAACCAACGCATGAAATGCAGATACATACGAATAAGTGGATCCAGGATCAAATAACACAGTAATAGACTGACCCCAAACAGAAATAATACCTGTCGTAGCTACATTAAGGATCTCCAACAGGAGATCTAGCTGCTCTCGCCTTCGCGGCCTCAACTCTCGTGATACAGTCCACAATGACATGGAACGAAGCGCCCTCGGCCTCCAGCGGGATGCAGGGTAGCTGGAGAGGACCATCCAGACTGCTAATGAACCACCGGATCCTATCGGCCTCCGTCGGAATCAAAGGGTAGGAGTAACGAGCTAGATAGGAGAAGGAGAGTGCATAGGTAACAACCGGCATGCACTCCTGACGGAGATCGAGGAACTGACCCTGACGCTCGTCTCTCTATGAACGGGGCACGTACCTCTCCAGGAACAACCCATAGAACTGCTCCCAATTAAGTGGATGCGCACCTGCTGGCCTGCTGGCAAGGTAGCCTCTCCACTATGCCTTTGTGCTACCGCTGAGTCGAAGGGTAACATATCTAACGCCGAGGGTATCCGCAATCCCTGCTGCATGGAGTAGCTCGTGCATGATCACGTTGAACTCGTAGGCATCTTCGTCAGGTGCGCCAGTAAAAATCAGTGGGGTCAACCTCGTGTACATCCTCCATGCTAGCGTGTCGCGAATCCTCACCATCTGTGAGGGCGGAGATAAGAATCAGATACCAATTTGACCTTTCTAGATACCAATTTGAAAAAAGTAGCACGACGGAAAGAAAGAAGGAGAGATTTCCTAAATGTCCTATAGCCTCCCGCAGATAAGTACGGAGCTCATCATACCGATCCGCGAGACTCTACTAGACACGCTCTTGTATTAAAGACCGGATAACCTAGGGCTCTAATACCATCTTGTCACGACCCATTTTCCATAGGCCGAGGGAGCACTTACCTTCACACGTCGATAAGCGAACCCTCAACCCAAAAATGAACAAATACACGAAGAATGAATTTAAAACAGTGGAATAGAACAAATACGCAAGTCTCACGATATATCTATATATAAGTAGTAGAAAGTTCGGAAGACAATAAACACCCCAGGGTCTAGTTTGAATAATACAAGAGCATCTAAGTAGAATAATACAATCTGGAATACTAATAAATAATGTCTATGTCTCTAAAGTAAAAATAAGACATATGATAGGAAAGTCTTCAAGGTCAGCGAACGCCATGCTCACCCTGGAAACTCGAGAGAAAGCTAAAGTGTTGATCAGCCACGGTCACAGAAGTAGATCCGACCTAGTACTTTGCATTCATAAAAGAATGTAGCAAGTGTAGGTCAGTACAAACAACAGTACTGGTAGGCATCATT
Organism: Lycium barbarum; assembly: GCF_019175385.1. Lineage (NCBI taxonomy): Eukaryota > Viridiplantae > Streptophyta > Magnoliopsida > Solanales > Solanaceae > Lycium > Lycium barbarum. The sequence continues at coordinate 97,972,097 of NC_083338.1, read as the reverse complement.
GGCCGACTAAGTATAGCTAACACAATTCAGAAGATAAAGCAGATAAGCAAGGAATCTAGCAAGTATAAGACAATATAATCACAGCCAAGTATTCGTCATCGCCTATGTAAAACATCTAACCTAAATACGTCAAGTCCGATAAAATCCAATACATCAAGCATTCTAATCACCAAGTGTCTCAATCAAGTCATAATACAATGCAGTGCAATGATGGAATAAATGCAATGTAATGCCATGCAAATGAGGTGTACACATGTACTCTGGACGAAAATATCGATGTCTCGGTAGCACAACCCAGCGTGACTCGGGAAGTCTAAGTGCCACCCGTCCCGGATCTTTGCCCAACAGATAGACGAGACCCTGGCTAATTGCTCACAGGGGGAGTTTCACCGGCACCACTCTGGGGGACTTGCGGAGTGCATGCACTAACAACGATTTCGGGATATCATCGGAATCGGCCATGCAACAGCAATGCCAGAATAGATCATCGGACATCGGACATCTAACAATCACTCAAGTAAAAGAGTCTGTCAAATATCTGTCTCACACAATCAATGATTCCGGAATTGAACGTTGGACATCGGCCTTCTCACAATCACTCAAGTAAAAGAGTTTATCAAATACCAATTTCATACAATCAATGATTCCGGAATTGATCTTCGGACATCGGCCTTTTCGTAATCCCTCAAGTAAAGATTTTATCGAAATATCAGTTTACTCAATCGACGATATCGGATCATCACCGGGTATCGGCCATACATTATGAATATATGAGAATGCGGGCAATGCGTATATCAATCATCAACAATCAAGTTGAAATCACAAGTACCAACAATGGGGCACGTCAATAATGTATCATATCACAATACCAATGGTGGTATGCCAATAGTATATTAATATCACAAGTACCAACAACGGGTACGCTAACGATGTATCATAGTTGAAATACAACCAATGGTATATCAATACTATCTTAGTCAAGACAATAACACAGATTCTGATATCTACCAACTACTCAAGGCATCAAACCATCACAATGGAACAATCAAACACACATAAAGGGGTTGCTAGTCCCAACACACAACAGGGCCAAACATAAGGCAATATCTAACCCGACTTCATACCCGAAGGTTCACATGCTGTCTCTAACATTATAATCTAAATATGTGCTTCGCTATACGAAGTCTCACCAAAGGTAAGTCATAACCTACCCGGACTGTCGAACCGCAACACCAACAACTCACTCATTTGCCGTGCCCTTCCGCTGAAGCTCAGGACCAAAGAAGTCTTAGCATAATTGAATTCTATATTAGAAATCATGAAGAATGATACTAATATTGCTAGGATTTCAATTAGGTCAATTCTAACCCTACAATTTGGGGAAACGGGCCCATATGGGCATAACGGGAAATTCAGGGGTAAAATACCAAATTAAGTACTAAGTAATCATAACCCAACCACCAATTGTTGATTTAGATCAAGGATTAGCCTAATTTCTAATTTCAAGCAAAGCCCCCAAATTGGGTATTAACCTTAAGCCTTTGATTCTGAAATTCAACGCTAAAAGTGGAAGATATATGATTAATAAGATTAAATTCATCAAATTTTAACATAAACATCATCAATTTCCTCATACATGATCCTAAGGGGAAGTTCATTAAAACTCTCATTTAAATTCCACCTCTAAGGGATTGTTAAAGGGAAGGGGGGAATCTAAGATGATTGTGATTAAGGAAGCGTAAAGGATTAGGCAAGGTTTACCTCCAAGAATTTCTCATATTTTCCTCCAAGAACAGTTTCCTCAAGCTTAAATATCAAGATGGGAAATAATGAGGGTCTAAGACTTATTTAAAACACATTTAATGAAAAAATAACTGCCCGTCACCGCCACCGCGATAGAGATGCCGCTACAGTGGCACCACTATGGCGGCTGGGCGACCGTCGCAACGGTATGGCCAACAATATACATGGTCGCCCCAACGGCCAACTCACCGCAGCGACGGTGCTGCTGGGGCGGCACTGGTGTTTCCATTGCGGGCACCAAACACCAGAATCCCGTATTTTTCTAAGTCTTCATTCAAAATCCCGGGTTATTGCCGAGGCCATCTGCTCTCAAACGAAACACATAGACCCGCACAAAAATACGTTACGAATGCGCTCGTGGTCCCAAAATTTCCAATGGGGGTCTCGTTGACCGAGTCAACCCCCGATGCCTTAACTCTAATTTCCTATCCAAAGTCCCGAAATGCATCCGAATGCATTGGGAACCGAATCAAATACACATACATATTCTAAACGACCATCCGGACCTCTCGAAATCGACGGAATTCCGAAAAAGGTACGTTTGCCCAAAAATCAACTTTGGGTCAACCATTTTTCACTTTAAGCCTATATTTTCACCAAAGTTGCCCGAATCTGATCTAGATACCTCGGGAAGCGTGTCAATGTCCATTCGGGTCAAAAGTGAGCTAATAAATGCTCAAAAATAGGCGAAAATGCTAGAGAGACTATAACGACTAAATGGGTCGTTACAGCTACCCGAGGGTCTCACAGAGGAGGTAAAATAATTGGAGAATGAGCAGAAACCAAACTTGGACGAAACAGAAGCCGTAATTCTAGGAGATGAAGAGGATATTAATGAGACAAGGATAAGTGCACACCTAGAAGCCCTTCTCGAAAAGGAATTGATAAGTTTGCTAAGAGAGTACGTGGACGTCTTCGCATGGTCATACGTCAACATGCCAGAGCTAAGTACCAGCGTAGTGTCTCCGATGCTACCCATCGATGAAGGGTTTGCTCTAGTAAAGCAGAAAACCCGACAATTCAAACTGGATCTTAGTATTCGAATTAAAGGTGAGGTAAAGTAATAGATTGAGTCTGGAGTAGTGGAGGTGACATCCTACCCCACATGGCTAGCCAATATAGTCTCGGTGCCCAAGAAAGATGTCAAGATAAGGATCTGCGTGGACTACCGAGATCTAAATAAGGCTAGCCCAAAGGATAATTTTTCACTCCCGAACATCCATATACTCATAGACAATTGTGCCAAGCACGAGTTATAATCGTTTGTGTATTATTTCACCGGCTACCACCAGATCTTAATGGATAGAGAAGATGCTGAGAAGACAGCTTTCATCACTCTGTGGGGAGTGTACCATTACAGGGTGATGCCCTTCGGCCTCAAGAACACCGGCGCAACATACATGAGGGCAATGACTACTATTTTCCACGACATGATCCATAGAGAGATTGAAGTCTATGTGGACGATGTCATTATCAAGTCAAGAGAAAGTTCGAGCATACCACACATTTGAGGAAATTCTTCAACAGGCTCCGGAAGTTTAATTTGAAATTGAACCCGGCTAAATGCGCATTCAGAGTACCGGCCGGAAAGTTACTGGGATTCCTAGTCGGCGAAGGGGCATAGAGCTAGACCCAACAAAGATCAAAGCAATCCAAGAGTTGCCTCCTCCTCAAACTAAGAAAGAAGTCATGAGTGTCCTGGGAAGGCTAAATTACATCGGGCGGTTCATATCTCAATCCACCATCCTTGTGGAGCCCATCCTCAAGCTGTGGAAAAAAGACGCTTCCACAAAATGGACGGAGGAATGCCAAAAGGCATTCGACACTATCAGCATATATTTGTCCAACCCACCAGTCCTGGTACCACCAAGGCTTGATAGTCCTTTGTTGTTGTACTTGTCAGTTGTTGAAAAGGCATTCGGATGCATGTTAGGACAACACGATGAAGAAAGGAAAAAAGAGCGTGCCATTTATTATCTGAGTAAAAATTTCACAGCTTGTGAGGTAAGATATACGCTAGTAGAAAAAACTTGATGTGCTCTAACTTGGGTAGCTAAAAAATTAAGGCATTATTTGTCTTCATATACTACTCACCTCATATCCAAGATGGATCCTTTAAGGTACATATTCTGTCAGCCCATGCCCATCGGAAAGTTGGCCAAATGGCAGATGCTTTTGAGTGAATTCGACATTGTATGCATAGCCCAGAAAGCTATCAAAGGACAGGCCTTGGTTGATTTGTTAGCCGCAAGCCCGGTGGATGAAGAACTTGAACCACTTCGTACCTATTTCCCAGACGAAGGGGTGTTGGCTATAGAAGAGGGAGAAACAGAATCCTATACTGGCTGGAGGTTGTTATTTGACGGAGCAGTGAATTACAGAGGTTCCGAAATCGAAGCGGTCTTGATATCAAAAAATGGGCAACACTATCCCATGGCCGCTAAACTCAAGTTCTGCTGTACAACCAATATGGCTGAATACGAAGCCTGCATACAAGGCCTCAAAATGGCGCTAGGTATGGACGCCAATGAATTATTGGTCATTAGAGATTCCGACCTGCTGATTCACCAAGTGCAAGGAGAATGGGCCACTAAGAATGAAAAAATCTTATCATATGTGAACCTAGCACAGAAATTGTGTAAAAAGTTCAGAAAGATTGAGTTTCGACATGTGCCAAGTGCTCAGAATGAATTTGCTGATGCACTGGCCACAATAGCGTCAATGATTCAACATCCTTAAAGCAGTCACATCGACCCGCTAAGGATAAGTTTGAAAGAAGAACATGCCCACTGTTTCCATGTGAAAGCTGAGCCAGATGGCAAGCTATGGTACAACGACATCAAAATGTATTTGGAAGGACGGGAATACCTCGAAGGCATTACAAATGGACAAAAGAAGACCATCCGAATAATGGAAAACAGTTTCTTCCTAGATAAAGAAGTGCTATACAAACGGACGCCGAATTTGGGTCTGCTCAGATGTGTAGATGCCAGTGAAGCCACCAACCTTCTAGAGGAGGTACATGCGGGAACATGTGGATCCCATATGAATGGATTCGTACTAGCAAAGAAGATTCTACGAGCTGGATATTATTGGATGAGTATGGAGAGCGACTGCTGCAAATATGTGCAAAGATGACACCAATGCTAGAGGAACGGTGATCTTATCAAAGTCCCTCCTTGTGAGCTTAATGCTTTGAGTTCATCATGGCCTTTCGTCGCCTGGGGCATCGATGTTATTGGACCCATTGAACCCGCAGCCTCGAATGGCTAACAGTTCATTTTGGTTGTCATTGACTATTTCACCAAGTGGGTGGAAGCAACGTCTCACAAATCAGTAACAAAGAAAGTGGTTGCGGACTTTGTGCGAATCCACATTATATGCAGATTCGGTGTGCCCGAGTCCATCATAACAGACAATGGAGCAAATCTGAATAGCCACCTGATGAAGGATATTTGCGAGCAATTCAAGATTACCCATCGAAATTCGACAGCTTACCGGGCGCAAATGAACGGGGCCGTAGTAGCAGCCAACAAGAATATCAAGAGGATATTGAGGAAAATGACTGATAATCATAAGGGTTGGCACGAGTAGTTGCCTTGTGCTCTACTAGGATACTGTACTACAACCAGAACTTTAACAGGAGCAACTCCATACTTGTTGGTCTACGGAACTGAAGTAGTCATACCTGCTGAAGTTGAGATACCTTCCCTGAGAATCATTCAGGAAGCAGAATTGGACAATGCTGATTGGGTCCGAGCTCGTTATGAGCAATTGGCTTTGATTGATGAGAAATGGATGATTGTTGTATGTCATGGTCAGTTGTACCGGCAAAGGATGGCAAGAGCTTTCAATAAACGAGCCAGAACCAGACTCTTTCAAATTAGGCAATTGGTGCTCAAAAGGATTTTCCCGCATCAAGAGGAATATAAGGGGAAGTTTGCTCCCAATTGGCAGAGGCCTTACATAATACGCAAAGTACTCTCTGATGGAGCGGTAGTATTGGCAGAAATGGACGGTCAAGAGTGGCCGAAACCGATCAACTTCGATGCAATCAAGCGTTACTATGCATGAAGAAGGAGCTTCTTAGTTGTAGAAGTATTCTTTGCTTGTAATCATTACTCTGTTTTGCTTGTATTTGTTGCTTTCTTTTGCTTGTAACTGTTTTATAGTAGATAGGCTAAACAAAAACATCTTTTGTAATATGAACTACGCAATGACCTAATTTCCCCTCAGTGGGATACGTAGGCAGTCAATTTGGGACCCGATCACTTTATTAGTAAAACCCAAAAGTCCATTATTTTATTCCTAAACTACGTTCGACCTGAATTCCTGCTGCGATAGGATACGTAGGCGCTCTTTGAGCTCAGTCGCATAAAAAAAAACTAGGAAAACCCCTAGGGAGCCTCAGATAGGACATCACAAAGAAGCAGGGACTGCTGCATGCCCAACTGGGGCAAAATTTTTGAGAGGATCTCAAAAATTCGCGTCGTCAAGCCACTACAAAAATTCAGCTAACTCAGGACTTTAAACTGGAGCAGAAATTTTGAGAAGACCTCAAAATTTCCCTGAAGAACTCGGCATAAGAATTGATGGATCGAAATTTAAACTGGGGCACAATTTTTGAGAAAAGGCCTAAAAAATTCCTCGTAAGGAAGCAAAAGCCCCGGTCACGGAGGAAAGGATCTCCCTCACTCAAAACGCTTGTCATGACAATTAAAAATACTTTTATTTTTCCACAAAATATATATCCTCATGGTAGCATTACAAAGTAATTTTTCTGCATAATGAAAATAGGTTTATCGTTCGAATACCGGAGCTAGAAGAGTTTTGGGTCCAAAAAGTCGAAGATGCGACAGTGCCGGCAACACAGATCAATTTAAAATAGGAAAAAACTAACCCATTTCTGATGCAAGTCCCCAAGACATCGGAAGACGATCCTTTTTCTAACCTTACTTCATGTACAGGAAACGTTTCTCTAAAAAGGGTCCAGACCACTGTTGAGATCCGGCTTTCGAAGTATATGTCCAGCCACGAGGGCTGTGAAAAGTTTAACTATCACCAAGGACAAAAGCCACAATGACTAAGAAAATTAGAATGCCATGAGGGTTAAGTATCCAACCACGAGTTCTATAAAAGATCGAAAGGCCATAAGAGCAAATAACATCTAGCCACGAGGGCGATAAGGTTTTGAATTTCAAAAGGGCAAAAATCTAGCCATAAAGGCTACGAAAGACTTCGAATTTCAATAGGGAAAAATATTAAGCCACCATTGATATATAATGCTGGGAAATTGCCACAATGGCAAGAGCTTGGCCAAAAAAGTCATAGTAAAACAAAACTGCACATCCGACCAAGAGAGTCACAGCTGGCATAAAGGACGAAAGAAAGACGATTTAGCCAAAGGGGCCATATCTGTCATTTACATCACCTCTACAAATTGCTAAAAGGGCCATTCCACGTTTATTTTTCTGCTGCCGAGAAGGCCTTTCATACAAACATGCTAAGAGGGCCGTTGCACGTTTATTTTCCTACTGCCGAGAGGGTCATTCATACAAACATGCCAAGAGGGCCATGCATACAAACACGCCAAGAGGGCCATTTATACAAACATGCCAAGAGGGCCATTCATACAAACATACCAAGAGGGCCATTTATACAAACATGCCAAGAGGGCCATGTATATAAACACGCACGCCAAGAGGGCCATTCATACAAACATGAACAGAGGTCCATGCATACAAACAGGCCAAGAAGGCCATTTATTTTAATCGCCAAGAAGACCATTTATTTCAATTGCCAAGAAGGCCATTCATACAGACATGCTAAGAGATAATTTTATTTCAATTGCCTAGAGGGCCATGCATAGAAATTATGGGATATAACAAGGCAGTTAAGCGATGTAAAACTGGTCATGAGACTGCAGTATTCGCTCAACAGGCAAGATGATGTAAATCCGGTCAGATGACCGCAGTATTCGTCATCCAAAAATCAACAACAGAGAGAAGCAGATTGGTAGCCGCCAAAGAGCAGGCTGATCAAATCAAATCCAGAGAGATTGCGGAGTAAACGTGGAACTTTTCTTACGCAGCCAGTCGAGATAAGGTGCCCAAGAGAGTCAAGCTCTCCGGCCAGGACTTGGAAGATCACTCCTCACCAGGCTCAGCCACACGAGATTGTTTATTGCTTATGTGCTTTATTGTTTTTCTTATTCTGCAACCGGACAGACACACACCGAAAACACATAAAGGCATTCCCACATAAGGGATACCCTTTTCCTCCAATTGAGTCGAACTACAAGTGACTTGATTCCAAAGAACAGGGATATGTAGGCAGACTCAATGCCAGAGAGTTAGTCACACTCTCACCAATCACACCGGACTTCCCAGCTTGACAACCGGAAAATATGAGAATTTACTTTAATATGCATTTAGGAGTCATAATCATGCCGAACTACAAATGGCCTGAATTCTCATAAAACTTGTGATATGTAGGAAACCTAGAAGCCAGGGTTCGGCCATATATTTTGAAAATTTGCATAAAATGAGGGGCAATATGACTTGGGTCAGTCAAAAGTCAGGGTTGGTCAAATTTCATTGCTCAGGGATGGTCCTGCCATCCCCGAACACCGAAGGGGCAGTTGTTGTCACCTAATTTTTGACCTCCCGTAACTAATTTTAATTGATCAAAGTGCCTGAATTTAAATGGGGTGATAAATATTTTTTTTTAATAAAAATCAAGATGATTTTGTAGACCATGCATATAATGTTTTACCTCTAGTGTTTGGTAAAATAATTTCTACAATAAATCTTTTGGAAGTTATTTCACAATAACTAACAAGGCATTTTACTAAAAATAGTGTATAAATATGCAAATATCAGAATTTTAATCAGCAAATATTACCCCCATTTTAATTCAAGGAAATTAAGTACTTAAAATAAATAATCATTGTTACCCCAAAATTTTAATTCTCTGCGTAACCATTTTATGTGGAAAATTCTAAAATTAATTATAATTGATTTAGATGAATTAATTATGATTATATTTGTAAATTGCCGATTATGTGTTTTAATTTCGGCTACAATTGAAATAATCAATTAATTAGCCAAATAGGGCTACAATTGAAAATAGCAAATTCATGCTTTAATTCAATTAAGGCTATCCCTTAAATTTAATGCTTTTGTGAAGTTTAGTCATGTTTTTAAAATTAATTGTTTGATTAATTTCAACTTAATAGCAAATCAATCTCTTAAATTGTCTTGTTTTTACCCATTAATTCTTTCCTTTTTTTGGTGCGTTAGTATATATATATATATATGTATGTATGTATGTGGGCCGCCCGTTTTCAGAGGGGCGAAGTCCAGCCCAACAAGGGCCTGACCCGGCCAAGTTCCCAAAATAAAATAAAGGGGCTAAGGCCCCATTTACATTTTTTAGCCTACCAAACACGCCCCATCTCCTCTTTCCCTCTCCCTCTGCCCCCCTTAACCCTGGCCGCCTCACTTTACACTCTCTCTCTCCTCTTCATTTTGGTTCAAAATGGCAAAAGTTCAGGCGGGAAACATAGTAGGCAGTGTTGTGTGTCCATTAATGGGAATGAAGTTATTGCTTCATTCGATTTTGACCAAACGCAACCCCAAACATGGTATAAGTATATATTTTCTCTGTTTTCTTTAAAATCAACAGTAACATCTCTGAAATCTCTTAATGGTTTTTGTTTGTATCTAATTTTGAACTTCGATTTTTCATTGGTTCATATATAACCATGTGGATCGACCTTATTTAGGTCAAAATTTGTTCTTCCATTTGCTAATTTGATTGATTCTCAAACGTTAGATTGGGATTTGAGTAAAAGAATTCTCAAAGATGTGAAAGTCCCACATTGGCTAGAATTAGGGTTTTGAATATTTGGGGCTTCTATAAAGAGTGCCCTAATTTTTGTTATTGGGGACAGCTGGAGCAGAATATATACACAATATTCACTCTATACTCGAAATATCTAAGGTTTGTGGCATTTTGCTTTAAAACTTTAAGAGTTCGAGTAGTCCAAGTTTTTAAAGTTTGATTTCTGGTTTTTGTTGGCTTTTTGTGTGGGGTTGAGCACATTTGGGGGAATAACTGAGTTTCCAAGTCCAAATCTCATCCAAGGCTGCACTACAAAGAGGTAACATTCCATCCCTTCATTTATTTTCTTTTTCTGTAATTTATTTTTGCTATGTTTATGTGCTTAATTTTGTTGTTTAAGTAATACAGTAGGCTTGTTAGATAGTCAGTACTGTCTCTTTGGTTTGGGTTCTGTTTTTGTTAGTTATGACTTGTTAGTTTATTTGCTATTAATCCTGTAATCAATATGCTATGATCCTAGTCTGGATTACTGTTTGGATTATAGCTGACATAATAACATACAACAACTTATAAATAGTAACGAGGATTCAACACACTCTATATTATATCATGCTACTCCTAAGATGCATATCTGAGTCTAGTTTTACTTGTGTGATACAGCTCTGTTATCATGATTAGTTGGTGATTTTGTTCAACATTCTCCGTAACTAATGTGCATATGTATGTTGTTTAGTTACTGCTATAAGTTGTAGTTGGTTATCATGGCAGCTGTGGTCTTGTTTAAACCTTCTTCATGATTTGTATGTTATAATGTATGATTGTTTGGTCCTAGTTGTTGTTGGAAGGCTGTCTTGGTCCCTTACTTTGATGAATTTAAACCTGCATGACTGTTTGAACATTACCAACTACATTATACTTGTATATTAGAGGATAAGTATATGCACATATGTTCCTTTAATATACTTGTGAGAAAATACACTACTAAGGAAGTTTAGTCGGTCATTAAGGATTAAGCTTGAACCCTCGCCGGTGTTATCCATGCCTGGGGTTCCTAGAAACCCCTTGGAACTTGTGCGACTTCGGGAATACGGGGTAAAAGCTTTCCATTAATTACCAATTAGAAATCTTTACGTAGTGTGCATATGCTTGAGTATATTATGCGAATATGTGTGTATACACCTCAGTTTCTTTTACTTGACATGGATACGGATCACTCTTTTGAGTTTAGTTATGTTATAAATTGTCCCCTTGTACTCTATTTATTGCTTGATTTAATTGCATGAGTATGCCTATATGTGATATTGATCCTTCACTTCTTCTATGATACAACCCTTCCTACATTGGGCCTCCTTCATCGGCTCAGTCCCACTCCTGCTTGGGTCTGGTCTCATTTTGGAAAGGAAGCTAATATTATTTGAAGGTCCAGTCATGGGTAAAATGACCCGAAGGCCCAACTATGGGTGAAAATAGTACCAGTGGGTGCAGTTAGCCCACTGGTTTAGAATCGTAGCCTTATTTGTTTATTTGATTTTTATGTGTAAGTATGTAAAATAGACATTATATTAGTAAAATCCCTCATGAATGTAGAACTAGGATAAACACTTAGTTAAACTAGGTAATTAAGATAAAATAAGTACAAATCTTTTTCAAACTTTGGCTTTAAACAACTGATTTCTTAAACAAATATTTTGGCTACGCAAAGTGAGTTTTGAGACAAATAATAAGCTGATTTCAAAAAAAAAGAAGGGAAAGCTGGTGTCATTTCACGATAATAGAGGTTTATTAATATAAGTTTACAAAATTGGTTACATATCTGAGTATACAAAAATGGAGGATATTCTGAACTTAATGAGATTTTCGATTGAGAAAAAAAACGTCCTTGTTCACAAATTTAAACCAAAATGCAGTTGTATAATCTGATCTTTGGACCTGGAAGTCCACTGGAAATTGGAAAACAAATGGTGTTTTGGATTTGGAAAACGAAGCATATTTACTGAATTCCTTTTTGACAAATTCTGGACTAAAATCCTGACACTTAACTGATTGGACTGAAAAAATGGCAGTTTTGGCAGATTGGCCCATTTGTTGTATTTTGGACTAAAAATGTGATAATATAGACCAAAATAATTTGGATCGAAAGGTTGATACTGGGCCTGAGTTTGATGGATCTGGGTATGTGGACTGCCAAGTTGACTTACTGGGCTTCACTTAATAATTTGGATGACATAAAACACTTGTATTTTATATGTATGTATATTAAAAACGGGAATATATCCCATATTTTCATCCAAGTATATAAAATCTGTAAGTACAAAACTCATATCGTTAGGAATAGAATAGTAGCGACTCTATTTAGGGTCGGCCTCGGGTGTGTCCTAGCCTGAAAACGAAGTGGGTTGAACACTTGCGTGAATTTTTTGCACCAAAACCCCCTTATTTATAAGGGGATGTTTTGCCGAAATTTTCTAAACTTATACTCATATGATGCTAAAACTCCACATTTTGCGGAAAATTTTATGACACATAAGCAAATAATAAACCTTATGGTGAAGCTCGTAGGTAAACCGTATTATACTGATCCTTAATACCAGGGTGCTTAAAAGCTTTCCTGGGGGATCACCAGAACTCTTACCTCGAACTCTGGTTCAAAAAGACTTTTTCTCGGTCTGAAAAATTCTTTAAACCCAATTTTCCTAATTTTTCTTTTGAATAAATCAGGTGGCGACTCTAAAAACTAATTATCCAATTTAGAGCACCAACCACCTCGCAGTAACTTTTATGTCTTAACCCGTGTAAAAGCAAACCGTAACACCAGGCAAGTTTGCGGGGAATACATCCCCAACTCGCGTACCACTGGAACCAAATTAATAGATGGAGGGGACTAATTACCCTTCCACTCAAGTCTACACAACCCTTCTCCACTAGCTTCCTAGCACGAACAAAGGATATGACTTTCTTAGGGAGGGGACTAATTACCTTTCCACTCAAGTCTAGGTGCCCCAGGCATGGCTAAGGTAACAGTCTTAGAATGACAATCTAGTATAGCATAATGCGGGGACAACCAACTCATGCCCAAAATGACATCGAAATCTACCATATCTAGGATCATCAAATCTGCCCAAGTACTATACCCTATAAAAGTAATCGCACAAGATGGGTAGACCCTATCTACCACCACTGAATCTCCAACCGGAGTAGACCCTATCTACCACTACTGAATCTCCAATTGGAGTAGATATATAAAAAGGAACATTAAGAGTATCACACACCTTATCCAAACCCACAACAAAATATGTAGACACATAAGAAAATAGAACTCAGATCAAATAAGACAGAAGCCATCCGGTCATAAATTGAGATAGTACCTGTGATGACAGCATCGGAGGCCTCAGGCTTGGGTCTACCTGGAAAAACGTATAAGTGATTGCGCCTTCTTATAGCCTGTGAACCACCATGATTACCCTATTCGGTCTGGGCCTCGCCCCTACAGGGCTGCTTTCTGCCTCTACCTGCCTGAGGACCGCATCGGTTAGGCTGGGCACCACCCTTACCCCCGGTGTGGCCTTCCCGCCCTGCCGGTGCGCGATCCTTACCCTTTCTTTCTGGTGCAAACGGAGCTCAAAGAGCTTGATACTGAGTCCTCTGCTCCCTTTGTTTGAGTTGGGGGCAATACCTCTTAATGTGTCCTATCTCACTATACTCGTAACATACACGGTCTAACGTAGGTCACTGAACAGAAGTTGATGAAGCAGTGTAGCCTCCATGCTGACCGGAAGCCTGATAATAGCCTCCATGACCCCTCGAGAAGGAGTTGCTAAAAACCCAACCCCTTTGGGCCTTCTTCTCTACCTGCTTTGCATGACTTTTGTGTTTAATCCTCTCAACCACATGAACACGTTCCACTACCTCCTGGAATGAAGCCCCAGTGGCTATGAGCTGAAGAGCTGATAACTGAAGCCCAGTGTTCAATCCCTTCACGAACCGCTGGATCCTCTCCCCCTCAGTGTGCAGCAACTAAAGAGCATATCAGGACAAGGAGTGGAAACGGGACTCGTACACAGCAACCGATGAGTTTTCCTGATCAATATTAGCAAACTCATCCTTCCTTCGGTCCCTCAGAGTACGAGAAGAGTATGCGAAACTTACTTATCCAAGAACACTGAATAAAACTGGACCCAAGTCAACGGAGGAGACCTAGCTGGCTTGCACTCCGTATAGGCCCTCCACCATAGCTTGGCATCACCCAAGAACTGGAAGGTCACAAACTCTACACTGTATTTGTCCATAGCCCCATCTTATGGAGCCTCTTGTGACAGTCTATGATGAACTCATATGCATCCTCTGAATCAATACCATAGAAAATCGGAGGCTTCATTTTAATGAACCTTCAAAATAGATCATGCTCTTCGCCAATCATCACTAGCCCTGCAACTGGCCTCGGACAGGCCTCAAATCCCGGAACATCATCCATGCGGGATGCCATTTATGCACGATGCTGAACCCCCGGAGCCTGAACGCTATCCGTACTTGGGGCTTCTACTCCTGCGCCCCTACCTGCTGGAACGATTGGTATAGCTCCGGCCTGTGCTAGCCCATGCAACCAATGTAGCACCTGTGCCATAGCATTTGGTATACCAGGAGCAGCTGGTGGGACTGGTACTACCGCTGGCTGGGCTGGTGCGGCTGCCTCTCCCACGGGCTCATTTGGAACCACTGGAGGCACGAGATCAACAACTGGGACTCCGCTCTCAGCAGGGGCCACCCCTCTACATCTACCCCTTCCTCTAGATACCAATTTAAATTAGCAGATACCAATTAGAATCAGGTAGCACCAAAGAAAAAAAGAAAAAGGGAATTTTCCTATTGTCTGGTAGCCTCTCGAAGATAAGTACAACCGTCACCATATCGATCCGCAAGACTCTACTAGACATGTCCTTGTACGACGAGATCGACGAACCTAACGCTCTGATACCAAATCTGTCACAACCCAACCCGCTATGACTGGCACCCACACTAACTCCTAGTGGGCAAACCAATACACACGTCATCTATTCATTCAAGTCTGATTTTATATTAACCAATTTAGTCAGATATTACTCATTCAAGCACAAAATAACCTATTACACCCCGCCCTTTCGGAGCATGAGCACGCCATGTATTTCACCATATTAATGGAATATCGGAGATGTCCCGTGAAGTCTTGAAAGGTACAAGCCATGGGAAGTATGTAACAATGAAGTAAAGGATGAATTATGATCTCGTAAGTCGTAACCGGGAAGGAAAACATTGGAACCAGGGGACATAACCCTTATCAAGTATAATTAATGATAAATATCATGTATGGGAAGTTTTGGAAGGTTCCGGGATCAAGCGGATAGAAGAAAAGAAAGTTAATGGGACTTCGGAAGAAGTTGGTGAAATTTCTGAAGCAAATTTTGGTCCAACTTGATGGGAGTTTAACTTTTAGCATACAAGGAGTTTTGAGGTTATTCAAGAGCCTAAAATGAAGTTCGTCGAGTCTAGTTTCGAACGCAATTAATCGTTTGTCAATACAACATCGGTGTAACACCCCGTATCTTAGAACAAAGGTTAGACTTATATCATTAGAGTTTAGCAGAGAATTTGAAAGTTTGTGCGTTTTGCTAAAATGGTCAACAAGCCTACATCGAGCACCCATAACCCCTTGATTTATTGAGAATTTGAGAAAACGTAAAACATGAAAGTTGTAGCCCTTTGGAATAGATTTCCAACGGTATCTTATGGAGCTCAAACGGAGTCCTGTGCTAAGAGTTATGCCTGTGTTACTATCACTGGTTGGAGCAGAATTTTCAGATTTTGGGTTACGTTTTTAGCCTTTTCCTACTCGAATTGGGACTCCTTATTTTATTATTGTATGAAGTAAAAACGTCCCTAACACTATTATAAACCCTAAGAGACTATTCGTTTTCTCTCTACCTCCATATCTAAAGAACCTATGCACTCCAATCCTTCAAGAACCGCAAGAAAATCATTCTTGCTATCAAGAAACCTTCAAGAGTTGGTTTGACAATCTTGTTTCTTGAGGTTTCCTCTAAGGTAAATCATTCAATCAAGAACCTCTGAATTATACAAGGTTACATAGTTTCTAAACACTAGAATAAATCCATCCACCCCGGTACCTATAAAATCAAGAGTTGTAAAGAGTTAGAGAAACCCCTAGTATTTTTCTGTTGACTTTCACTCCGACCAGCCATATTTAATTTGTATTTCCTGGTAATCTAACCGTTGGATCAAGCCCAAATTTTAACTTAGTGTTTATAACACATAAGTATAAAATATGAACGGTGAAGATTGGATTTGGTGGTCCGGAGAAGTACTCTTTGAGCCACGAACAGTAGCTACGAAATTCAGTGAAAATCCTCTCAAGGTTTTCAAATTCAAAGCTTTTGGAATTCTTCTTCAATGATTCAGAATTTTCTTCAAGTTTTGGAGCGATTAAGGTATGTAGAGTTACTATCTACGTATGCAAACATCATTGTTCTTCCCCACGCCTCATAATCCATAAATTATGATTTTTTACGAAAAACTAGGGTTTCTATACCATGCTCATGATAACCCCAGGTCCATGTCCATGATTATATTATCTATGAATTGTTATAATTCCATCATTGAGTTCTTAATATTTCTTTATGATTATTAAGAATCTGTCCGTAATCTATGAAAAACCCATATATCTCATTCCATGGGTTCATGCATGCTAGTTTATGATATATTATGTTATTTCAAGAAAATACTATACATGTTTTACAAGTTCATGCAAGCAAGCTATAATTCATGATATCCATGTACAAGCAAGTTATATTCATGAAAACCATGGGCAGCAAGTGCCACTTATTTTATATGTTCATGTTTTTGGGAGTTGCTTTAATTACCGAGGAGGGCTTCAGATAGCCTGAAACTACGTAGCCACCGTAGGATGAGGATCGATCCACCCATGTCCCGGACGATCTCTCATAATGACTGGATCCTTTCATATTTTATTAAATCTCATGTTCCCTGGCAAGGACTGAGTGTTCTGCTGGCGGGACGCAAGCACTAGACCATGGATCGGTTATAAGTTATTGCTCTCCCTACTTATGATATTTTTACCATGTTATATATAAATATATGTATTCATGTTCATGTCCAGGTTTTCAGTGTCAGTTCTTATCATGTTATTTCATGTCCCATGTTATTTCATTCAATTGCTTTACGTACCAGTACATTCAATGTGCTGACGTCCCCTTTTATTGCTCGGGGGCCTGCATTTCACGATGCAGGTACTGATATTCAGGACGACACATCTGCTCAGTAGGACAGCATTCGTATCGCTTATTGGTGAGCCCCATCTCATTCGGGGTTTAGTCAACTTTTGTTTTATGATTAGTTATGCATCTAAGGTATGCTGGGGGCCTTGTCCCAGTAAGTATGTTTTCCAGTCAGACTCATGATAGAGGTTTCATAGACTAGACAAGTCAGTTATGTTATGTCAGACATTCAGAGTCGTATAACCATTTTGGCTCATTCATTTGATTTCCGCACTCATGTTTAAACAAGTATTTTTGTTAAGTATTATGACTTACTATGTTTTATAAAGGCTCATAATGCATTCACGTTATATTTCGCTCATGTTATGCCTCATGATGATTCAGCAAGTCATGTGGTTTGCTCGGTCACATGTAGTAAGGCACCGAGTGCCGTGTTTCGCCCAGGCCATGGTTCGGGGCGTGACAATCGGAGTAGGGAGTTATGAGCATTTTAAAATGGCTGCCAAAGGCCTGTGAACTTATGCGAAAATTATAAAAATCATTTAGCAGCCCACTCTTTCGGCCCAATAAGGCCCAACCCGTGTCCAACGCCTATATATACCCCCTTAATTCACTATCTCCACACCTCTCTAGAACCTCCCACAACATTCATCCAATCCCTTTTACCAAACTTAGCAAATTTAGTAGTTCCAACATCAAATTTGGCTCGGGAAAGGACGGCTGGCCTTGTAATTCTCGATCTCCGTGTTAGTATCATTGTAGAGAGGGGCAGTTGCACCAACCTGAGTGCCATATCACACATGCAGCCCGTTTTAAGGTAAGATTCTTCTTCCGTTAGCATATATTTGTAATGGGTGTCGCTAGAATAAGCTCGTACTAGTTCGAATGGTGGAAATGTGAAGTAAATCTATGGAAATTGTTGTTGATGGATATTCATTTAGATGGATGTTATCGGTATTGATCGTGGAATATTATTGCTATGGTTGTTGTTGCGATAAAGGTAAGATTCTCTTGTTGCATTCATGGAATAACGTTAATTCGGGATTGCATTCGCTAGATTGTAACATATGTTGTTGTTTTTAGCGAAGAATGGAATAACCGATGTAAATATTGTTCATGGAATGTTATGAATGGAGTATTGGATATTATTGATGAGAATTGGGTTAATGGTATACGAATATGGAATTCGTGGATTGTTGATTGTTGTTGTTGTCGTTGTTGTTATTGTTATTTTTAGTATTGCCGAACGTCGGGATATAATAGAAACAGAGGAGGTGCTGCCGAAATTCCCATAACCCGAAACATCATTTGAATAAAGAAATTACATAAGTATGATTATGAACCCTATGGATGAACTAAGGAGTCATTCTCCTTTGTAGGTTCGGTTGGAAGGCGAGAATAACGTGAGGAGGATTTATCGAAGGACGTTACGGCAAGCACAGGTATGTAAGGTTTAGCTGTCCTTAGTGTTTGGCATGAGTCTTAGAACCAAGTAGTGTGCATGTTCCTCCATTCGAACCGTCTGAATGTTTTATGAAGAAAAGATATGTTTTTATAAGAAAGCTAGTTGGATTTTGAGAAAAAGCTATGTTTTACGAGATTTACCGATTTTATGGAAAGGTGTATTTTATACGATTTTCTCTAAAAGAGCTTATTGATTATGACTAAAAGTCCGTTAGTGCGCATTCCTTGACCCTTGTTAAATTCCACAAAATGTCACGTATAATCCTTATGCTTGTTTATTGATATCATAACTGTTATTGATTGTTCTTTTGGCCTCGATATACATTCCATAACTAATTCGGAGGTCACGACCTTACGT
The DNA here is from genome assembly GCF_019175385.1 of Lycium barbarum. Taxonomy (NCBI): domain Eukaryota; kingdom Viridiplantae; phylum Streptophyta; class Magnoliopsida; order Solanales; family Solanaceae; genus Lycium; species Lycium barbarum. The sequence goes on along the minus strand of NC_083338.1, from coordinate 97,953,341 downwards.
CACTCCGAAAGGCCCATATCTATTTCTTGAACTCTGCATGCATTTATATATATATATATATATATATATATATATATATATATATATATATATATATATATATATACTATATCTGCACTATTTTACTTACCGAGCCGCGCTATAGTCGGCTGGGTACGACACATATATGTGCAACCTTTGATCAGTTGAGTATGTTTATCGATTCCCAAAAAGGGTCGGGTACATTATGATGATGATGATGATATGAAGTTTCCCCGGACGCGGGAGGATATGATGATGATGATGCTTATTTACCGAGTCCTGAAAGGGCCGGGTACGATATCTCACCGAGTCTCACTAGGGCTGGTATGTTATATATATATATATATATATATACACAAAAAAAATGTTGCATATGAAAAATGGTTTTATCATGCATTGCATATCAATTGCTTTTAGATTATGTCCTTCATTTTTCTTATCTTATGATTATGTCTTGTTTTATACCGTATTTCATTTTGCCTTACATGCTCAGTACATATTTTCCGTACTGACTGTTCCATTTTGGGACTTGCATCTCGTGCTGCAGGTCAGGACAGGTTTACTGAAGATGCGCCGTGATAGGAGCATCGTTAGCAGGTCAGCAAGTGCCATTCATCCGGACTTACCTGTTTTGGTATATGATTATGGCTGCATGGTTACTGTTTATGGTTTGGATACGTCGGTGGATGTATAGTACCGACCTTTTATGAGGATGATGTTACCTACTCTTAGAGGCTCGTAGACCCTGTATAGTGTGTTGGTGTTAGTCGTGAGAATTATGTTCTGTTAAATGGGCCTACTGATTTATGATATTGTTTAGTGGCGGCCTCGTCGGCACGCATACTATGATTATGTGTATATGTAGGTGATTTCGTCTACTGTTCGGTTTGGGTTTTGCTGAATGCAGGTGCTGCTAAGGCTTTATGCTAAGTTATTCCAAGTTCATTATGATTATGTTATCTAGTTCAAGTTAGCTCAGCCTATATTCTGGCCGAGGGGTTCGGTGCCCTGTCACGCCTACCGGTGGGGGGTGTGACATAACCAAAATAAGTCATGCCATAAAATACTAAAGTAAATGCGGAAGTTCAAACTATTACAAGATCCTCAAAATTCGAAAGTCATCGTACGAGGACTCTAAACTAGAACATGTCTAAGGAATGAAATCTATCTAATAAATATCCATAATGTCCAGAATAGGAAATAGACATCATAAGAGGAAGATCTTTGGGCGGCCTTGCATGGATAGAAGTTCATCCTAAATCTGTCAGCAACGTCCTCAACGCTATATGTGAGGGTGGGTAGCAGTCTCTGTATCAAAATCTACACTCAAAGAATGCAGCAAGGTAGTATCAGTGCAAACACTATGTACCAGTAGATATCATAGGCCGACTAAGATTAGTATCATGCATATCTTATAAAATCAATAGAATAAACAAGCCAGCCAACAGACATGAAATAAATAACCCATGACAAGTCAACCAAGGATAATCACCAATCAAATCACCCAAATAGCAAGAATCAATCAACGGGAAACCATAACACAGAAATAAGTCTACCACAATACCATACTCACTGTATACGCATGCTAACCGATGTCATTGCTCAGTAGTCATGACCTGCAGGGGACCCATGATGTCCATGTACCACTCGTTCTGGATACTCATCAGACTCGAGCATAAACCTCCGCTCGGGAAAGAACTTCGGATGCAGGCCATATCAATATATCCCTTGTTTTCAGAACGAACCTCGGACTATGAGCCCAAAATCTAGGTCACATATGTGCCTTCCATAAATATGTATGTAACGGTGTTTCTGCCCTCTTATTGTCAATACTCACATCATCATTTCGCATCACAATATCACCGAGAAGATTATATTAACTTCTCATCACAAACACATCAACTGTAGATTCAACCCACATGAATAGTGGCACTGTCACGACCTGCCTAGGGGCCGTGACGGGTACCCGGGGCTAACCACCAAGCACCACTTGTTCTGCTACTCATCATGCTCATTAAGCCTTATTTTATCAAATTCATATTCAAATCATAAGATAATCATCTTTCATTTGAAACATAAATACTTTCATAGACATAAGCCTTTCGGCCATCAAAATAATATATATATATATATATATATATATATATATATATATATATATATATATATATATATATATATATATATACTGCAGTAATCTCGTGAGACCATATAACCTACACTGCGTATCTACGAGCCTCTACTAGAGTACTAAACATATGGACGGGACAAGACCCCGTCGTGCCCATAATATATATATATATATATATATATATATATATATATATATATATATATATATATATATATATATATATATATATATATATATATATATATACACACACACACACAAAAGAATGAACCAAGTAGCACCTCCGGAATAATAGAGTGCTCTCAAGTCAGCTACTGGCTCCTACGAGTCTGGATCAAGGTCACCTCCCTGTCTACCTGTGGGCATGAACACAGCGTCCAAAGAAAACGGACGTCAGTACGAACATTGTACTGAGTATGAGAGGCATAAATAATGAAGATACGTCAATGAGATAAAGAAAGCATCAGTAAGGAGCAACTGTATATGACTGTCACTTATAAACGAAATCACACATGCTGTCTTACTCATAATCATCATCATATCATATATGCATAAATGTATAAAATGCCCGTCCACACCGAATCGGTGTGATAATCATTGGCCTGCGTCCAGGCCTCCCGCGTTCAGGGTATCATCTCATGCCGCCCACTAGTGGTGTCTGCCCATGTCACCTGGACATGGTATATACATATAGCTGCTCGCCTTAGCGGTATCTGCCCGACCATATAGGCGCGGTGTAATATCATCAACATGTACTCATCATAATGCATGCATAGAGACTCAAGATAGCTATACTTTATCGAGGTGACATAAGGTTGTGAACTCCCGATTCCATTATGGAACATTTATAAACGTTCTGCCTCACCTTGAAGGAAATAGTAAATAAGGTGAGTGTATACAATAACCGACATCATTAACTCTATAGGAACATCATATCAGGAACATCTAGAATCTTTATACTCAAGCTCATCATCATCATTATTAGGCTCATAACGTATCTCGTATCTCATATAGCTATTCATGAACATAAACTCATAGCTTTCTGGAATGTAGGAGAATCATGAAGAGGAAAGAAAAGTCATGCTATAGGATTCATGCCATAGAACGAAAGGACTAGCCTCGCATACCTTTTGCGCTAACTAATCTATCGCTTAATCATTCCCCTTTGATGCTCGCATTTTTGCTTTCAAGAGGATTAGCATTAACATTAGTTAATCGGCTATAAGAACGTTTTACTATTTTTAGGGAAAAATTGGGCAGCATTTCCTTTGTTTCTACTACTTTTCCCACATTCTATATCAACTCCCAAACGTTCATAACAATATTCACAATATCGCAAACAACAATCATCATTTATCTACATTTCCCACAATTCACCATTTTCCTTCAATTGCTCCACAATTATGGTTATAGCTCACTATCGCGTTTTCTCATATATAATACTTATTCCATGGTCTAAATGTCATTAATAACATATTTACAGTCACAACATATCAATAATCATGACCCAATCCAAACCTTTACCCAATGATGTCACTATTCCCATATTTATGACCCATTTTCTATATCTTTCTACAATCCATGGGTTTTTAACTTTCAACACCTTAAACAATCAAGAATGATCATAAAACGCACCTTAGATGATGGATGAACAACACTTGAGTGGAACTTCTCTTCTTGCACCAAAACCCTAACTCACTTCCCTTGAGTTTTCTTAGTGTAGATGAACTTTTACTAGGTCTCATACACTTGATTTCATGGATTGGGTGTAGTTGATCATGGTTTTACCTTGAATTCTTGTGGATGAATGATGGAGAAAGTTCTAGAGGTTTCTTGAAGAGAGGAGAGTATAAAATTAAATGAAATGAAATGAAGGAATGGTCCTTATATAAAATCTTGAAATCAGTCCCGACTGCGATATACGGTACGATCGATGGTGAGCAACCTTTCGTTTCCTTTCATTCTACGGTGAGAAGGGCGGTCCGTCATCTGATCGACGGAGCGTCGATCTGATCTGTCGAATGGTCTTCGCGCTAACTCAATTCTACGGCACAATCGACGAATCATCGGTCTGTCCGACGGTACAAAGAACGACCGTCGAACCCCCCTTTCGCAAAACTGCAGTGGAGTTTTATTTGACTCATTTTCTCTTTTGCCTCTAACTTCTTTGGAATCTTAATTAGAATCATTAAGCATCCCTTCTTACTTGTAGGGACATCATGTACACCTTAACTTACGTTAGTCCATTCACCGCTCAGCAACCCAAAGTTCCGAGGTGTAACATTCTTCCCCCCTTTTTGGAACATTCGTCCTCGAATGTTAAGTACTCGGGAATTCTACAAAAATTTTGCCAGAGTTTACCCTGTTATATGGTGCTACCATCCTGTCACAACAACCCACAATAATTCTGCCTCACAGGGCTATAACACAATAAAACTATAAATTGGCCACGCACGACCAAAAACATGAAAAGTAAGCATACATACCTCAAATTCTTGATGTTTCGTCATGAATCTCTTCTGGGGGTTTGAATAAGTGCGGATATGTGGATTTCATTTTCTCCTCCGCTTCCGAAGTCATTTTTTCTAGGTTGTTGTTTCGCCACAAAACTTTGACCGAAACTACTTCTTTATTTCGAAGTATTCGTATCTGCTTGTCTAAAATGACAATGGGCATTTCTTTATATGCTAGCTTTTCTGTCACTTGAACATCATCTATTGGGACAATCCCCGTAGCATCTCCAATACACTTACAGAGCATTGAGACATGAAAAACTGGGTGGACTGTTTCAAGCTCTGAAGGTAAGTCCAACTCGTAGGCTACATGACCCACCTTACGGATAATCTTATAAGGTAAAATGTATCGAGGACTTAACTTTCATTTCTTGCCAAATCTCATCACCCCTTTTATTGGCGACACCTTCAAAAATACCCAATCATCAACCTGAAATTCTAAGTCTCGCCGGCGGTTGTCCGCATAAGATTTTTGGCGACTTTGGGCTGTCAGCAACCGATCTCGAATCACCTTGATTTTCTCAACCGCTTGCTGAACCAATTCAGGGCCTATTAGCTGTACTTCTCCTATTTCAAACCATCCAATTGGGGATCTACACTTCCATATAGAGCCTCATACGGAGCCATCTGAATACTGGAATGGTAGCTATTGTTGTATGCGAACTCGATCAGAGGTAAATGGTCATCCTAGCTACCACCAAAATCGAGTACACATGCTCGTAGCATATCTTCCAAAGTCTGAATAGTACGTTCGGATTGTCCATCGGTCTGCGGATGAAACACCGTGCTAAGCTTTACTTGGGTACCCAGACCTTCTTGAAAAGACTTCCAGAACTTGGCTGTAAATTGTGCTCCTCTATCTGTAATAATGGATAGTGGAATAACATGGAGTCGCACAATTTCTTTAAGATACAATCTTGCATAGTCTTCTTGTAACAGCCCAGGCCACAGTATGTAGAAATTGTCCGCTTTGGAGCCTTTGCCCCTCACGGTTATAAAACGCTTCTATAAGGGAGAGGTATCCAAGCACTTATAAAGCACTCTTCGTTCTTCTCCCCAACCGATATGGGATTCGCCTAAACCGATGTGGGATTTGCCTAAGGCAAGCCTTACACTCACCCCCCCTTGGGACTCAGCGTCCTCGCTGAGGTTTGCCCCACCACCGGGTTTGCCCTACCACTGGCCCGGCACCGGCTCTGATACCAATTGTAACAGCCCAGGTCACCGCATGTAGAAATTGTTCGCTTTGGAGCCTTTGCCCCTCACGGTTTTAAAACGCGTCTACAAGGGAGAGGTATCCAAGCACTTATAAAGCACTCTTCGTTCTCCTCCCCAACCGATGTGGGATTCGCCTAAACCGATGTGGGATTCGCCTAAGGAAAGCCTTACACTAGATGTTACACCTTGAAAATTTCCCTGTGAACGTACAGTGGATAGGCTAATGAAGGACATAACGTATATGATGTTTTGATGGGTAAGAAATAGTATTTGATGACCCTAAACGAGATTTCAAAGGCATATAAGGCAAGGAAAGAAAATTATCAAGGAAAGCAAATCACATGTTGTGTGTAGGACAAGAATTACGAGCATTAAGTTAATGATGTTCTAATGACGTCTTGGAGATGAGTAATGATGTCCCTTAGATTGGTCTGTATAAGTTGGTCGGGACAGCTTTTATGATTTAATATAAGGGACCCTTCTCATTTCACTTCATTTTCAGTTCATTTCATAGTTCTTCATCTTTCAAGACCTCTAGAAAGCTCCATATATTTCATCCACAAGAATTAAAAGGAAATTGATGATCAACTTCATCAAACCAACAAGAATCAAGAGTAAGAAACTCATTAAAGTCATCTAAGCCAAGAAATCCCAAGGGAAGTGAAATAGGGTTTTGGTGTTAGAAGAGTATTTCCGTTCAAGGCTTAATTCTACACTATCTAAGGTAAGTTTCATGGTATTTTCATGATGTTTGAAGTATTGATAAGTTGAAACATTTAGATTGTAGAGGAGTATAGAAAATGGGTCATAAATGTGTGAATAGTATCATGGTTGAATAGTGGTTGGAAGGAATCATGAAAATGGATATGTTGAGATTGTTGTTATAAATGACATTTAGAACATGGAATAAGTATTATATATGAGAAAACACGATAATGAGCTATGACCATAATTGTGGGGAAATTGGAAGGAAATGGTGAATTGTGGTAAATGTAGATAAATGACGATTGTTGTGCTATATTGTGAATGTTGTTGTGGGTGTTTGGGAGTTGATATATGATGTGGGAAAAGTAGTATAAACAAAGGAAATGCTGCCCATTTTTTCCTAGAAATAGAAAGCACGTTCTTGTAATTGTTTAGCTAATGTCAATATAAATTCTCTTGAAGGTAGAACGTGGCATTGAAGGAGAACAAGCGAACGATAAATTAGTTAAACGTAAAAGGTATGTGAGGCTAGTCCCTTCTTTCTATGGCATGAGTCTAATGGTATGATTCTTCTTTCCTTTTCATGAATTCTCTATATCCCGAAAAGTTAAGAGTCTTTGATCACAAACAGCTATATGAGATAAGAGATGTGTTATGTGTTGTACATACTCACCTTATATACTACTTCCTTCAAGGTGAGGCATAATACTTGTGAATGCACCATAATGACTAATTATTGATTCTGAAAACGTGAAAGTTGCAGATTTGCACTTTGGCCCAGTCGATCGTAAAGTGAAATACAGATCGTAAAGTGGTTTACGGGCCGTAAACTGCCATGTCGTATTTTTTATTTCAAAACTTCTACTTTCTGTCAAATGCTCAAATGGTTAAATACGACTTGGAATACGGACCGTAAACTGAATTACGGACCGTAAACTGAGTTCGTAAATCACCATGTCCTCAGCCTGACTTTCTGGTTCTGTCATCCTTTAATACGCCCATGGAATACGGACCGTAAACTGAGTTTACGACCACTGTTGCACTTTCAATTATTTTCATTCCAAATCTGTTCCGTTTCCTGAAAAAAAAAAAAAAACCACGCCACACCAGTCGCCCCGATAAAGTATAGTTGACTTTGAGTCTTCATGCATGTACTATGATGAGCATAGGATGATGAGTATGAGTAAGATAGCATGACTTATTTCCTTTATACTTGACATTCAGATATAGATGTTCCACATTGATATTTCCTTTGTATCATGGTCTAATTTCATTGTTTATGCCTCTCATACTCAGTACAATGTTCGTACTGACGCCCGTTTTCTTTGGACGCTGTGTTCATGCCCACAGGTAGACATGGAGGAGATTTTGGTCCAGACTCGTAGGAGCCAGTAGCTGATTAGAGAGCACTCCTTCGTTCCGGAGGTGCTTATGATTATTCTTTTGTGTACATTCAAGTATATATATATTTTGGCATGACGGGGTCTTGGCCCGTCCTTATGTGTAGCACCCCAGTAGAGGCTCATAGATACGTAGTATGGGTTAGATGGTCTCACGAGATGTCATTATGTATATATATTATTTGATGGCTGAGAGGCATATGTATATAAAAGTATTTATGTTTCTATATGAAATATGATTTTCCTACAATTTGAGTATAAATGTGATAAAAGAGCACTAAATGAGCATGATGAGAAATAGAATGAGCGGTGCTCGGTAGTTAGCCCCGGGTACCCGTCGCGGCCCCTAGCTGGGTCGTGACACTTCTGCTGGGTAGTTCTGACTGGAAGAAAATGAGCGGCTTTCGTGAGTCTGTCCACAACCACCCATATAGAGTCATGTTTGCCTCGGGAACGAGGTAACCCCACAATAAAATCCATGTTGATCACTTCCCATTTCCAAGTAGGGATTTCCATTGCTTGCAATAACCCTTCTGGCTTTTGATGTTCGATCTTTACTTGTTGGCAATTTGGACATTGGGCTACAAATTTTGCTATGTCTCTGTTCATACCTTCCCACCAATACATCAATTTGAGATCGTGATACATCTTTGTTTCCCCTGGGTGAACAGAATACTGAGAATAATGGGCTTCTTCTAGAATTCGTCGGCACAGTTCTGCAACACTCGGCACACATAGTCTGCCACGGTATCTAAGAATCCCATCCATGGAAACATCAAACGGGGACTTCTCTTTTTCATGAACTTCGTCTCTATAATGGCCCAACTGAGGATCTTCATACTGACGCTCTTTCACTTCTATATTCAGGGACGAAATTGTGGGATCATTAATACTAATCCCTGCACTACCCGAATCAATCACACGTACTCCAAGATTAGCTAGTTAGTGGAGCTCGTGAACTAATTCTTTCCTTTCCAGAGGAACTTCGCGCAAACTGCCCATTGATCGGCGGCTAAGTGCATCGGCTACTACATTTGCTTTTCCGGGGTGGTATAAAATATTCACATCATAATCTTTCAACTGCGCCTTTAACTCTTTCAATTATGCTGGAGCCATTCGATAAGGAGGAATAGAACTAGGCTGGGTGTCCGGAAACAAGTCAATAGCGAAGTCAATTTCTCTTTATGGAGGAAGGCCTGGAAGTTCATCTGGAAATACCTCCGGAAATTCATTCGCTACCGGAACAGATTGGAAAGTTGGCGACTTTGTTTCTGTATCATGAACTCGGATTAAGTGATAAATATAGCCCTTAGCTATCATCTTTCTTGCCTTAAGGTAGGAAATAAACCTACCTCTTGGAGTTGCCGTATTACCTTTCCATTTAAGCACGGGCTCTCCCAGAAATTGAAATCGAACTACTTTCAATCGGCAATCAACATTAGCATAGCACGAGGCCAACCAATCCATACCCATAATTACATCGAAATCTAACATTTCCAGCTCAATTAAATCAGCTTTGGTCTGGCGATTGCATATCTCAAGTACACATTTTTTATACACTTGTCTAGCTATCACGGGATCACTAACCGGAGTAGATACCTCAAAAGGTTTAATTGGCTCAGGTTTCACCCCAATACAACTAGCAACATATGGAGTAATATAAGAGAATGTAGAACCCAGATCTATCAATACATATACATCATGGGAAAATACGGATAATGTACCTGTAACCACATACGGGGAGGACTCAAGATCCTGTCGTCCGGCTAAAGCATACACACGAGGTTGAGTGGCACCTGAAGTAGATGCTCCCCCTCTGCCTCTACCTCGACCTGCTGGGATCTGGGAAGTCTGCCCTACTGGGCGCACTGAAGATGAACTAGCCACTGATCTTGTGGGCTGAACCCCAACTCTACCGCTCGTCGACGGGCAATCTCACATCATATGCCCAACCTGGCCGCAGGCATAGCAAGCATCTGAAACCTGGCGACACTGTCCGGGATGTAGTCTACGGCACTGGCTGCACCGCGGTACTGAGGGTCTTCTCTGGCTATAATCTCCCCCAAACTGATAATCTGGGGCCCTCGAACTCTGACCCTGTCCTGAACGAAAGGAGCGATCAAATCTGCTACCCGTAAATCGAGGAGGTGCACTAGTCACTGACTGGCTTGAATGTCGGGAATAAGTCTGCCTCGATCCCCCTCTATCATCGCTAACTGCCCCCATAGATCTGGCCCTCTTGCTTTGCCTTCTATCAATGTCGCGATCACCTCTTTGTGGTTGTTGTCGTCCCTCTAAGTTTTGGGCATGGGCTTGTATTCGGGAAATATCCATCCCTTCTTGCAACGAGGCCGTTAAAAAAATCCTTGAACAAATGTGGCCCCAAGCCACTCACAAACCTGTGCACCCTATCTCCCATATCGGCCACCATAGTCGGGGCATATCTAGCCAAGGAATTAAATTGAAGGCTATACTCCCGGGTGCTCATATTTCCTTGCTTCAGATTTAAGAACCTATCCGCTCTAGCTCGGCGGACCTCGGGTGGCAAATAGTGATGAATAAAAGCATCTACAAATTCTTGCCACACGGGAGGAGGTGCATTTTCTTTTCTTGATGCTAGCCAATTATTATACCACAATACCGCCACATCTCTGAGTCTATAAGATGCCAACTCCACATATTCAATTTTGGAGGCATGAATAATCCTCAATGTTCTCAACATCTCATCAATAAAGCCTTGCGGGTCTTCATCCGGTTTTGACCAAAAAAACTCCGGAGGATTTACACTTATAAAATCACGGGCTCTGGTACTAGCTGCCCGATCACTTGAACTCACAATCTGCCGCTGTGCCTGGGCGGCAACTTATTGTGTCAATAGATGAATGGCCTCGGTCACTTATTGACCCGAAGCAACCGGTGGACGAATAGGAGCTGAAGCTCCTCCTTGTTCTTCCACATTGGGCGGGGTGGAGGAAGTATTAGATAGGGCCTCATTATGTGACTCGCCCTTTTCTACATTCATTGGCGGCTCTCTTTCCACCCGCCTTTTTGTCATAGTCTTGCCCTTCTGGGCGGCTGTAGCTTTTCCTTTTGGCGGCATTCTGAAATCATAACACACTATTAAGAGGGGAAAATCTTATAACACAGCTCTATCGCACGATTTCTTATGATGAAAGATGGTCATTTTTCCTAAATGCCCTGTAGCCTCTTGTTTATTAGCGTGGCGCGCAACACACCATAAACAAGACTCTACTAGACACGGCTCGCAGACACTTCCTAGGACAGAACTACTCTGATACCACTTTTGTCACGACCCGCCTAGGGGCCGTGACAGGTACCCGGGGCTAACCACCGAGCACCACTCGTTCTGCTACTCATCATGCTCATTAAGCCTTATTTTATCAAATTCATATTCAAATCATAAGATAATCATCTTTAATTTGAAACATAAATACTTTCATAGACATAAGCCTTTCGGCCATCAGAATATATATATATATATATACGGTAGTAATCTCGTGAGACCATATAACCCACACTGGGTATCTACGAGCCTCTACTAGAGTACTAAACATATGAACGGGACAAGACCCCGTCGTGCCCATAATATATATACACACAAAAGAATGAAACAAGTAGCACCTCCGGAATAATGGAATGCTCTCAAGTCAGCTACTGGCTCCTACGAGTCTGGATCAAGGTCACCTCCCTGTCTACCTGTGGGCATGAACACATCGTCCAAATAAAACGGACGTCAGTACGAACATTGTACTGAGTATGAGAGGCATAAATATTGAAGATACGTCAATGAGATATAGAAAGCATCAGTAAGGAGAAACTGTATATGACTGTCACTTATAAACGAAATAACACATGCTGTCTTACTCATAATCATCATCATATCATATATGCATAAATGTATAAGCTGCCCGTCCACACCGGATCAGTGTGATAATCATTAGCCTGCGTCCAGGCCTCCCGCGTCCGGGGTATCATCTCATGCCGCCCACTAGTGGTGTCTGCCCATGTCACCTGGACATGGTGTATACATATAGCTGCTCGCCTTAGCGGTGTCTGCCCGACCATATAGGCGCAGTGTAATATCATCAACATGTACTCATCATAATGCATGCATAGAGACTCAAGATAGCTATACTTTATCGAGGTGACATAAGGTCGTGAACCCCCGATTCCATTATGGAACATTTATAAACGTTCTGTCTCACCTTAAAGGAAATAGTAAATAAGGTGAGTGTATACAACAACCGACATCCTTAACTCTATAGGAACATCATATCATGAACATTTAGAATCTTTAGACTCAAGCTCATCATCATCATTATTAGGCTCATAACGTATCTCTTATCTCATATAGTTATTCATGAACATAAACTCATAGCTTTCTGGAATGTAGGAGAATCATGAAGAGGAAAGAAAAGTCATGCTATAGGATTCATACCATAGAAGGAAAGGACTAGACTCACATACCTTTTGCGCTTAACTAATCTATCGCTTAATCGTTCTCCTTTGATGCTCGCATTTTTGCCATCAAGAGGATTCGCCTTAACATTAGTTAATCGACTATAAGAACGTTTTACTATATTTAGGGGAAAATTGGGCAGCATTTTCTTTGTTTCTACTACTTTTCCCACATTCTATATCAACTCCCAAACGTTCATAACAATGTTCACAATATCGCAAACAACAATCATCATTTATCTACATTTCCCACAATTCACAATTTTCCTTCAATTTCTCCACAATTATGGTTATAGCTCACTATCGCGTTTTCTCAAATATAATACTTATTCCATGGTCTAAATGTCATTAATCACATATTTACAGTCACAACATATCGATAATCATGACCTAATCCAAACCTTTACCCAACGATGTCACTATTCCCATATTTATGACCCATTTTCTATATCTTTCTACAATCCATGGGTTTTTAACTTTCAACACCTTAAACAATCAAGAATGATCATAAAACTCACCTTAGATGATGGATGAACAACACTTGAGTGGAACTTCTCTTCCTGCACCAAAACCCTAACTCACTTCCCTTGAGTTTTCTTAGTGTAGATGAACTTTTACTAGGTCTCATACACTTGATTACATGGATTGGGTGTAGTTGATCATGGTTTTCCCTTGAATTCTTGTGGATGAATGATGGAGAAAGTTCTAGAGGTTTCTTGAAGAGAGGAGAGTTGAAAATGAAATGAAATTAAATGAAGGAATGGTCCCTATGTTAAATCTTGAAATCAGTCCCGACCGAGATATATGGTACAATTGAGAAGCGTCGATCGGATCGACGGAGCGTCGATCTGATTGTCGAAGTCGTTAAATTTCCGGTGAGCAACCTTTCGTTTCCTTTCATTCTACGGTGAGAAGGACAGTCCGTCAATCTGATCGACGGAGCATCAATCTGATTTGTCGAATGGTCTTCGCGCTAACTCAATTCTACGGCACAATCGACGAATCGTCGGTCCGTCCGACGGTACAAAGAACGACCATCAAACCCCCGTTTCGCAGAACTGCAGTGGAGTTTTATTTGACGACTTTTCTCCTTTGCCTCTAACTTCTTTGGAATATTAATTAGAATCATTAAGCATTCCTTCTTACTTGTAGGGACATGATGTACACCTTAACTTACGTTAGTCCATTCACCGCTCAGCAACCCAAAGTTCCGAGGTGTAACAGGAACGAAGCCTACACAATCACTCAATAAACTTCACATAGGAGTTCAACCACATAATATCACGCATGAAGACTAGACATGCATTCTCCTAATGAATTCACAACACATACAATCAACTAATCAAAGTCTAACTCAAGTAGACCATAACGTACCTCAAACGTAGAGCTGGAACAACGCAAGTCACTCCGCTACAACTTTTCCCTTCCTTAAAGCCTCAGAATTCTCAAAGTCTAGAAATAGAAGGCTCAATGAGTCACAAATACTCTAATCACAAATACCAATTCAAGAATACCCTTCCCTTTACCCCGTTCCTGCGGGTGAATGATTTTCTAGGTGAAAAGTAACCTAACAAGGGCCTTAGTAATCACAAATCATCCATTTATAACAATATTGCACCAACATTCCAACTACAAGGAGTTTTCATTGTCAAGCTACCATTTTATAGAACCCCAGGTCTCAATTTACTTAGTTCATGGCTCTCAGGGTGCAATTCATGATTAAGAGGAGTTAACCCAAGCCATTAGATGATAAATAAGTGATAATAATCATAACCTATCAAGTTTAGAAGGGTTATTAATTTCTAGGGTTACTATTACAATTTTACCATTGAAGACCCATAAGAGTGATGATAATCATGAAGATGATACAAAATGATTGAAGGGAATGATTGAGACTTATCTCTCAAGAGTATTCTTGCCCTACCTTGGAATTTGACCCTAGGTGCTTGTGGGGAACTGTGTTGGAGTTTTATGAACAATGAATGTGGGACTATGTCTTTAAAACACGACATTCTGCCATCCGTCGATCGCTGCGGCTGTCAAACCACCGTTGCAGCAACCACTGCTATAGCGGACCAACGAGAACTTGACCACTGCTATGGCGAGCCATCCACCGCTATGGCGAGCCATCCACCGCTATGGAAGTATCGCCGTAGCGGGACATTACCTGCCATATCGTCCACATGGAAAGTGATTGACCGCTGGCGGCGGTGAACCTACTTTTATAGCGGTACTATCGCGGCGGTGCCATTTGGGCAGTGAGCTCAACTTTTGCCCAGTTTATCCCCCTATCACCCAACATTTCATCTGAGGCCTCACAAACACAAACCAAACATGCACATATACATAAAAACGTTATACGAATCCACCCATGGCCTCGGAATTCCCAACGAAGTTCTAATTTTCTATGTCACCCCCCGACAGACTCAATACAATAAAACAACAACCACAAATAAGTCAAGTTTTCAGTTCTTAGACTTATAAAATCGAGTTTTTATCGGCTCGTGCTACCCTTGGGAAGGTTCTATTTGGTGGGGTGATCCTACATTTCCCATAACGACCGGAAGGGTCGTTACTGAAGTTAACAAAATAGTCATTTATGAAGGATAAGCACAACCAACGAAAACGTCTTCTTTAAATATCATGTCAATAGATAGACCTCTCGACATACCAAAGTCACAGGCATAACTAGAGCATCATGAAGATAATAGAGGTAAACATGTGTATACATGTCACGACCCAATTTGGCTAAGTCGTGCGGGCACTTACCTTTCCCTCCTCTGTAAGAGAACCCTCAATCAAACAATAATAAAGGCATAAATAATTAAATCAATTAAGAGGAAGAGAATAATTCACGTAAGTCTTATGATAATAAAATAGAAGAAAGTACATAAATAAGAAATACACCCAGGGTCTGATCTAATCCATACAAGAGCATCTAAACGGAAATAGATAAGTCTAGAATATAATAATACATCAATCTATATATGTCTTAGAATGGAAAAGTAAGACATAAATAAGAGGAGTCTTCAAGGAAGCGAACGTCTCATGCTCACCCTGGAAACTCGAAGCTGTATGATAACGACTATCAACCATGGGAGACGGAAGCAGATCCAAATTGGAACTCTGCATTCATAAACGAATGCAGCAAGTGCAGGTCAGTACAAATCACAATACTGGTAGGTATCATCGGTCAACTAAGTATAGCTAACATAATTCAGATAATAAAGCAGGATAGACAGATAAATCAACAAGTATAAGTCAAAACCAATTCAAAACCAAGTATCCGTCATCACCTAGGCTGAAGCATCTAAACCCAAGTGTGCCAAGTCTCAATATATCCGATCTGAATCCAATAACACAGTAAATCACCAGATCATCACCATATCAGCCATAATGCAATGCAATGCAATGCTATGCTATGCAATACTGTGTACATATGTACTCCGGACGGAAGTATCGACGTCTCATTAGCACAACCCAAGATGACTCAGGAAGTCTAAGTGCTACTCGTCCCAAATCTTTGCCCAACAGACAGACGAGACTCTGAATCTTTTCCCACGGAGGATTTTTATCACCACCACCCTGGGGGACCTGCGGAGTCCATGCACTTACTCAATCCACGATTCCTACTGGACTCTTACGTCACTCTAATGAGAAACCGAGCTCAGCTCATCACAGTGTTTTATCAAGTACTAACAATGTATCAACAATATATCATGAAGGATGAAAATGCGTGCAATGTATGTGTCAACATCAATAATCAGATCAATATCACAAGTACCAACATGGGTATGCAAACAATATCATAAAATACTACACAAGTCATATGGAACTCTATCCTCGTATCAACATCAATAAGTGAGCTACTACAATATCACAATCATGATGGAACAACAGTTCCCACTAACTATTATCAATCACGTGGCATCAATCCAATCACAATAGAACAATCAAGTCGCAACACAACGGGGTGGCTAGCCCCAATCACACAATAGGGCCCAACTTAAGGCAATATCCAACCCAACTTCATACCCGAAGGTTCAACTGTTATTTCCGACAATGTCATCTAAATATATGCTTCGCTACAAGAAGTCTTACCAAAGGTAAGCCATAACCTACCTGGATGGCCGAACCGCAAAACACCAACAATCACTCCTTCGCTTTCCCCTTCCGCTGAGCCTCAAGATTAAGAAAATCACCAAGCATCTTCACCAACAATCCTCAAGAAGAGTTCCCAAGATCTCAAATTCCGGAATGGTATTAAATGATAGACTAAGGGCTTTTAACACTTTATTTAATGAACTAACTGCCCGTCACCCGCTTCCGCGACACTACTACCACTCCAACGATGCCATGACCGCTATAACGGTCATGCCCAAATGGCAAGGACCGCTCCAGTGGCAGGGTGACTGCTTCAGCGGTATCGCTGCTGTAGTGTTAGTGCCGCCAAAGCGTGCACCAGACACCAGAAACTTCCCAAGTTTTCACATTTCAACATGAATATTTGACTAATTTTTGAGGCCATCTGCTCATAAACTACATACACAGACACACATATAAATACGCTACGAACGCGCTCGTGAACTCGAAATTCCCAACGGAGGTCTCATTGATTGAGTTAACCCCTGATAGCTTAATTCCAACTTCCCAACCCAAGTCCCAAAATGCATCCAAGTGCATTGCAAACCGAACCAGACATGCACAAAAGTTCTAAACGACCATCCGGACCTCTCAGAATTGACAGATTTCTGAAAAAGTCTTGTTTACCCAAAAGTCAACTTTGAGTCAACTCTTTTTCGCTTAAAGCTCAAATTTCACAAAAAGTCACCCAAATCAAATCTAGACACCTAAAAAAGTGTGTCAACTGTCCCCTAGGGTCAAAATTGAGCAAACCAAGCTTGAAAAGGGGCAAAAGTGTCGAAAAGACTATAACGACCAAACGGGTCATTATAATAGATACCAATTAAACCATCACTCGTCCTCGAGCGAAGAAGGGAAAAGAGCGGGGAAATACCTAAATCAGCAAATAACTGGGGATATCGGCTACGCATGTCGAACTCAGTCTCCCAAGTAGCCTCCTCAACAGGAAGATGCTTCCATTGCACCTTTATAGAGGCAATCTCCTTCGACCTCAACTTCCGAACCTGCCTATCCAAAATTGCAGTAGGCTCCTCCTCATAGGTCAAATTCTCATCAAGTAATATCGAATCCCAAGAAACAATGTAGGTACCATCGGCATGGTACTTCTTCAGCGTCAAAACATGAAAAATCAGATGAACTCTCGCCAAGCCTGGCGGCAATGCGAACACATAAGCTACATCGCCCACACGGTCCACAATCTCAAATGGGCCAATATACTTGGGGCTCAACTTGCCCCTCTTCCCGAACCTCATAACACCCTTCGTGGGTGAAACCTTCAGTAGAACCTGGTCACCAACAGCAGACTCTAAATCTCAAACCTTCCGGTCCGCATACATCTTCTGTCGACTCCGACCTGCCAAAAGCTTGGCCTGAATAACTCTCACTCTATCAAGGGACTCTCTCAACAGATCCCTACTCCAAGGTCGAACCTCGAACCCATTAAACCAGCTAATCAGAGATCTACACATCCTACCATATAAAGCCTCAAAAGGAGCCATGCCAATACTCGAATGATAACTGTTGTTGTATGCAAACTCTGCCAATGGTAAATGCTGGTCCCAATGATCGCTAAAATCAATAACACACGCTCTCAACATATACTCAAGCACCTGAATGGTCCGCTCAGACTGGCCATCGGTTTGGGGATGAAAAGCTATGCTGAGATCCAATCGGGTACCCATCTCCTCGTGGAAAGCCCTCCAGAATCGGAAGGTGAAGATAGTACCCCGATCAAATACAACAGAAATAGAAACCCCATGCAACCTCATAATATCCCGAATGTACAACTTGGCTAACTTCTCCGCGATATAGGAAACCTGAACTGGAACAAAGTGAGCGGACTTATTCAACCAATCATCTATCACCCAAATAGAATCAAGCTTGCCCAGGGTTTTCGGAAGACCCATAACAAAATTCATGGCAATCCTCTCCCTCTTCCACTCGGGAATGGGCATCCTCTAAAGCACACTGCCGGGTCGCTGGTGGTCTTACTTTACCTGCTGACAATTTCCACACTTAGCCACAAAATCAACTATATCTCTCTTCATCCAACACCACAACATTGCTGTCTCAAATCATGGTACATCTCAGTTGCCCCCAGATGAATGGAATAGCGAGTGCTATGAGCCTCAGATAGAATTAACTGAATCAAATTACCAACACGAGGAACGCACGCGCGCTCCTTAAACCTTCTAATACCCTCAAAATGAATCACGACCTCCTTGGCCTCACCCCTCAAAACTCTATCTTGAATCCTGCTCAATTGAGCATCCTCAAACTGATGAGTCCGGATCTGGTCCAATAAAGATGACTTCGCCTCTACACAAGCCAAAACCCTTCCTGGGGCTGAAATGTCTAGGCGAATGAAACTATTGGCTAGAGTCTGAACCTCCATGGCCAACAAATGCTCGGTAACAATCAAACAAGCCAAACTCCCCATACTCATTGCCTTGCGACTTAAGCCATCAGCCACCACATTGGCTTTCCCGGGATGATAAAGGATAGAGATGTCATAGTCCTTCAGGAGCTCCATCCATCGGCGCTGCTTGGAATTAAGATCTCTCTGGGTAAACACATGCTGAATTCTACGATGATCGGTGAAAACCTCACAATGGACACCGTACTTATAATGCCTCAAAATCTTCAAAGCGAAAACCACGGCCAACAACTCCAAATCATGGATAGGGCTTTTCATGAACCTTCAACTGACGGGAGGCATAAGCTATCACTCTACCTTCCTGCATCAACACATAACCAAAACCCACACAAGAGACATCACAATAGACCTCGAAATCCTTACCCTTCATGGGTAATGCTAAGATCGGGGCTGAAGTCAAAAGTAGCTTGAGCTTTTGAATGCTCTCCTCACAATAATCTGTCTACTGGAAGGGAGCATCCTTCTGAGTCAATCTGGTCAAAGATGAAGCAATAACAGCAAAAACCTTCACAAAGCGATGGTAATAGTTGGCCAAACCCACAAAACTACGAACCTCAGTAACAGTAATGGGCCTCGCCCATCCCTTCACAGCCTCAATCTTCTGTGGGTCAATCATAATCCTATCCTTGGACACAACGTGGCCCAAGAATGCCAACAATTTCAACCAAAACTCACACTAAGAAAACTTAGCAAACAAACTATACTTCTTTAACTACCCAAGAACAGTACAAAGATGGCTCTCATGCTCCTCTGTACTCCTGGAATACACCAAGATATCATCAATAAACACAATCATGAAGGAGTCAAAGAATGGCCTAATGATGCCATTCATCAGAGTTATAAATGCAGCTGGGGCATTAGTAAACATAAAAGACATCACCAGAAACTTATAGTGTCCATATCTCGTCCGAAAGGCTGTCTTCGAAATATCCTCCGCCCGGATCTTCAACTGGTGGTAGCCTGAACGCAATCAATCTTCGAAAACACTGAAGCACCGCGAACCTTGTGAAACAGATCATCAACACGAGGCATAGGGCACTTGTTCTGAATAGTAACCTTTTTCAGCTGGTGATAATCAATACACATTCTCATGATCCCATCTTTCTTCTTCACAAATAACACAGGAGCACTCCAATAGGAGACATTCGGTCTAATGAACCCTTGCTCAATAAATCCTATAATTGCTCATTAAGCTCTCTCAACTCCGCAGGTGCCATCCGATATGGTAGAATAGAAATAAGGATAGTTCCCAGATCCAAATCAATACTGAAGTTAATGTCGCGATAGGGTGGCATACCCGACATATCAGATGAGAGTACCTCTGCGAACTTGCTCACAATAGGAATGGACTCAAGGGGTGGAGATGAAACAGTCGTGTCTCGCACATGAGCTAGATAAGCTAAACACCTCTTGTTGACTAACTTCTTCGCCTGAAGGAAGGCAATGATCTTCTTCGGAGTGGGACTAGGAGTACCCCTCCACTCAAGTCTAGGAATGCCTGGTATGGCTAAACTAACTGTCTTGGCGTGACAGTCCAATATCGCGTGACAAGGAGAAAGCCAGGACATACCCAAGATAATATCAAAGTCCACCATATCAAGAATCATCAAATCTATCCAAGTGTCATACCCCATAAAAGTAAGCAAACTGGACAGGTAAACTCGATCAACAACCACAGAATCTCTAACCGGAGTAGACACATGAACAAGTATATCTATGCTATCACAAGGCAAATCCCAACCAATGGCATGACATACAGACACATATGAATAAGTAGATCCAGGGTCAAATAACATAGATGCTGCTCCATGACGGATAGAAATGGTACCAGAAATAATAGCATATGCTGCCTCTGCCTCGGGCGTACCCGAAAATAAGTAATAATGGGCCTCACCACATCTAGTCTGAGATTCCCCTCTCGCACTTCGGGACCTACCTCTAACTCCCTAGTACACACTTCTAGAACTCTGAGAACTACCACGGCCTGACTGTGCGCCGCCTCTCTGAGAAGCACCACTTCGACTGCAGGACAATGTCGGAGTTCTCTATGGCTGGTAATCCCGTCTGGGCCGGGAACATCTCCTAGAAATATGCCTAACCTTTCCACACGAAAACAGATCAGATGGGACGAAGGCTGATAAACTGAAGCTGAGGACCCGGATGAAACAACCATGTCTACCGGTTGAGAAAATGACTTCTCGGGAGCTCTCTGTCTGGGTGTCTCACTAGGGGAAGCCTGTAAGGCTGAATGGACAGAGCGGCCGGAATATGACTGATACGACCTAGAAGACTGACTGGCGCCTCTCGAACTAGAACAACCATAACTCCAGTCTGACGCGGTCTCTTGTCACTACCACATTCAAATGCACGAGCCTTAGCGCCCTCAACCATAGAAGCATGCTCGACGATGGACTGGAAGGAAGCCCCCATATCCTTCATCTGAAGGCAAGGAATCTAAAGAGAACTGACTAGTCCCCTAAAGAAATTCCAAATCTTGTCAGTTTGATGTAGAAGCTCTTCCCTACGCATCTCTCTCAAAGACCGGGGCACATACTCCTTAAGGAAGGCTCAGTAGAACTGAGTCCAAGTCAGGAGTGGGGAACCCTCAGGTCTACAAGAAACAAAATACCTCCACCAAGTTTTCGCGTCACCCCGAACTGGTCAGATACATAGTCAACTCCATGGGTCTCCACGATCCCCATCCTATGCAGCAACTCGTGCATATTTAAGATGAACTCATAAGCGTTCTCCGAAGAAGTAACCGAAAACCTCGGCGGCTCTGACTTCTTGAACCTCCCAATAGGGTCCTGACTAGACATGGTCATAAAAGTGACCTCCATGGGCCTAAGATCATCACCAGGAGCGGGTACTCCATCAATACAAGGAGCCATAGCTGCAGCGGGGTGTAGCATGAAAGAATGAAAGAAAGTGAGATTTTCTAAATGTCCTATAGCCTCTCCCAGATAAGTACGGAGCTTATCATATCGATCCACGAGACTCTACTATATACGCTCTGGTATTGTAAACTGGGTAACCTAGGGCTCTGACACCAATTTATCACGACCCAATTTGGCTAAGTCGGGCGGGCACTTACCTTTCCCTCTTCGGTAAGCGAACCCTTAACCCAGCAATAATAAAGGCATAATTAATTAAATCAATGAAGCGAAAGACAATAATTCACGTAAGTCTTACAATAATAAAATAGAAGAAAGTGTGGAAATAAGAAATACACCCAGGATCTAATCTAATCCATACAAGAGCATCTAAATGAAAATAAACAAGTCGGGAATATAATAATACATTAATCTGTATACGTCTCAGAATGAAAAAGTAAGACATAAATAAGAGGAGTCTTCAAGGTAGCGAACGTCTCATGCTTACCCTGGAAACTCGAAGCTGTACTGATAGCGAGTAACAGCCACGAGAGACGGAAGCAGATTAAACCTGGAACTCTGCATTCATAAAAGAATGCAGCAAGTTTAGGTCAGTACAAAACACAGTACTAGTAGGTATCATTGGTCGACTAAGTATAGCTAACATAATTCAGACAATAAAGCAGGATAGGTAGATAAATCAACATGTATAAATTAAACACAATTTAGAACCAAGTATCCGTCATCACCTTGGTGTGCCAAGTCTCAATATATCCAATCCGAATCCAATAACTCAGTAAATCACCATATCATCACCATATAAGCCATAATGCATTGCAATGAAATAATGTATGTATGCAATGTAATGCTATGCTATGCAATGCTGTGTACACATGTACTTGAGACAGAAGTATCGACGTCTCAGTAGCACAACCCAAGATGACTCGCGAAGTCTAATTGCTACTCGTCCCGAATCTTTGCTTAACAGACAGACGAGACTCCAAACATTTTCCCACAAAGGATTTTCATCAGCACCACCCCGGCGGTCGCGCGAAGTCCATGCACTCATTCAGTCCACGATTTCGGAACAAATATCGGATATCGGACTCTCACGTCACTCTTATAAAAAATTGAGCCCAGCTCATCACAGTGTTTCATCCAGTACCAACAATGTATCAACACTATATAATGAAGGATGACAATGCGTGCAATGTATGTGTCAACATCAATAATCAGATCAATATCACAAGTACCAACATGGGTACTCTAACAATATCATGAAAGACTACACAAGTCATATGGAGCTCGATCCTCATATCATTATCAACAAGTAAGGTACTACAATATCATAATCAAGATGGAACAATAGTTCCCGATATCTATTATCAATCACGGGGCATCAAGCCAATTACAATAGAACAATCAAGTCACAACACAACGGGGTGGCTAGCCCCAATCACACAATAGGCCCAACCTACGGAAATATCCAACCCAACTTCATACCCGAAGGTTTACATGCTGTCTCTAACAATATCATCTAAATATATGCTTCGCTACACGAAGTCTCAACAAGGGTAAGACATAACATACCGGGATGGCCGAACCGCAAAACACTAACAATCACTCCTTCGCTTTCCCCTTCCGCTGAGCCTCAAGATCAAGAAAGTCACCAAGCATATTCACCCATAATCCCCAAGAATAGTTCTCAAGAGCTCAAATTTCAAAAGGGTATTAAATGATAGACTAAGGGCTTTTAACACTTCAATTAATGAACTAACTGTCGTCACCCGCTTCCGCGACACTAATACCATTCCAGCGGTGCCGTGACCGCTACAACAATCATGACCAAATGGCAAGGACCGCTCTAGTGGTAGGGTGACCGCTTTAGCAGTACTGTTGTTGCGATACTGGTGCCGCCAAAGCGGGCATCAGACACTAGAAACTTCCCAAGTTTTCACACTTCAACACAAATTTTTGACTAATTCTCGAGGCCATCTGCTCACAAACCACATAAATAGACACACATATAAATATGCTACGAACGGGTTCGTGGCCTCGGAGTTCCTAACAGAGGTCTCGTTGACCGAGTTAACCCCCGATAGCTCAGTTCTAATTTCCCAACCTAAGTCCCAAAATGTATCCGAATGCATTGTTAACTGTACCAGACATACACACAAGTTCTGAACGACCATCCGGACCTCTCGAAATTCATAGATTTTTGAAAAGGTCCGTTTACTCAAAAGTCAACTTTGAGTCAATTGTTTTTTCGCTTAAAGCTAAAATTTCACAAAAAGTCGCTCGAATCAAATCTAGACACCTCGAGAAGCTTGTCAATAGTCCCCTCAAGTCAAAAGTGAGCTAACCAAGCTCGAAAAGGGGTGAAAGTGCCAGAAAGACTATAACGACCAAACAGGTCATTACAATACAAAGATCAAGTATAAAGTTTCAAAACACACTGCATTTTCGCATAACATAGAAGGGAAGGGGATATGTTAACTTTAATTGCATTTACCCCTAGTCAAATTAACAGTATAGTTCTTGGCCTTTATCACAATGTTCTATATTCAGCAGACAAAACATTTACAAAAGAACATTCAAATCAATTTAACATGTTCATACAGTCCACTTAACCAAACTATTCAGACTCAAGACTTACAACCAACAACACACAAGCAGTTAAACAATATGGGCAAGCTCCCAGTTCATTTCATGTCAAATTTGTAACTTCTTACAAAATATTCCCTTATTTTAGTTATTGAAAATATGAGAGGGTCCCATAGAAACATGGTCCAATAAAGAGGAACCCTAGCAACCTAGGATTGGTTGTACTAGGCTGAGTGTGAACTCAAAGCTTTTCCACACCTTTCCCTAGCCCTGGGTAAGTCACTCATTGCTTTACCATGCTTAAGTGACAACCTCTTGACCCTTTTTACCATTAGGTGAACAAATTTCTCTTTTTACCTCAAATGGAAACTATTAGTTCAGATACATAAAAAATGTTCAGCAGTTTTCCCCTTAATATCCTTAACCACTATTAGTCCTCTTCCACAAACTCAATGATTCATTGACATGACCTTGGTCAATTCTTTTAACATGGCAAACATGTGCATACTTAATAAGGTTAGGCATATGCAAACCACTAACAAGTGAGCTTCTTACAATCACAAACATAACAATAGCAGTATAACATCCAAGTAAGATCCCATTTGAGCTGACAGACATGAGATCAAACAATAATATAAGTATTAGGGTAATAGTGATATGTGATTATTCAAAACCGAGTATGTGAAGCCTTCAGAAAAGCTAAATAGACTGACTAGTTTCAAATGAGTATTTAATTAGACAATATTTAAGCTGAACATATTTACGGGGGCTAGTTAGTGATGTCATTAAACTTGACTTGACTCATATTTTAGTGAAAAATAGTAGTTGGAGTAGGTTAGGCTAATGGGCACAGACTTGCAGTGTCTCCATGTATGATCAGAAAAGGGTACATTTATCACCTGGTTCGGGTTCTGGATGTACAAGCAGAGTCACTGTCCCTTCAGTCTGTTCATGTGGTTAATGAATTCCCAGAAGTGTTTCCAGATGAGCTTCCAGGCATTTCGCCAGAGCGAGAGATTGAATTCACTATCGATTTATTGCCAAATACTCTGCCAATATCGATTCCTCCTTATAGAGTGGCACCTGCGGAGCTAAAAGAATTAAAGGATCAATTGAAGGACTTACTTGAGAAGGGTTTTATCAGACCTAGTACATCGCCGTGGGGAGCGCAGGTGTTATTTGTAAGAAAGAAGGATGGCTCCTTGCGAATGTGTATTGATTATAGGTAATTTAATAAGGTGACTGTAAAGAATAAATATCCACTTTCGAGAATTGATTACTTGTTTGATCAGCTACGAGGCGCCAAATGTTTCTCGAAAATAGACTTGAGATCGGGGTATCATTAGGTTAGGGTGAAGGAGGAAGACATTCCGAAAATGGCATTCAGGACTAGATACGGGTATTATGAGTTTCGTGTTATGTCAGTCAGGTTAACTAATGCTCCAGCTGTGTTCATGGACTTAATGAATCGCGATTTCAAGCCCTTCCTAGATCTGTTCGTGATTGTGTTTATAGATGATATTCTGGTTTATCACCGCCAGAGGCTGAACATGCAGAACATCTACGTGCATTTCTTAGAGTTCTTCGAGACAGAGAGCTGTATGCAAAGTTCTCCAAGTGTGAGTTCTGGTTGAACTCTGTGGCTTTTCTTGGCCACATTATTTAAAGTGAAGGCATTATAGTGGATACTCAAAAGATTGAAGCTCTGAAGAATTGGCCAAGGCCCACGACACCAATGGAGATACGTAGTTTTTTGGGTTTGGCTGGTTATTACAGAAGGTTCGTAGAAGGGTTTTATTCTCTTTCATCCCTATTGACTAAGCTAACCCAGAAATTAGCTAAGTTCCAGTGGAAGGATGCATGTGAGTGGAGTTTTTAGGTATTGAAGGACAAGTTGACCTCAGCACCTGTCTTGACTCTTCCAGAAGGAACACATGGCTATGTGATATATTGTGATGCTTCGTGTATTGGTTTGAGATGTGTATTGATGCAGCACGGTAATGTTGTTTCTTATGCGTGTAGGCAGTTGAAGAAGCACGAGAAGAATTATCCAACTTATGATCTTGAGTTAGCTGCGGTGATCCATGCTTTGAAATTGTAGAGACATTATCTATACGGTATCCATGTTGATATCTATACTAATCACAGAAGTCGCCAGTATATCTTTAAGCAGAAGGACTTGAATTTATATCAGAGGCGATGGCTAGAGCCGTTGAAAGATTATGATGTTGATATTTTGTACCATCCTAGAAAGGCTAATGTATTAGCCGATGCTCTTAGTCGTAAATCCATGGGTAGTCTATCAGATGTGTAGCCGGAGAAAAGAGTGATAGTCCTCGAAGTTCACCGATTAGCTAGCCTTGGAGTTCGGCTGATAGACTCAGGTGATACAGGAGTTGCTGTTAAGGATACAACAATGTCATCCTTGGTAGCTGAGATAAAGGAACGTCAGTACGAAGATCCTGTTCTAGTCCATTATCGGGACACATCTCCTTAAAAAGAAAAGACACCCTTCTTGATCACAGGAGATGGAGTACTCTGGTATCGAGGTAGATTATGCATTCCTAATGTTGCAGGCCTTTGTCAACAAGCTATGGGGAAAGCCCATTATTCTTGCTATTCTATCCATCCAGGCACAACAAAGATGTATCATGATCTCAAAGAAGTGTATTGGTGGGATGGCATGAAGAAAGATATAGCAGAGTTTATCGCTCAGTGTCCTAATTTTCAGCAAGTTAAGATAGAGCATCAGAATCCTGGAGGTTTATTGCAGGCTATGGAGATTCTGACATGAAAATAGGAGGTAATTAACATGGATTTTATTATAGGTTTGCCCTGTACCTAGTAGAAGTATGATTCGATATGGGTCATAGTTGATAGTCTTACAAAGTCAGCTCATTTTCTACCTATCAGAACTACTTATTCAGCTGAAGATTATGCGAAGCTCTATCTTAGAGAGATTGTATGACTTCATTATGTTCCTACAACCATTATATCAGATTGAGGGAAGCAGTTAACAACAAATTTCTAGAGATCTTTTCAGGGTGGATTGGGGACTCAGGTGAGTCTTAGTACCGCTTTTCATCCATAGACCGATGGACAAGTTGAGCGTACTATACAGACCCTTGAGGATATGCTGAGAGCTTGTGTACTTGATTTTTAAGATAGCTGGGATGATCATTTTCCGCTTATTGAGTTTGCATATAATAACAGTTACCATTCCAGTATTCAGATGGCTCCTTATGAGGCTTTATATGGACTGAGAAGTAGATCCCCTATAGGATGATTTGATGCTGGAGAAAATCAGTTAGTTTGTCCAGATTTGATCAGCAAGCAATTGAAAAAGTGAAAGTAATTCAACAAATATTACTAGTAGTTCAGAGTCGACGGAAATCCTATGCAGATAATCGACGATGCAAGTTTGAATTTGAAGTAGACGATTGGGTTTTCCTAAAAATTTTGCCTATGAAAGGAGTGATGAGATTTGGCAAGAAAGGTAAGTTGAGCCCTCGGTACATCAGACCATACAAAATAATTCGTACATTGGGTAAGGTGGCATATGAGTTAGAACTACCTTCTGCGTTAGAATCTGTACATTCGGTATTTCATGTATCTATGCTCCGTAAGTATATAGGAGATCCCTCGAGAATTGTACCAGTGGATGATATCCAAGTGACGGAGCAGTTATCCTATGAGGAGACCCCAGTGGCTATATTAGATAGACAGGTTCGTCGATTGCGAACTAAGGATGTGGCTTCTGTTAAAGTACTCTGGAGAAGTAATACTATTGAAGAAATGACTTGGGAAGCTGAAGAGAAAATGAAGGCTAAGTACCTGCACTTATTTCCATTGTCCTAGGAGGCTCAGTCTAAAGCATCATTTTCCTTGGGTATTGATTTTATTTATAGTTGTTGTGATTGGTCGTCTGAGGCCATGGTGTTGAATATTGTAGCATGTGGTCCTGTGTGGCATTATTTTGGGTTGCTGTGTATAGGTTGGATTGGTATATTTACTGGGAAAACTCTGGTGAAATTTCTGTAGAATCCCTAAGAGTTTAACATTCGAGGACGAATGTTTCCAGGGGGGAGAATGTTACACGTTGTGGTTTTGCGCATCGAGATTTGAAGTACGTTGGTGTCTTAGTTTTGGACATCGGGATTTGTCGCAAGAACAAATTAGGTTAGGCATGTTTGACTTGTGTTTATAGATGGATCAAAGCGAGAAGGTTCATCAAGAGTTATTGTGGATAATATGGTGTATAGGTTGCGTAAGTGGGATATGATCCGTATTTTAAGATATGTACCGTATTTAAGAATAAAAAAATCAAGCAGAAAAGCGGAATTTTCAAGTGGTATTATACGGCCATATTATATGGACCGTATAATATTATATGGATATCAAGTTGGCCGTATAATAATATTGAAAGGATATTGAATTTTATCAGAGAGGCAGAAATGATAATGGCATTATACAGCCAAGTTATACGGACCGTCTAATGTTATACGGCCAGTAAGTTGGCCGTATAATAATATTATACGGCCAAGTTATACGGACCGTATAAGTTAAGTCGGTGGAAATTTTCAGAATTTAAGTACGACGTCCCCTTTTCATTTTAGTCATTCTAAACACACTTCCAAGTTCAAGAGAGCTCTATTAATTTCTCCGAACATATCCCAACACTTTTCCAAGCCAAAATAAAAGATCAAAGTGGAGATCAAAGTATCTAGGGTTATAAAGGGAGATTCAAACTTGATCCTTCTTCTTGTAAAAGCTTTGAAGGGTAATTTTAAAGTGAAGTGACTTTGGAAGTTGAAGTGATCTTTAATTTTGAGGTAAGATTTCATCTTAGCTTTATGCTTATAAGTTTATCTTGTGATTATGCTAATATTGGGACAGGGAAATTGGAGGAAAGAGTTCAAATGTGAGGTTGATGATATTTTAGGGTTTAAATGAACTTAAGCCATAATTATTAGCATGTTTCGCTTTTAACTTTGTTATGAGGAATGATAATGATGATGAGGAAGTGTTGTATACAAGTGTATAAGGGGTTATGTTGAAACTGTTCTTATAAATTGATTATGAAAGGGGGTTTTAGGATTGTAATGGATATTATTTGAGTGAAACCTCTTGATCATGGCATTGTGGATGTGTTATTATTGTTTTGGAGCTGTTATGTAATATGGTGGAAGTCAATAGATTAGAGGAAATGTTGTTCAAGTTTTGTTAGCTTGTCAAGTATTCTAGTTTGGACTTGGGAATATTTTCAAGACTTAACCTTAGTATGATTCTTTTGAAGGTAGACCTTGTGAATGTGGAAGGAGAATGTTAAGCAATTAAGGAGACGTTAAGGTATGTTAAGGCTAACCTTTCTTTCATTTTTGGCATGATCTTATGATATAAACTAACATGTGAGCAAATAAGCTTCCATATTACTCTACTCTTAGAAGCACTAGGAGTACTTCTGTCTTTGATGTTCCTATACCCCATTTATGATTGTTCCTTCTGTTCATGGGTCTTTAGATTTCTAATATTGATGATGCTAACTCAAAGGATGTTCATCGGAGATAGTACGAACTTATGTCGCTCCGAGAGTTCTATGTATTCAGTTATTCATGCATTGCATTTATATATTCATATGCATATTGATCCGTGACCAGAAGGCGTTATATACGCGTATATTATATGTATATAGGGTATGGGGAAAGGGATAGGCGTTATATATGCATTATCACCTGATCAGCTGGTGCACCACGATGATGATATATGGATCGGGTTTCACGTTCCACAGTAATGTATATGATGATGATGGCCGTAGAGAGGCTGATGGGATATGATATATGGATCGGGTCGTACGTTCCTCGGCACTAACATATGATACATTGATCGAGCCGTACATTCCTCGGCACTAACAGTTATATTATGACCTATGCATATTATACGCCCTGCGAGGCACTTTCATGTTATACAGATGATCCAGATGTTCGGTTACAGATGCATTCAGATATAGAGATTTAACTTTCCTATTTCAGATGTCTCTCATGATTCTTATGTACTTGATGGTCTTATGCCTTGCCTACTCAGTACATTATCCGTACTGGCTTTCCTATTGCTCGGAGGGCTGCGTTCATGCCTGCAGGTGCAGGTATACAGACAGGCGGTCCCACTCAGTAGGACCTTCACTCAGCAGTAGTTGGTGCGCTCCATTTAATCCGGAGCTGCAGTCTATTTTGGCATGCCATTCTTTTGAGATGTATATGTATATGGGTATGATGGGCCCTGTCCCGTCTTTTCTAATGTTTTATATTCCATTAGGGGTCTGTAGATAGTTGTATGTATTTGACAGATGATATAGCCTTGTCAGCTTCTATTGTTTTTTTGTACAGTATATGTAGCGGCCTAGTCGGCTTGCACTGTTCTTTCAGTATATATATACATATATATATATATGTATGTATGTAAGTTTGTACAGAGTTCATGATGTCAGCCTTTCATGAGTCAATATAGTTCAGAGTGAATGATTTGTGGGCCCTTGTTATCCAGGTACGAGTATAAGGGTGTTTGGTCATTAAGGATCAGGCACTCGTCATGACTCACCTGCTTGGATCGAGGCAGGTCTGGTGACTTAAAAATATAGGCTAGATCCTGTCCTATCAAACAATCATGTCACACAATCATCCTAGTTATGGTCTTACAACTTCATAAGCCTACACTAGCCTTTAATGGATCACTTGGGGAACATGTTATCAAATAAATAAACCTTAGTCTCAACCTTTACTTTTTAGAAATTCTATATCATATTCTAGAATGCTATTTGTTTTATACCTACATTCAGTATATAAGATACAACTAGTCAAGGTCATTTTTAAGCAAATACAAGCATACATAAACATACTAAGGTATGCATAGGCCTATTCAAATGCAATCAGACCACATTTAATCTTACTCTAGTACCTTGACCACTTCATGAGACTCCCATAAGTACCTAGATTATTTAAACTTTGTTTCAGTCCAATCATGATCCTTTACTTGTCCTAATCATGACTCGTGATATTTAATTGATATAGGCTAAGTATATAGACTTAGGAAAGTAGATTGAAGATTCAAATTTAGCATAGTCTCATTAAGAAAATAACAACTGCCTTAAATTTTTCAAGATGGATCATCACAACACCTTAGCAATCTCTTACATTCAAATAGGATTAGTATTAGTCTAGAAGTTCACTAAAATTATTGTTATTAATCATGTGATCATATTTTGTCATGTTTAAGGGTTGAGCAGCAAATAGGAACTTCAACATCTAATAAAGCATAAAACAATTTGTATATCCCTATCTATAGAACAACATCAATAAATTATCTAGACTCACACATTCAATCCATATTAACTGCCATTATTAAGGTTAAACATGTCATATATGAAAATAAGAAATCAATCTATATTTCCAAACATCTAATAAACGTTAAGCATCATTTGGAACAGCACATTATCACTTAATTGAACCAAAGACAATCTAACAAAAAACCAACATCAAACAGACCATTATCACATGACAAACTACTGAAAAGTAACAAAAATGAGCAACAAGATAGAATGTTACCTTTTTAAATTGCAGCCGTGGTCAAGATTGAACTTGAAAGCCTTTTGTGCTTCCAAAACCCACACTCAGACACACCAACTCAAAACAAGTAAGAAACGAATTTTTAGAACTAAGAAAAGCCTTAACTTAAGTCAAAGTTTTAAAAAATTTATACTGAGAGGCCTGAATTCGAAGTTTCTAGCCTCTTTTTGTTTTTTCCAATTTTTCTGACCTTGTTTCATGGTGAGGGTGGGGTTCTATAATAGAACCCCAAAAATTGATCAAACCCTCAAAATAACCCATGTGGGACAACTAATCTTTCCTAGAAAATTACCATGTAAAGCAAATCTATGGCTCAAAATGTTTGAAATAGCAAGTGAATCGTAAAATCTGGGCCTCAGGGGACTCGATCCAAACCATTCACCCCCAACCAATGGATTTAGAGCAAAATGAACATAATGCAACAAAATAAGACAGCAATAATCAACTTTGACTAAATAATTTCAGACGAAAAGCAAAATAAAAAGGATCTATTACCGATTTTTGAAAGATCTGGGTAAAAACAACCTTTGAATTAATTCGTTGCACGTAAATAACGCTGCAAAAGCTGTGCATCATGCGTTTGTTCTGTGTCTTTGCCATTTTGGGACTAGAGAGAAGGATAAAACAGGCGGCGGCCCTAGGGTTTACAAGAAAGATGGATGAGAGAAAAAGGGGTGAGCAAAGGGTCATTTGGTTCCGAATAATGAAAAGGGGATATGCCCCTTTAATTGTACGCAGAATTGGGCCAGGTCTTTGGCCTGTTTTGGGCGGGACTCAGTCCAAGTCTTAAAATAACACTGGCCCAATTTTATATATACAATGTAAACATATACATGTATACCTAATGTATATATGTATGTATAGAGTAAAATAGGTAACTTAATAAACGGATAAGAATTAAAATATTGATTATTAGTAATAATATTCAAATTATAAACAAATTAGGGCATAATTAACCTATTAAAATAATTTTAAAATGGCCAACTGCGTAATTGGGCTTAATTTTTTGAGTATGGCCCTAATTGATTCTAATCCAACTGATTATTTCAATTATGACCATATTTGGCCTAATTAGCAGATGTTAAAATTAAATTGCCTTAATGACCTTAATTAATTTGAGCCAATGAATTTTGTTATTTCAATTAAGGCCCTAAGAGGCTAATTTTGTTAAAATGACACCAATTTATTTAAACCATGAATAAAAGGATGCTCTCTAGGCGCATTTTAGCTAAGGCTTGCTAACGTGCACTAACGGGGCAAACTAAACGGCAAATTGAGCTCATCTCCGGCTAGATGACATCTGAAACAAAGACGATTATTACCCATGAATATGGCAAGAGTGGTAGATTGCCTTCGCTCTCATTTGGAAGCTTTCTCCCACCCAAATTTCAGGCTATTGTGGAAGTAAATGAAGACCAATTCAATGATTCGAACTCACAAAATTCGATTCACTTGGAACCCCCACTACGACACAGTCGACAGCTCGGCGCCTGCAATTTTCTGATGCTGGTACATCGGCGCACCCAACGCCTGTCGTGGAAAGATCCCAAGAGAACAGATTAGCTCAGAAAGGTAAGCCACTATCCTATATTCCTCCGTGCACTAAGGATGGTAAAATCTATGTGAGCATTGATGAGGATAACCTAAAGGAACAAATCGACTATTGGAAATCAGCTCTAATTGGATACGTAATTGGTGATACACCATATGGTAAAACGATGGAAGGATACATAACTACACATTGGAACTTTGCTAAAAAAACCCCAGGTGCTTCCACATACTGATGGATACTTCATATTTAGATTTGATACTGTGGAAGATTGTGAGAAGGTGTTGGATGCTGGGCCTTACACTTTTCATAATAAACCGTTTGTTTTACAACATTAGGAGCTAAACCTTGTGTTTGACCCAGATTGCCTAACATCAATACCCTTATGGATTACTTTTCCTGGCTTGCCTTTTAGTTACTGGCCTAGTGAGGCTCTTAGCAAGCTTGCAAGTGCCATTGGAAGACCAATTTACACTGACAAATTCACGGCTAATATGGACGAAATTTCCTATGCTAGAGTATTAGTAGAGGAAGATGTGTCACACCCCCTTCCAACTACATTAGAACTGTTCTTTCCTGCTGGAGCCTTTCAACAACCGATTGAATATGACTGGATTCCTAAATTCTGCACAGAATGTATGAAGTTTGGACATAATGCTATTGATTTTTGGAAAGCTAGGGAGGAAATTTCAGGAAAAGGTGCAATTTCAAGGGGCAAAGAAGGGGAGAAGGAATAGACATAGGGGGAGTCAAGAGAGGCAGGTTTGGAAAGCAAAAGAGGGGAGGCAGGCAGAAAATACCCCTCCTCATGAGGAGGACAAAAAGAGTGGAGTAAACACTATTATTGAAGCACCATCAAACAATGGTGTGCCCACTCAGAATGAAAGTCCCTCACAAAAAGATGATCAAGGAAGTTTGTAGCCAAGGATGCAAACTACAATAACTGCTGATGGTATTCAGGTGGCCAACACTTATGCTATTCTTCAAGTTGAGGCTGAGGCTCAACCAGGAAATCCTAAGGGTGCTCATAACCCCCCATGATAGTGTCAACATGGAATGCAAGGGGGCTTAACCAGCCCTGGAAGCAGAAAGAGGTAAAAAACTTTCTGCAGAAGAATAAGATTGATATCATGGGAATTTTAGAAACTAGAGTAAAAGAAAATAAGGAAAATGCTATACTTGGAAAGGTTGCATTGGGCTGGTCCTATTGCTGCAACTACACTTTAGCTTATAATGGAAGAATATGGTTGGTTTGGAAGTCTCATCTTCAAGTGGTGATAGAGGTGATACATGAACAATTCATCCATTGTAAGATAGAAGACTCAACTAGCCCGTTCT
Organism: Lycium barbarum; assembly: GCF_019175385.1. Classification (NCBI taxonomy): domain Eukaryota; kingdom Viridiplantae; phylum Streptophyta; class Magnoliopsida; order Solanales; family Solanaceae; genus Lycium; species Lycium barbarum. The sequence goes on along the minus strand of NC_083338.1, from coordinate 97,918,308 downwards.
CAGCACACTTCACAGTGATATATGCTAAGAATGAACCTCAGAATAGAGACATATTGTAGCACGAACTTGTCAACTTGGGTAGTGCAATCTTAGGGCCATGGTTTCTTAAGGGGTATTTCAATAATGTGCTATCTAGTGTAGACAGGATTGGCTCTCCAGTACTACCGGTAGAAACTCAGGGGTTTCGAGCTTGTATTGATAACTTGCAACTTACAGCTTTGAGATCCAAAGGGTGGCAATATACTTTTTGCAATAAACACTTGCTAGATAGCAGGGTCTATTAAAAAATTGGCGGGCTTTTGGCAACCTACCTTGGATCAGTAATCATGGGCATATAGAGGCTGAATTCCTCAACGGTGGAGTCTCAGACCACACTCCTATAGTGATCTATGTCTGCTCACCACCTTTTTCCTTCCTTAAGCCATTTAGATTGTATAGAACAGTCATGCTCCATCCAGATTTCAAGGGCCTTGTAAAGGAGGCTTGGTGTACTAGGCATGGAGGCACAAAGATGTACCAATTGTGGACGAAATTACAAACAGTCAAGGCAAGGTTAAAAGGATTGAATGCTTATTTGGCCTCTTATAATTAAACACTAATGCGGGCTAGACAGGGATTAGAGATGGTTCAAGCATAGATGGGCACTAAACCTATGTGCCAGTACTTGATAGAGAAGGAAATAACCTTGGTAGCTGACCTAAAGAAGTGGAGTGATATAAAGGAACAAGTCCGTAGGCAAAGTCCACAACAAATTAGATTGCTTGTGGAGATGCAAATACCAAGTATTTGCATGCTCAATTAAAGATGAGGACCAATAAAAATACCATCACTTCAGTCTATGATGCAATAAGAAAAAAGTTACAGGGCCCCAAACTTGTAGAGGCAGAGTTCGTAGCTTTTTTCTCTAGTATAATGGGCACAGCTGCTGAACACTTACCTTGTCTTAATCTGGAAGTTATTAAGCAGGGTCCTTGTCTCACTTATGCATAGAAATGTTCCTTGATCAAGCCTATAATAGATCAGGAGATTATCAGTGCACTAAAAGCTTTGCCACAGGAGAAGGCCTCAAGTGTGGATGGCTTCCCATTAGAGTTCTTCACTCAAAACTGGGACTTACTAAAAAAGGATCAACTTGATACTGTTAAAGAATTCTTCTTGACAGGTAAACCGTTAAGAGCTGTTAGTTGTACTGCAGTCACACAGATTCCTAAAACTGCAACCCCTACACTGTTAAAGACTATAGGCCAATTGCATGATGTACTACTGTATATAAGCTGATTACTAAGGTCTTAACCTATAGAATCAAAGAAGTTATTGGCCATATAGTTCACCTATCACAAGCAACTTTCATTGAGGGGAGAAGCATAATTGACAACATACTATTCAGCCATGAGATATTGAAGTGGTACTCCAGGAAAGGTTTATCCCTTAGATGTGTATTGAAGGTAGACCTCAAAAAAGCATATGACTCCATAAAATGGAGTTTTTTGAAAATCTTACTTGAGGTACTGGGATTTCCCTTTAAGTTTATTGGGTGGATTATGGAGTGCATCTCCTCTGTGTCTTAATCCCTGGTACTAAATAGTGGCCTCTCAACTCCATTCAATGGGAAAATAGGGATAAGACTGTCACGACCTGGCCAAGGGCCATGATGGGTACCCGGAGCTGACTACCGAGTACCTCTCATTAGGCTAATCATCATACTCGACCTGAACATATATAATCTCCAAAGCAAGCCATATCTATATATATAAGCCCTCACGGCTACAAAAATAATATACAGAAGTACAACACAGTCATCATGGGACATCTGCTGCCCACACGTACATATCTATGAGCCTCTTCTAGAGTACTACACATAAGGACGGGACAGGACCCCGTCGTACCCAAAATATATACACAAAAGAATATGATCATAAGTAGCACCTCCGGAATAATGGAGTGTTCCTGTGAATCTGCTGATAAGCTCCTACGGATCCGCACCGTCTCCCTGTCTACCTGTGGGCGTAAACACAGCGTCCAAAAAGAAAGGACGTCAGTACGAACATTGTACTGAGTATGTAAGGCATGAATAGGAATAGCATAAAAAGGAAACAATGAAACATGAGCCGAAGATATAACTTGCTTAGCCTTTAAAGGAAAACACATGTATGTGTATCATATATACCATCATCGTTAACCCGCGTCCGGGTAACCATCATATAATGCCCCCCACGAGTGGTGTCATGCCCGTCCCTCTTGGCACCGTTTGATCATAAGCAGCCCGCCTTAGCGGTGTCATAAACAGTCTGCCTTAGCGGTGTCATGTTCGGCCCTCTGGGTGTGGTGTAATCATATGCAGCCCGTCTTAGCGGTGTCATGACCAGCCCTCTAGGCGCGGTGTAATCATAAGCAGCCCACCTTAGCGGTGTCATGCCCGGCCATATAGGCACGGTGTAATCTCATCATCATATGCATCTCATAAAGCATGCATAAGAACTTAAGACAAACTATAACTCGATCGGGGTGACGTAAGGTCGAGAACCCCCGATTCCATTATGGAACAATCATAATCATCATACCCCACCTTCAAGGAACTAGCATCATAAGGTAGGCCTATCAATATGAAAAACATCAAAGAAACAATATAAGGATCATTAACTTCATGGAAATATCATGTCATGGGATTTAGGATCTCTAAGCTTAGACTCATCATCATCATTATCATATTCGTAACATATCTTTTATCTTTATCTCATGTGAAGCCCTTTATAAATGTAGATTCATAGTTGATGGAATGTAAGAAGGTCATGGAGAATAAAGAAAGTCATGTCATAGGAGTCATGCCTTAGAAAAGAAGGGACTAGCCTTACATACCTTTATGCCTCTCTAACTTGTTGACTATACGCTCCCTTCCAAGTTCGTAATTCTACATTAAAAGGAATTCGTACTAGAATTAGATAGTTGGAAACATACTTAATCTTAAGCCAAAGCTAAAAAAAATTAGGCAGCATCTCCTTTATTTATACAACTTTATCCATATGATATAACAACTCCCAAACGTTAACAACAACATTCATAATATCACGATCAACAACCTTCATCAAACTATCCCTTATTCAACTCTTCCAATTCCATTTCAAATTACCCATAACCGTCATTATCACACAACATCATATTCGTTCTCATATTATACTTCGTTAACATCATTTGTATCGTTTATAATGAGGTTTTTCTCATAATACATCAAGAGTCATGATTCATGTCAACTACTATTCAAGAATATCATTATTTTCACATTTGAGCTCCATATTCTATTTTCTTCCATAATCCAAGTCTTTCAACCCCTCAATATTCTAAATAACATGAATTGGTCATAAAACTTACCTTTGATAATGTGGGAATGGTCTTTAGATGAAAATACTTCACTTGAGAAAAACCCTAGCTTCAATCCAAAGAGATTTCTTGACTTGTATGAACCCTAGAGTGGTTCCTTACTCTGGTTTTCCTTGGATTAATGATATTGATCTTTGATTGGCCTTGGAATTATGTTGATGAAATATGTAGAACCCTCTAGAAATCTTGATAGAAATGGAGAAGTGGAAAGAATGAGAAAATAAGAGTGGGAACACATTTATATACTTGAAAATAACTCAGCTTGTCGGGTGTTATACGGACCCTTATACGGTCCGTATAATATTATATGGTCCGTATAAGTGATCGTATTTCGCCATCAGGGATTTAGCTTTCCTGTTGGGGGTTATACGGACCCTTATACGGACCGTATAAAGTTATACGGATCGTATAAGTGGTCGTAAAACTCCAATTTTCCGAAGTTCATCTCGTCGTTTCGTTTGATCTCCAATCCTTATGGAACCTTCTTAGCACTTGTTTAGCACTTCATTAACAATCTAAGGAGTGTTATGACTCTTTCTCAAGGCATCATTGGATCCACATTAGCTCGGTACTTTGCAAACCCTTCTTCAAAACACGACTTATGCTTAACATTCTTTAACAAACTTTCTTCTCTTGTTTCAGTCGTCCTTGGTATCTTAATTAGAACCGTTAAGTACTATTTCTTACTTGTGGAAACATCATATACTTCTCACACTGCGTTAGTCTATCTACCATACGACGACATGAAATTCTTCGAGGTGTAACATTTTTTCCCCCTTTAAAAACATTCGTCCTCGAATGTTAAGTTCTCGGGAATTCTAAGAAAATTTTGCCAGAGTTTCCCCTGTAATATAGCTCTACCATCCTGTCACAACAGCCCACAATAACATCGCCTCACAGAGCTACAACATAATAGTAATAAAGTATAGCCACACACGACCAAAAGCATAAAAAGAAAGCATTACATACCTCATAATATTTATGTCTCATCTTAGATCTTTTCCGGGGGTTGAAATAAGTGCGACTACTTGGACTTCATGCTTTCTTCCACTTCCCAAGTCATTTCTTCTCGGTTATTGTTTCGCCACAGGACTTTGACTAAAGCTACTTTTTTTTTCTAAGTCTCTGTACTTGCCTATCTAGTATAGCAATAGGTACCTCCTCATAAGTCAACTTTTTTGTAATTTGAACATCATCTACCGGCACGATCCTGGTAGGATCTCCGACACACTTACGAAGCATTGATGTGTGAAAAACTGGATGGACTGACTCAAGTTCTGAGGGTAGATCCAGTTCATATGCTACTCGTCCTATCATGTGGACAATCTTATAAGGTCCAATGTGTCAAGGACTCAATTTTCCGTTCTTGCCAAATCTCATCACACCTTTCATCGATGATACCTTTAAGAATACCCAATCATCAACTTGGAATTCTAAGTCTCGCCGATGGTTGTCCGCATAAGATTTTTGGTGACTTTAGGCTGTCACTAGCCGATCTCGGATAACCTTGACCTTTCCCACTGCCTGTTGAATCAACTCAGGGCCTATTAGTTGTACCTCTCCTACTTCAACCCACCCAATTGGGGATCTACACTTCCTTCCATACATAGCTACATATGGGGCCATCTGAATACTAGAATGATAGCTGTTGTTGTATGCGAACTCAATAAGAGATAAGTGGTCATCCCAGCTACCACCGAAATCTAGCACACATGCCTATAACATATCTTCCAAGGTCTGAATAGTGCGCTCGGCTTGCCTATCAGTTTGTCGATGAAACACTGTGCTAAGCCTTACCTGAGTACCCAAACCTTCTTGGAAAGACTTCCAGAATTTGGCAGTAAATTGTGCTCCCCTATCTGTAATAATAGATATCGGGACACTATGACTTCCAGAATTTGGCTGTAAATTGTGCTCCCCTGGGTAAATAGAATATCAAGAGTAATGAGCTTCTTCTAGAATCCGACGACGTAGTCCCGCAACATTATGAACACATAACCTGTCCATGTATCTAAGAACGCCATCTGTAGAAATTTCAAATGGCGACTTCTCTTTTTCATGAAATGTATCTCTATAGTGGCTCAATTGGGGATCTTCATATTTGCTCTCTCTCACTTCCATATCTAAGGAGGAAACAGTTGGGTTGTGAATACCAATTCCTACATTGCCTGAATCAATTAAACGAACTTCGACGCTGGCTAGCTGGTGGAGGTCACGAATGAATTCTTTCTCCGAAGGGACCTCACATAGGCTTCCCATTGATTTACGGTTAAGTGCATCAACTACTACATTCGCCTTTCCGGGGTGGTATAAGATACTTACATCATAATCTTTCAGTAATTCCAACCATTGTCTCTGCTGAAGATTCAACTCCTTCTGTTTGAAAATATATTGGAGACTCTTGTGATCTGTATAGATACCGACATATACACAGTACAAATAGTGTCTCCACGTCTTTAGTGCATGAATAACCGCGGACAATTCAAGATCATAGGTCGGATAGTTCTTTTCGTGTTTTCGCAGCTACCGGGAGGCATAGGCAATAACTCTATCGTGTTGCATTAATACACAGCCTAATCCGACACCAGAGGCGTCACAATACACAACATAACCATCTGGCCCTTCTGGAAGCGTCAAGACTGGGGCTGAAGTTAATCTATCGTTCAATTCCTGGAAACTGCGTTCACAAGAATTAGTCCATTGGAATTTTGCGGATTTCTAGGTTAGCTTCGTCAATGGTGCTAAAATAGAGGAAAACCCTTCCACAAATCTCCTATAATAACTTGCCAGACCTAGAAAACTACGGATTTCTGTAGGTGTTGTAGGCCTTGGCCAAGTCTTTACAACCTCAATTTTCTGAGTATCATCTCGAATGCCATCAGCTGAAATGATATGGCCTAGAAAAGTTACAAAATTCAGCCAGAATTCACATTTCGAAAACTTAGCATACAATTCACGAGTCCAAACAATGTCAAGGACAATATGCAAATGGTCCGCATGCTCGGATTCTGTTCGAGAGTATACCGGAATATCATCAATGAACACAATCACGAACAGATCTAAGAGAGGTCTGAATACATTATTCATCAGATTCATAAACACCGCTGGAGCATTAGTCAACCCAAACGACATCACCTGAAATTCATAATGGCCATACCTCGTCCTGAAAGTTGTTTTGGGAATATCTTCTTCTCTAACTCTCAATTGATGATACCCCGATCTTAGATCAATTTTGAAAAATCATTTAGCACCCTGTAATTGGTCAAACAGATCATCAATTTTTGGAAGCGGATATTTATTCTTTATCGTCACCTTATTCAGCTGCCTGTAATCAATGCACATCTGTAAATAGCCATCTTTATTTTCACAAATAGGCCCGGTGCTCCCCATGGTGATGAACTGGGCTTAATGAATCCCTTCTCGAGCAAATCTTTCAGTTGTGCCTTTAGCTCTTTCAATTCTACAGGAGCCATTCGGTAAGGAGGAATGGAGATTGGTTTAGTATCCGGTAACACATCAATAGCAAAGTCAATCTCTCTTTCCGGAGGAAGGCCTAGAAGTTCATCTGGAAATACATCCGGAAATTAATTCACCACTGGGACGGATTGAAGAGTTGGTGGCTTTGCTTCAGTGTCATGAACTCGGACTAGGTGATAAATGTAGCCTTTTGCTATCATCTTCCTTGCCTTAAGGTAGGAAATGAGCCTACCTCTAGGAGACACTGTATTACCTTTCCATTCAAGCACGGGCTCTCCCGGGATTTGGAATCGGACTATTTTCATTCTGCAATCGACACTAGCATAACAAGAGGCCAACCAATCCATGCCCATAATCATATCGAAATCTAGCATTTTCAACTTAACTAAATCAACTTTAGTCTGATGATCACATACCACAATCACACAATCCTTGTATACTTCTCTAGCTATCACGGGATCACCAACCGAAGTAGATACCTCAAAAGTCTTAATTGGTTTGGGTTTCACCCCAATACGACCAGCAATATAAGGAGTAATATACGACAATGTAGAACCCAAATCTATCAATGCATAGACGTCATGAGAGAATATAGATAGTATACCTGTAACCATATCTGGGGAGGACTCCAAATCCTGACGTCCGGCTAAAGCATAAATCTGGGGCTGAGTGCTACCTGAACTGGATGCTCCCCCTCTGCCTCTACCTCGACCTGCTAGAATCTAGGGAGTCTGCCTTATTGGGAGCACAAACGAAGAAGAACCAGCTGCTGATCTTATGGGCTGAACCCCACCTCTACCGTACCTCGAGGGACAATCATGCATCACGTGCCCAGTTTGTCCACAAACATAATAAGCATCAGAGCCTTGACGACATAGGCCTGAATGTAACTTTCTACATTGACTACATCATGGGACCGGTAGTCTCCTCTGACTATAATCACCTCCAAACTGGGAACCCGAAGCTCTCGAGCTCTGACCTTGTCCTGAATGAATGGGGCGATCAAATATTTTGCCCGCAAACCGAGGAGGGGCACTAGTCGCCGACTGGCCTGAATATCTAGAATATGACTACCTCGATCCCCCTCTATAGTCGCTGCCGCACCAACAGATCTAGCCCTCTTACTCTACCCTCTATCAATATCACGATCACCCCTTTGCGGATGTTGCTGCTCTTCTAAATTCTGGGCGTGGGCCTGAATACGGGAAATATCCATCCCCTCTTGCAATGAAGCTGTCAAGCAGTCTTTAAACAAATGTGGCCCTAAGCCACTCATAAATCTATGCACTCTATCTCCCATATCGGCCACCATAGTGGAAGCATACCGGGCCAATGAATTAAAGTGAATGTTATACTCCCGAGCACTCATATTCCCCTACTTTAGATTCAGAAACTTGTCATCTCGGGCCCTTCGAACCTTGGGTGGAAAATAATGGCGAAGGAAGGCATCTACAAATTCTTGCTAAACTGAGGGAGGTGCATTATCCTTTCTTAAAGATATCCAATTATTATACCAAAGAACTGCCACATCCCATAGTCTATATGATGCTAACTCTACAGATTCAGTCTCGGAGGCATGAATAATTCTCAACGTTCTCAGCATCTCATCAATAAAACCTTACGGGTCTTCATCCGGCTTTGACCTGAAAAGTTCTGGAGGATTTAAACTCATAAAATCACGGGCTCTAGCACTAGTCGCCTTGTCACCTGAACCCGTACTCTACCGCTGTGCCTGACCGGCAACTAACTGCGTCAATAATTGAATAGCTTCGGTCATTTGTTGACCCGAAGCACCCGGTGGAGGAACTAGAGACATAGGAGCCAGAGCTGAAGCCTCCTCTTGTTCTTTTAAAATAGGTGGAGTTTGAGAAGTATTGGATGGAGCCTCATTATGAGATTCACCTTCTTCTATGTTTGGTGCGGCTCCCTTTCCATCCGCCTTTCTGTCGTAGCCCTGCCCTTCGGGGCGGCTGTAGGTTTTCTCTTTAGCGGCATCACTGAAATCATAATGAACAATTAGGGAGGAGAAAATTTTATAACATAGCTCTCTGGCACGATCTAATAAGAAGAAGAATGGTCATTTTTCCTAGATGCCCCGCAGCCTCTTGTTTATAAGTGTGGCGCGCTTCACACCCATAAATGAGACTCTGCCAGACACGGCTCGTAGATACACCCTAGGATAGAACTGCTCTGATACCAATTTTGTCATGACCCGACCAAGGGCCATGACGGGCACCCGGAGCTGACTACCGAGCACCTCTCATTAGGCTAATCATCATGCACGACCTGAACATATATAATCTCCAAAGTAACCCATATCTATATAGATAAGCCCTCACGGCTACAAAAATGATATACAAAAGTAAAACGTAGTCATCATGGGACATCTGCTACCCACACGTACGTATCTACGAGCCTCTACTAGAGTAGTAGACTTAAGGACGGGACAGGACCCCGTCGTGCCCAAAATATATACACAAAAGAATATGATCATAAGTAGCACCTCCGGAATAATGGAGTGTTCCTGTGAATCTGCTGATAAGTTCCTACAAATCCGCACCGTCTCCCTATCTACCTGTGGGCATGAATACATCGTCCAAAAAGAAAAGACGTCAGTACGAACATTGTACTGAGTATGTAAAGGATGAATAGGAATAGCATAAAAAATAAAAAATGAAACATAAGCTGAAGATATAACCTGCTTAACCTTTAAAGGAAAACACATGTATGTGTATCATATATACCATCATCGTTAACCCGCGTCCGGGTAACCATCGTAATGCCGCCCACTAGTGGTGTCATGCCTGGCCCTTTAGGAACGGTGTGATCATAAGCAGCCCGCCTTAGCGGTGTCATGCTCGGCCCTCTAGGCGCGGTGTAATCATAAGCAGCCCGCCTTAGCGGTGTCATGCCCGGCCCTCTAGGTGCGGTATAATCATATGCAGCCCACCTTAGTGGTGTTATGCCCGGCCCTCTAGGCGTGGTGTAATCATAAGCAGCCCGCCTTAGCGGTGTCATGCCCGGACATATAGGCACGGTGTAATCTCACCATCATATACATCTCATAAAGCATGCATAAGAACTTAAGACAAACTATAACTCGATCGAGGTGACGTAAGGTGGAGAACCCCCGATTCCATTATGGAACAATCATAATCATCATACCCCACCTTCCAGGAACTAGCATCATAAGGTGGGTCTAGCAATAATGAACAACATCAAAGAAACCATATAAGGATCATTAACTTCATGGAAATATCATGTCATGGGCTTTAGGCTCTCTAGGCTTAGACTTATCATCATCATTATCATATTCGTAACAAATCTTTTATCTTTATCTCATGCGAAGCCCTTTATAAATATAGATTCATAGTTTCCAGAATGTAAGAAGGTCATGGAGAATAAAGAAAGTCATGTCATGGGAGTCATGCCTTATAAAATAAGGGATTATCTTTACATACCTTTATGCCTCTCTAACTCGTCGACTATACGCTCCCTTCCAAGTTCGTAATTCTACATTCAAAGGAAATCGTACAAGAATTAGACAGTTGGAAACATACTTAATCTTAAGCTAAAGCTAACAAAAATTGGGCAGCATCTCCTTTATTTATACAACTTTCTCCATACGATGTAATAACTCCCAAACGTCAACAACAACATTCATAATATCATGATCAACAACCTTCATCAAACTATCCCATATTCAATTCTTCCAATTCCATTTCAAATTACCCATAACCATCATTATCACACAACATCATATTCGTTCTCATATTATACTTCCTTAACGTCATTTGTATCGTTTATAACGAGGTTTTTCTCATAATACATCAAGAGTCATGATTCATGTCAACTACGATTCAAGAATATCATTATTTTCACATTTGAACTCCATAGTCTATTTTCTTCCATAATCCAAGTCTTTCAACCCCTCAATATTCTAAATAACATGAATTGGTCATAAAACTTACCTTTGATAATGTGGGAATGGTCTTTAGATGAAAATACTTCACTTGAGAAAAACCCTAGCTTCAATCCAAAGAGATTTCTTTACTTGTATGAACCCTAGAGAGCTTTCTTACCCTTGTTTTCCTTAGATTAATGATATGGATCTTTGATTTGCCTTTGACTTATGTTGATGAAATATGTAGAACCCTCTAGAAGTCTTGAGAAAAGTGGCAAAGTGGAAAGAATGAGAAAATAAGAGTGGGAACACATTTATATACTTGAAAATAACTCAGCCCATCGGGTGTTATACGGACCCGTATACGGTCCGTGTAAGTGACCGTATTTCACCATCAGGGATTTGGCTTTCCTGTTGGGGGTTATACAGACCCTTATGCGGAACGTATAAGTGGTCGTATAACTCCAATTTTTCAAAGTTCATCTCATCGTTTCATTTGATCTCCAATCCTTATGGAACCTTCTTAGCACTTGTTTAGCACTTCATTAACAATCTAAGAGTGTCATGACTCTTCCTCAAGGCATCATTGAATCCACATTAACTCGGTACTTTGCAAACCCTTCTTCAAAACACGACTTATGCTTGACATTCTTTAACAAACTTTATTCTCTTGTTTCAGTCGTCCTTGGAATATTAATTAGAATCGTTAAGTACTACTTCTTACTTGTGGAAGCATCATATACTTCTCACACTACGTTAGTCTATCTACTATACGATGACATAAAATTCTCCGAGGTGTAATAAAGACAGGGGGATCCAGTGTCCCCCTATCTCTTTGTGATTGCAATGGAATATCTTCAAAGAGAACTGGCCTTACTCACGAAACACAAGGGCGTCAAATTCCATCTTAGATGCAAAAAAAATGGATGTGGTACACATTTGCTTTTCAAACGAATTATTGTTGTTCTACAAGGCTAATGTAAAGTCCATTCTGCTGCTACAAGATGCTTTTAAAAGATTTTCAGATGCCTCTGGGCTAGAGGAAAACCTTGACAAAAGTTCAATATATATGTCTGGTGTCAGGCCTGAGTTGAAGCAGGAAATACTAAATACTTTAGGCTACTAGGAAGGGGAAATCCCTTTCAAATACTTAGGGGTTCCCCTTTCTTCTAAAAAACTTACAATTGGCCAGTGCTTACCTCTAGTTGACAAAATTACTGAGAAAGTGAGATGTTGGTTTGAAAAGCTACTTTCTTATACTGGTAGAGTCCAGTTGATAAAATATGTGATCTTTGGGGTTCAATCATATTGGGCACAAATCTTTGTGTTGCCTAAAAAAGTCCTCATGAAGATAGATAGCATCTGCAGAACCTTCCTCTAGACAGGCTCAGTATCAACATTCAAGAAGGCCCTAGTTGTATGGGCCAAAGTCTGTACACCTTGTGTTGCTAGGGGGACTGAACATCCTGAACCTGCAGCTATGGAGCCAAGCTGCAATACTGAAACAACTTTGGGCAGTCAATAACAAAAAAGACTGCTTGAGGATTAAGTGGATTCAGGAATACTATATGAAAGGTGAATCTGTAGAGTCATGTACCATCCCAGCCAATGCCACCTTAGTGGTAAGGAAAATACTTGAGTCTAAGAAGTATCTCATGTAGGCAAATGCTACCCAGGATTCTCTCACAACAAGACTAAATTCTATGGTACATCAGGGCAGGTTTTTTGTTAAAAAGCTATATACTTACCTTATGCCTCAATACCAAAAAGTGTCCTGGAAGTGTATCACTCTTCAGCACCATGTTCATCCAAGGCATAAGTTTACCTTGTGGTTGGCTGCAAGGAGAAGGTTGGCCACTGTTGATAGATTGCAAAAGATAGGGATTTAGGTTCCCATGGAATGCATATTTTGTGATGCTGCTGTAGAAACACCAGCATCTATACTTTGAATGCCCTGTTACTCAAAGTTTATGGGTAGATTGTTGGCCTAGCTGGGCCTACACAGAATTATAGGAACATGGAATGAGGAGCTATATTGGGCTTGCAGATGGTCAAGGAAAAAGACAGGCACAGGTGCAATCATAAGTTGTGTGTTTGCTATGCTGAATTCTACTATATGGAGGGAAAAGAACAACATGAGGTTTAATGCTAAGCAGTTTCATAGGGAGAAAAATGCAGAGAAATTGCACTTTATGTTCACATCAGAGGATGCGACTTGAAGAACTGGAGGGGAGCACTAGACAAACTGAACACCATGCCTTGATGCTGCTACATAGTTGGTGTACATGTTTTTGTATCTAGTCCATTATTTTCAGAGTCTGTTGCCTCGTTTTAAAAGTGTAATGTAGTATCTCTGCAAGCTATTCTTGAAGTGGTCTTGTAACTGTTCTGTCTAGTTACTACCTAGAGTAGGCTAGTTATATTTTTGTTTTGCTATTTGAGAAGTAGGTGGTCAACTCCTACTTAGTCTTGTAATTATTCACTTGGTATCAATAATACAGTTTGTTTACTAAAACAATTGTGGCCATAACAAAATAATCAAATAATTTAAAATCAATTTGCAATAATGACCACCTAATTGATTAATTAAAACAATTATAGATAATTATAAAGAATTTTGAAAAATTATGCACTTATACAAGAATTAAAGATTAAGGGATGAAACAGTTAGTTATTTTAATTTCTCAAAACTCCTTGAATTGAAAATGTTTGCTAATTTTGTTTTTTAACAATTTAAACAATTAAAATAAATGATCATTATTTTTTTAAAACAAAAATGCTCCTTTTCCCTTGATTAAATCTAATAAGTATCTCATGAATGTCATAAAGGGCTCCAACTAATTTCTAAATAATTTGTGACGTCATAAAAATCTTTTTACCAATTTAAAGGAGTAAAATATTGACTTGAACAATTTATATAAAATTATCTAAACACTTTAAAGTGCACAACTCGTTTTATTTATTATCCAAGGACTCTGAGTGATTAAAATAAACTACGGCAGGTAAAAAATTAGGTGTCAACAACTGCCCCCTTCGGTGTTCGGGGATGGCGAGACAATCCCTTAGCAATGAAATTTGACTAACCCTAATTTTTGACTGACTCGACTCATTCCACTCTTCATTTTCATGTACGTGGCCGGACCATGATTTCTAGGTTTCCTACATATCTCGGGCTATATGAGAATTCAGGACACTTGTAGTTCGACTCAAGTAAGGACTTTTAAGTGATTCGGAGGGAAAGTCCTGAGATCCTCAGTGTTGTGACTGGGGTTCCTCCGTACGACTGCTAGAATGTGACCGACTCTCTGGTTTTGAGCCCGCCTACATATCCCTGGTCTCTGGTAATCAGGTCATATGTAGTTCAGCTTGCTGGAGAAGAGTATGTCCCTTATGCGGGAATACCTTCAGATTTCCCGGTGTGTGTCTAACCGGTCGCGATCTTTAGTAAAGAAAATAAAAGCAAGACAAATTATGGTTGAGTCTAAGATTGGATGGCCTCCAAATCCTGGCCGGAGAGTTTGACTCTCGGGGGCACCCTATCTTTACTGGCTCCGTAGGAAAAAGTTCCACGTTTGCTCCGCAATTTATCTAGATCTGGTTTAGCAAGCCGGTTTCTTTCTGGTGGCTGTGTGCCTGTTTTCTAGACTTAACAATAAGCAAATATTCTTTGTGGAATTTTAGATGACTGTTCCTCTCGGCTGTTTGAATGAATGGCCCTCTTGTCTTATTTGTATGAATGGCCCTACCGGCAATTTTTATGTGTCACGACCCGACTAGGGGACCATGACGGGTACCCAGAGCTGACCACCGAGCACCACTCATTGTGCTAATCATCATATCCATCCTGAACACACATAATCTCCAAGGCAATACATATATATACATAAGCCCTCACGGCTGCAAAAATGATATTCAAAATATACACTCTGACTATCATGGGATACCTACTACCCACACGTACGTATCTACGAGCCTCTACTAGAATGCTGAGACATAAGGACGGGACAAGACCCCGTCATACCCAAATATGTACACAAAAGAATGTCCCTATAATAGCACCTCCGGAGTAGTTGGGTGCTCTTGGAAGCTGCTGATAAGACTCCTAAGAATTCGGTTCGTCTCCCTGTCTACCTGTGGGCATGAACAAAGCGTCCAAAAAGGAAAGGACGTCAGTACGAATAATGTACTGACTATGTAAGGCATGAACAATAATAATACATCGAAGAGATAAGGAAACATAAAGTAAGGAAGCAACCTGTAACTGAATGCCTCTTCAAACAAAATCATGCATGCTAACTTACATCATAGACAACATCATATCGTGTATGCATATATAAGTTGCCCGACCATATAGGTACGGTGTAATCATTATCTTGCGTCCGGGGTAAACATCTCAAGCCGCCCACTAGTGGTGTGTGCCCATGCCATCTAGATATGGTGTATATGTCGCCCGCCTTAGCGGTGTCTGCCCGACCATGTAGGAACGGTGTAATCTCATCATTATATACTTATCATAAAGCATGCATAAGAACTCAAGTAAAAGCTACAACTCTATCTGGGTGACGTAAGGTCGAGAACCCCCCGATGCCATTATGGAGTAGTCATGATCATCCTGTCTCACCTTGAAGGAACTAGCACCATAAGGTGAGTCTAACAACAATGAATAACATCAAGGAATCATTAACTTCATAAAAATATTATATCATGAGCTTTAGGGTCTCTAGATTTAGATTCATCATCATCATTATCACCCTCATAACACGTCACTTATCATTATCTCACGAGTAGCTCTTAATAATCATAGACTTATAATTTTCGGAATATGAGAAAGTCATGGAAAGATAAAGGAAGTCATATTATAAGAATCATGCCTTAGAAAAATAAGGGACTAGCCTCCCATACCTTTACGTCACTCTACCTTTTCCGACTAAGTGCTCCCCTCCGATACTCACAATTCAACATTCAAGAGAATTCGTACTAAAATTAGACAACCGGAAACATACTTGAAGCTAAACTAAGACGACTAAGGGCTAACGAAAATTGGCAGCACTTCCTTTGTTTCTACAATATTCTCCATATATTATAACAGCTCCCAAACATCAATAACAACATCCATAATATCATAATCGACAAATTTTGTTAAGCTAGACATTATTCAATTCTCAAAACTCCCTTTCAAGGTCATCTATAACCATAGTTATCACCCAACATTGCATTCATTCATATATAATGCTCCTTCAACATCCTTAACATCATTTATAACAAGATTATACCCATAACATGTCAAGAACTATGACTCAAATCAAGTTATTATTCAAGAATTCCACTATTTTCGTACGCGTACTCCATTTTCCACTTCCTTCCATAATCCAAGTCTTTCAATCATTCAATACTCTTAATAGCATGAAATGAACATAAAACTCACCTTTGATTGTGTCGGAATGGGTTTTGGATGGAAATGCTTCACTTGGAGAAAACCCTAACTTCAATTCCAAAGAAATTTCTAGCTTCCATCAACCCTAGTTAGCATTCTTGCACTTGATTCTACTAGTTTTTGGTATTTGATCTTTGATTTCCCTTGTATTTGTGTTAATAGGAGGTATAGAGAGATCTATAGGTTTCAAGAAGTGTAGAGGAAGTGAGAAATGAAAATAATAACCTTGGGACTTATATTTATAAAAAGAGACAAAGCAGCCCGTCACAATTTATACGGACACTTATACAGTCCGTATAATTTTATACGGTCCATATAAGTGACCGTATAAATCTTTCAGTGATCACCCCTCACTGTGACTGTTATACGGACCATTATACGGACAGTATAATGGGTCGTATAACTCAACCCTTTTCCAAACTTGTTCTATTCGTTTCGTTTGATCTCCAATCCTTATGGAACCTTCTTAGCACTTGTTTAACACTTTATTAACAATCTAAGGAGTGCTGTAACTCTTCCTCAAGACATTATTAAATCAACATTAGCTCGATACTTTGCAAAACCCTTCCAAAACATGACTTATACCTTTCCTTCCTCAACAAACTTTCTTCTCTTGCCTCGAATGCCTTTGGAATCTTAATTAGAATCACCAAGTAACCTTTGTTACTCGTAGGGACATCATATACATGTCGCCCTGTGTTAGTCTATCTACCACATAATGGCATAAAGTTTTTCAAGGAATAACAGTATGAATGGGCCTCTCGACAATTTGATATGAATGACCCTCTTGGCAATTTGTATGAATGGCCCTCTCGGCATTATATGGTTGGCTCTCTTGGCAGTTTGTACGAATGGCCCTCTGGTAGTTTGTATGAATGGCCCTCTCGGCAGTTTGTATGAATGGTCCTCTCGACAGTTTGTATGAATGGACCATTCGACAATTTGTATGAATGACCCTCTTGGCAGTTTGATATGAGTGGCCCTCTCGACAATTTGTATGAATGGCCCTCTCGGCAGTTTGTATGAATGGCCCTCTCGACAGGTTGTATGAATGGCCCTCTAGGTAATTTGATATGAATGGCCCTCTTGGTAATTTGTATGAATGGCCCTCTCGACATATTGATATAATGGGCCTCTTAGCAATTTGTATGAATGGCCCTCTCAGCAATTTATATGAATGACCCTCTCGGCAACTTGTATAAATTGCCCTTTTGGCAGTTTGATATGAATGGCCCTCTCGGCAATTAAATAAATGAATGGCCCTCTTAGAATGCAAATGACAGATATGGCCCTTGTGGATGGATAATCTTTCTTTCGTCCATTGTATCAGCTATTGACCCTTGTGGTCGGATATTCCCTTTCGTCCTTGTCATGACCCTTTTGTCTTATGTATTTTTATGCTCATTCATTGTGACCCTCTTGGTCGGATATATCTTTGTTGTTCACTCTTTATGTGACCTTTTTGGTCAGATTTGTCTTTATGCTCATTTGCTTCACCCAAATATCTCTTTATTACCCATTTCTTTATGTGACCTTTTTGGTCCTTCTCCGGTGGGCTAAGTTTTGCCTTTTGGCTTTGCTGTGAGTAAACCGGTTGGTGGCGTGCCTGCTGTCTTGTCAAAAAGTTGTATCCACAGAAAAATTGGGAGTTTCCTAAGAGGCCGATTAGCGTCGTTGTCTTCCCGTCTAGCGTCTCCTCTTGATGCTCCTTTGAACCCTCTTGGGCTCGGTATTTTGTGAGATGTTTCTGGGATGTAATTATGCTATTGTTTGAAAATTCAGAGTAAAAATTTTATAAAGAGCACGTTGTTTTACCTTAAATAAATGTTTGTTTCATTTATGTGTCATGACGTGTGTTTTCTTCGAATAAGGTTTTTCAATTCTTCCCGGAGGTATGATTGTTGACTTTCGCACTGGTAGAATTTTTGAGATCTTTCTCAAAAATTCTGCTCCGGTTTCAGGATTTGCTCTGAGTAACCCTTGCTTTGTCTTGTTATGCAGGAATTTTTGAGGTTCCCTAAAAATTTCTACCCCAGTGTATTGCTTTACTCTGTTTCTTTCTTCATTGACTGTTTTTTATATGAATTTTTGAGGTTCCCTCCAAAATTCTGCCCTAGTGTAGGTTGATACTGGCTGATTCTTGTGCTGACCCTTACAAGCTTGATCTTGTTGATTTTTCCTGCCTTATTGTCTCTGAGGTTTTCTAAGGGTTTCTTGGTTTGTTATTTTATGGCGACCGAGTTTGAAAGAGCCTACGTATCCTATAGCACCAGGAATTCAGGTCAAATGTAGTTCAGAATAAAGTAATTGAGTTTTGTCTTTCTACTAATAATGTGATCGGGTCCTATATGGACTGCTACGTATCCCACTGTGGGGAAGTTAGGCCATTGCGTAGTTCATTACATGGATGATTTATTTTTTCCTATTCTATTACAAAGTACGATTACAAGCAAAAGGTACAATTACAAGGAAATAATAATGGGATTACAAGCAAATGGAATCCTAAATGTAGTATCTCTTGAGCGCGTCTGTATTGGTGGCTTTAGGCCATTCTTGTCCGTCCATCTCGGCTAGGACTACGGCTCCTTCTGAAAGTACTTTCCTGACCATGTATGGTCCTTGCTAGTTTGGCGCGAATGTTTCTTTATATTCCTCTTGGTAAGGGAAGACTAGCTTGAGCACGGGTTGTCCGATCTGGAAAAGTCTGGTTCTGACCCGCTTGTGGAAGGCTCGAGACATCCTTTGCCTGTACAGTTGTCTGTGGCATACTGCTACCATTCTGTTTTCATCTATCATGGCCAATTATTCGTAGCGGTTTCTGACCCATTCTACATCTTTTAGCTCTGCCTCTTAAATGATCCTGAGTGAAGGGATTTCCACTTCTGTGGGTATGACCGCTTCTGTACCATAGACAAGGAGGTATGGGGTTGCTCCAGTGGAAGCTCGGGTTTTCTGTCTATACCCCAGCAAATCATAAGGAAACTGGTCGTGCCAATTCTTGTAGTTGTCGATCAATTTTCTCAGGATTCTATTGATGTTTTTGTTGGCAGCCTCTATGGCTCCATTCATCTGTGGCTGATAAGCGGTAGAGTTTCTGTGGGTGACCTTGAATTGCTTACAGATGTCCTTCATCAAATGGCTGTTCAGATTGGCACTGTTGATACCTACTTTTTGGCCTCCTATAATTTATTTTAAGTGCTCGGAGTCCTTCGGCAATAAATAAAATCAGTTGTGCACCCTAAAAGGTCTAGTTACTTTTTTATGAAATTATTTGGGATAATATTTCACCATTTTAAATTGATAAAGAAATTTCCAGGGTATTTTCAAATTTTGTGGAAATAAATGATATTCAAGGAATATTTTTATTGAAATTAATCAAAGGGGCAAAAAACCCTTTTTGGATAATTATTTACTTGATTAATTAAATCAAGAAAAATTAGATTAATGAGTAATTTTATTCCATTTTTATTGTCGAAGGCACTTTGAGTAATTAAAAGAATTGACCATTTTACCCTTTAAATCTTGATTCTGGGTGTGCTTGCGTAGTTGATTAATTTACTTTTATCTGGTTAATTAATTCAACCAGTATCTGCAAAATGATTTTTAATTTTTTATGAGTCTTCTTTTAAATTAATTAAGTTCTAATAGACTAATAACTAGTTTTATTTTTTCTTATTTATTACTTTATTTTTCCATGACCCGGTCCACTAAGCAATTAAAAGGGAGGGAGTATATACTTGTCACACCCTAACAATGGTAGGGCATGACGGGCACCCAACTCTCATCAGAGTCGATCGAACCCTTAGACATTCGCTCTATCAAAACCTGTCATTTTAAAAACTTTTAAGGACATAAAACTTTTCCAAATAGAAATCATTATCTTTATAACGATTATGAAAACTTTCAATCAAATAAGTACTTTAAACCAATTGAAATCATCTAAAATACATACTTTTTTAAAATCCACAAATGACTCAACTGACATCACTTTGTCGACATCTCGACAAACATACCACAGGACACTGTCTGCAGAAGTCTCTAAGAAGTAAACTGAACATTATAAGTCAGGACAGGGCCCTGACATACCCATAATCATACATATCTATACATGACTCAGCATAGCTGCAGAATATGGTGGAACTTTCCAATCTCAGCTGACGTCCAAGATCCTAGCTATACACTTATCCTACCAAACAATCTGGGGCTGCGGGCATGAACGCAGCGTCCCCAGGCAAAAGGACGTCAGTACGGATAATGTACTGAGTATGTAAGTTGGTAACAAATCATAATCATAATTTGACATAAGAGAGAAGAAATTATAATCTAACTCAATACCTGCAGCCTTTGCTGGAAGAAGCATAAATGTGCACACGAAGTCTCAAAACAATCTTTAAGTAAATAATGCAATCCAACACACATGCCGCTTCCGACATGTTAACAGAATGGTCCCATCGGACAGCCGCTTCTAGCTAGTATCACAATAGTCCCTTCGGACGGCCGCTTCCGGCATAATAATGGTGGCCCCTTCGGGTAGCCGCTTCCGGCTTAATATCACCATCATATCAACACAAACTCAATCCACAAAAATCAATTTCAATTCATATCATAAGTCACTAATCAATTCATCACAATCCAGTTATTAGCCTTAGTCTTTCATAAGAAGTTATCAAATTTGTATCTCACTAGACTTAGGAGGACATACTTCCAGGTTTGAGGGTAGAATTGTTATGAAATTCTTACTACTTATATTCTACTCAATTTCATCTTATTGCCCTACCCAAAGAATAAATGATCATATCAATACAAATGGATGATACTATGGAATGTAAACAGAAATCGTAAATGAAATGAAGTAGTAAAATCTCGCACCCCTTTCGGAGTGGTTTTGAAAATCAAACTTTATGTTTCCTTTAGTATAAAACTCATTTCCTCGAGATCATTAGTAAAACCATATACACAACTCAACTTGGCACCTTATGGGTGTTCCCTTCAGAACAGAATAGGAGTACAGTATCAATAAGCCATCACAAGAAACATTTAGACCTTGCTCGTCTAAGAATGGAATCATATGGAGTACATATAGAGTGAATAACAACAAGAATCATGCTAAAGGAAGAAAGGTTTTCCTTACATACCTCACGTCGTCCAAGAAACTCAACCACAAACTTTCCACAATTAATATGCCAAACCTCAATAGGCCGAGAAAGACCAGAACTTGCACTCTAGAATTCTTCAAATACTTGTTGGACACTTGAACTATCTCCTATATAGGTAATTGGCCGAGTGCTTCTACATACAATTTCAAAGATAGCAAACAAATCCCTCAAATGGGTTTTCAAAAATGAATATACTTGCTGCCCACGTTCTTTTTGGTTTGCTCCTTCAAGGCAATTTGTATGAAAATAGGATGTTTCAGCAATGTGGTGTTTCCTTCCATCTATATATTCCCCCCAAAAAGAAATTGTTTAATGCCACTTTTGTCTAATTCATATGACAAGGACACATAGCACTTCCTCACACCACTTAACATAGCATTTGATGAATTATGGAACTTTCTATAATTGCACAAGAATGAAACACGTACTGCCCTTGGACCAAACATTTTCCCTTATACAATATTATCTATAATGATGATTATCCTTTGTGGGACCCACATATAAATGTTTTCCTCTTAGCATCATCCAAATATTTTAACTAATCATTTTTGTCTCACGCTAAATGCCAACATTTAATTTTATCCATAATTAGTCTCTCGATCTAAATCATTTTAGCACACTTTCTATACTTATTACCATAATCATGAGATATAGAATTAGTCCATAGTCTCTTTTGGCACACACAAAATATTATTTCCAATCACTATCATCAAACTTTTAAGTCCAAAATAATTACAGGACTTCACCTCTTTATACAACGAGCTCTTTACTTGCATAATTGAATATGACCAAAATTCTCAAGGCTCGGCTCTACTTATATACGTCGAGCAGTTCAAATCATATCCCGAAAGCCCGGGGTTTTACATTGATGATCCTTATACTCTCCGATCCGCTTAACCTCTAACCTTCACCACACTTATTTATCACTTATTAAGCATCGCATAAATACTTATAACCTCAAAAAATTAACCTTGTCCTTGAACTTATGTCGATTAACTTATGACAAATCCAACATACAAAAGTACGGGATGTAACAATACTCCCATCCTCCGTTCATTTCAAAGACCCTAGGGGTCTGTTGACAAAGAGAGAAGAGGGGAGGCGGCTAGGGGTAAAACCCTAGTGCCTCCCTACTGTTCCTCCACCCACCCTGCCTCTTTTCACCCATGTCCCATCATAGTGGGCATGTAGCATGAGGAAAGAAGGTGAAGCCACTAATGTTTCGTCCTTCTCTCCACAAAATCAGGCCAAACAGACCCTTGAAGTACAATCTTTCCCTTTTATATTTTTCCATCATTATTGCTAGTTTTGAAATGTTTGAACCGTTGATTTCATTTTCTAACTTGGATATGGATTGTATGTTGGATTTATGAGTGGGGCTTGTGTAAATCCACAAGTCTCACATCGGTAGTGTGTAATTTGAGAAGCATTATGGGGTTTCTATAAATAGAAACCCCCGTTTGTTCAAGAAGAGAGGTTGGAAACCAAAAAAAGGCTAAGTATTACTATTTTAAGTCTTTAGAGTTCCATATGTCAAAAATTTTAGTTTTAAACCTAAGGGTTTTCAGTTTTCTATTTCTTAAATTTGTCTTTCATTTGTTGGTGTGGTGTTTTGGTGGCCTGAGTTTGGCATTGGAGCACAAAAGCCTCCAAGTCCTTCACTTGAACCCGGTTGTACTCACAAAAGGTAAATACCTTTTAGTTTATTGCTTTATATTTATATTTATGTTACGTGTAGTGTTATGATAAATTTTAAGTTAGTACTTTAGTTTATTGCTTTTATACTTAGATTCTGTTTATGTTATATTTAGTTAATAAGATTATGTGTGGTTTATGATAAAGTTTAAGTTAGTGTTTAGTTTATTGCTTTTATACTTAGATTTTGTTCATATTATATTTAGTTAATAAGATTATGTGTGGTTTTATGATAAAGTTTAAAGTTAATGTTTAGTTTATTGCTTTTATACTCAGATTATGTCTACATTATACTTAGTCAAGGTAATTGTGTGTGGTTTAAGCTAGAGGTTTGAGTTAATGTGCTGGTCTATTACCTTTTCTTCCAGTTTATGTCCATACTATGCTTAGTTAATGTGATTGTTTGTGGTTTAGGACAAAGTTCAACCTAATGCTTGGTATGATTGTCTTTTTTTTTTCTTAGATTTTGTCTATATTATGATAGCTTAATGACATTATGTGGGGCTTAAAACATAATTCAAGCTGACAGGCTTTTAGTGGCTCAGATTTCCCTTTTAGAACTTTTATTCATGTCATGATTGCTGAATATGATTAGGTGTTCTTTCTGTGTGTGGTTTGGAATGCAGCCTAACCTGAGATACTTATTTTGACTTGGCATTTCCATTTAGATCTTCTGATTAGGTCCTACTAGTTTAGTTATGACTAAGGGTCTTTAAGTGTGGTTTAGAACTATAGTGTGAGTTGAGGAGTTTGTTTGATATGGACTTTCCTCTGGACTTCCTATTCTATCATGATTGTCTAAACACCATCAAATGTTCTATGTGAGGGTCTGGGATGTATTTTAAGTTAATGTGTTAGGTTGATGAAAGTCCTGTGTTCTGAATTAAGTTCAAAGTAGATCTGTTAAAGTCATGAGTGGTCCAATCCTATGTGTCCCATGTGATAGGCTTGGTTTATGAGGGGTTAGTTTGAAGTCACAGGCTCTGTGAGTGAGTTACTTGCCTTACATTTTGGTTGTGTCTATTTAGAAATGGATCTTGGTCTAAAGGTCAACTAAAAATTGAGGTCAAGAGGCCTATTCAAACTGGGAAGTTGAAGTCTTGTTATGTTTTGGATCTAGTCCGGATATTATTTATCTTATGTAATTATATGTCAGTTGGGAATTTGAAATCTTGTTATGTTGGACCTAATCTGATTACTGTTTGTCTTGTCTGATCCTGTGTCAGTTGGGAAATTGAAGTCTTGTTATAAAAGGCTTTAGTCTGGTTATTGTTTGTCCTATGTGTCTTATGTGATCCTGTGTCAGTTGGGAAGTTGAAGACTTGTTATGTTGAACTTTAGTCTGATTTGTTTGTCCTATGTGATCATGTGTTAGTTGGGAAGTTTGAAGTCTTGAACCTGGTCTGGTTCTTGTTTGGCCTACCTGATCATGTGTAGTTGGGAAGTTTTGAAGTCTTGAACCCAGTCTGGTTATTGTTGTCTCACCTGATCCTGTACTTGTTTGAAAAGTTGAAAGTCTAATAGTAACTGGACCTAGTCTGATCATTACTTGTCCCTCTTAATCTTGTTGTTTGTTTGGAAGTTGGAGTTTGGATATGTATTAGACCTAGCCCTGATCATGTCTGTCTGATCTAGTGATGTTTTGATTCTAAAAGAGTAAAATTGTACTATGTTTTTTGTGGAATTCTATTTGTTTTACTTGGTAACCTGTTTGGCCTTAAGGATGTTGGTGGTTACAAGGGAATTAAGTGCCTTTGTTTAGCCTGATCCTTTCTACTTCATCTAAGTCATGCCTATTTGGTTGAAAACCTGGCATTTTGGGTCACATTAATGTGTATTGAAATAAAGGTCTTTAAAATGATTCTAGGGAGGGGAAAGGATTTAAATCTGATCAAAAGTCTTTCCTTTGTCTCTGCCTTTGTCTGATTGTCTTGTTTTTTATAAGTGTGAAAGTTTGCTGAATCTATCTCTGAGTAGGACCTGTGGAGTGTGTAGTGTTAATATGGTGGAGTCAAAAAGGTCGTTAATATTGTCAATATGAATTGGGTTCAGAGTAGTTCTAAGATGGTCTATGTTTGTTAAAAATGGACAAATCACTCAGTCTAATAGGTTGGTTAAGAGGTAATTGTCAGGTTTGTCTTAATCTAGCAATGAGATGTACCTACTCTGATAAAAAGGGCATAAAAAGAAGGGTGTAAAGATTGGTAGTTTGACAAGGAGTGTGTATATATGTGTGAGTATTTTGGTCCCTCATGTGTAGAAACTGTCCATGAATCATGTTTGCGTGAGGAAAAGCTTTATTTTGAGGGCTGATCATTTAGTTATGCTAACTGTAAAGATAAAATAAAAGAAGGGAGGGTAATGGGATCTTTGTCATGAAATTTGCTACAGTTTGTCCTTGTGTGGCTTTCCTGGATATTGTTGTGTTTCCCTTTTGATGTTGGGAGCTGAGTTCATTTAAAAGGAGTGGCGATAAGGTTGTAATGATGGTGTTTTGAAGTCCGCTGATATTTCTTTTGTGTGGTTTGATCCTGTTGGAAAGGAAATGGGTGCTATCTCTTTTGAAATATAATGTGGTTCAGAATAAAGACCCTTTTCATGATCACAGGTTTAGTTTGAAGTTGTTAGGGAAAACTAGTTTGTTATTATTTTGCTATGTGTTTATGGTGTGTTTGTTCCTGGTATTCATAGTTGAATTTGATAATAAAAGGTCTCTAAAACCTGGTCATAGTCCTCATGAATCAGTTAGTTTGCTATTGTTTTGTATGTGTTTATGAGGGGTCTGTTCCTAGTACTTACAACTGATTTTGGTCAAAAAGAGTCTTCAAAGCTGGACTTTAGTTTCCTGAGTTTATTAAAAGAAGTTATGACAGAGTTGGATAGTTGTGAATTTACCTAGGACCTGTAGTGTTGTCACTGGATGATTAGGGTGAGGCCATAGGATAGGGAAAGGGTTTTAGGAGAGGAAAAGGTGAGCCAGAGCATGAACTTGAGGTAGTGACCAGTGGGGCCCAAGATCCCTTTTTGCTGAAAGGAGACTCAAGGAAAGGAGATAGGGAGGTGATGACCCCACCCTATCCTGTTTCCCTTTCAAGGGCCTGAAACTTTTTATTTCATCTCTTTGACCCTCTCCTCATGATCTTGGGACTCACAAAGGTCTTAGGTAAGGAAGAGTAGTCTAACCATGTCTAAAAGGGTGGGGAAGATACGCCAAAAACTAAATGAGCTCCTATTAATACTTGTCAAGCCTAAGTGTTATATGATTCCCACCTTATCTTCTGAGAGTCTCTTTTGTCTAAAAAGTTTGTAGGTTTTTTAGCCCTATGGTTTACAATTGGTTGTGTGTAAGGGAAAATGGGGCTGATGGTTGTGTTATATAGGCATGAGTCCACCTATAAGAAGACCGAGTATCCATTGATTTATTTGCCATTTACTTTTGTTGCTGGAAAAGTGTCTTTATCAACTTTCCCTAACTTGTTTGTCCATAACTGATGTTTGAGACTTGCCACTGGGTTTATTGATTAAGACTTGCCTTATGTGATGTTAGGATTCCTAGTTGGCCAAAACTATGATCATGTTATAGATCCATTTCTTGCTTCCTCTTCCTCTCCTTTTGTTCTTTGAAGAAAGCTTCTAGTTAGTTTAAATGTGTCTAAAGACCAATCTCTGGAAATCAAACTGTCTTAAGGCTATCATGACTGAGTGTCCATATGACTTGCCCAATGGGAATCTCTTTTTATTTATGAAAGGCCTTCAAAACTGATTTATTTGTTAACAAAGTGATCTTGATTAATGAACCAGCTTGTTATGTGCTTGAGTTAATAAAGAGGGGCAAGTTTTAGAAGCTGCCAGTTTCAAATGTGTGCTTTAGAAATCCTAAGTTCTGTCAAAACTTCTTTTACCTGGAACAGGTGACACTAACATGAGTCATGGTTGTCTGTGAGACCTTTCCAGGCCCTTTTATGTGAATGTTGTGCTTGTCTTTGGACTTGGTTGTGTGTAATCTTGAGCTTAGTTGGGATAGGGTGAATGCCATCACTTGAATTAGTGTAACCATGTCTCGTTTCCTCTAGGAAGTGGCTTGAACCTTAATAAATGGATAGGTCTGGTGGGTTGAATATGTGCACTTGGATTTTTTTTTATTTTTTATGATGAGTCCTGGACTAAGTGTTGTTTGAAAAGAGACAAACATATATTTGACCATGAATCTTCCTGTATCTGTTTTGGTATGACTGATTTGTCTCAGCTTGTCCTGTTGTTGTTATGATCATCTCAACAAGTCGATGTCTTGACTGATCATTATTTGTGTTCCCTCTAAAGCAGTTGTATTATCTTTATTATCATCTAGCTATGGATCTGGTTTGCCCACTATTACCTCTATACTTGCTGATCATTCAATCCCACTTAAGTGTTGTTACTGGGTGTGTTTTGGTGTGAAGGTATGTCCTTAGAATATGACACTTGACTGTTGTTTGTTTATGAGTTTACCCAAATTTGTTGGCCACTCCTAAGTTCTGTATCTCTTTTTCTCCTGTTTGGATGTATTGGTTGAGATAAACTATGGTAGTTCGGGGTCGTCCAGGCCTTCCCGGTGTTAGCCATGCTTGGGGTTTTTAGAAGCCCCTTGGAACTTGTGCGACATCGGGAATACAATGCAAGGATTTAGTCCTCATTCCATTGCAAAATCTCCAATCAAAACAAATCCACTTAAAGAAAATAGGGCAAGTATAGAACAATATGAGTACTTTTCATGTTTTGTACTATGTATAGTTTTTGTTATTTTAGTTATAAGACCAGTGTTTATAAACTAACTGGATTCCTTTTTCTTCCCCCCCCCCCCCCCCCCCTCCCTCACTCTCATGACCATTCGGGTCCAGTCAAAGCCTATCTGCGAAGTAAATAGCGAGGCGTGCAGAAGGCCCAGCCATGGGTGAAAATGGCTAGACTAGGGGCTTGGTACACCCCTAGTCTAACTCTATTCCGTTATCATTTCATTTTACATTATTTGTTTAAAGTTTTTGATGTAGTTGTAATTTGTATCAAACTCATATTATAGTGAAAAATGTTATGATTAGAATTAGTCATCTTAGGACAACAGTGCTTATACCTTTTAGATGACTTTAGGTCCCCAACGAATAATCTCTAATCAAAAGACAAGCTTTGTATCATTTACAACTTACAGATAAAAATTGACCAATTCCATACTTAAACCTTTAAAACTGGCAGGGACCAGAATTTGATAAAAGAAGTAAGTATACAACTCATTTTTTCCTGAAAATTAAAACAAAACCAAGTTTTGCCTATGTATGCAGTTTTGGGCCAAGAAAAAGGCCAAAAAAAGACGAGTATATACAGCTAAGATATACTCCTTTGGACACATAAAACGCTCTTTATAACATAAAAAACAACCGTAATAT